>NC_053397.1:220934130-221266630 GCF_905171765.1 Bufo bufo
ACTGATTAGTGATTTTCTTCTATTACCGCCTGTCAGTAAATTTTGTGACACGCGGTAACCACGGTCTGCAGTAACAAGAGTGGAGGCATTAATTTAATAGATACCTCTGCATTTTTCATGGGCGGCTGCAGTGAGAGCCATTTGTACAGAAATAATGAGAGGAGGGTGTGAGGGGTGAGCGGGCTGCGGGTGGCGGAGAGAGCAGGATTATTGAAGTGTTAGGGGGTCTGCTCTGGAATAGAAAATGCTTACCATGGCAACACTGGTGATCCCATGCCCCCACCCCTAACCCTTTAGTTTAGTGCTAGTGCACGAGGTTATACCATACGTTTTATTAGTGATGGTGATTTAATCTGTAAATGCCCAACATAACCTCCCCCGCTATCTAACCAGCCGAAAGCAAGAATCCAAAATACAATAAAAATAAAACAGACGCTTACGCTGTATTAATTATATCAATTATAGAAACATTCAACTGTAATCTAATGACATAAAACACAGGCAACCGGGTTTACGGAGTCACAGGCACTGCAGCAATTTGTTGGCACCTGCAGATGTCGAATAATAAAAACAATATATACGACTTGTCACATTCACATCGTCAAAGCAGGTGATTTCTGGCTTCGGTGTTGAAAAGTGGAAATGGCAAACAAATAAGCAAATAAAATAAAAATTTATAAAAAAGTATAAAAAATACACCTTAAATTTTGCACACTCTTTGGTTTCATCTGCACTTTATTCATTTTGGAAGAAGGTGGATAGTATTTAAAATCCATTTAAGTGTAAGAAATACAATGGAGGTTAATGACAATTTGAATTTCATATAAAAAAAATACCAAAAGATGCGAATTATTAGAGCACCTGAGGGCTCGTTCACACGTATTTTTGCGGACCCGTGCATTCCGCATCACGGATGCGGACCCGTTCACTTCAATGGGTCCGCAAATCCGGAGATGCGGAACGGAAGCACGGAACGGAACACTACGGAGTGCTTCCTGGGGTTCCGTTCCGTGCCTCCGCACCGCAAAAAGACAGAACATGCTCTATCTTTTTGGGGAATGGAGGGATCGCGGACCTATTCAAGTGAATGGGTCCACGATCCCCATGCGGCTGCCCCACGGTGCGGTCCACAGCACGGGCTTCACACGCTCGTGTGAACGAGCCCTAAACCTGCATTTTTTTTAAACCGTTAGAAATGGCCTAAAAAGCGCACACATAATCTGTACATCGTAGCCATATACATGGGGGACGGACTCTGTTTTATACATTATGCGCTGCAGTGAGCACCGTACTGGGAGGAGCTTACTTTGCGGATCCTGCCTGTGCCCGCTGCACTGAAACCTCTGCACAGCACGTGGGCGCGGGACACCCTGCCAGAGGGGAGCCGGCAGAGGCAGGAGCAATGATGTGCGCTCCTGAATATTAATATATAGATTGTTATTATGTGATACATTTTTTATGGAAGTGCCCTTTTAACATCAATTTTATTTCTTTTTTTTTAACGCAAAATTACTTGGTTTGTAATTCAAACTATTAGCTGAAAAGATATTATATATAATCATTAAAAAAGAGAAGTCTAGAATTAAAAATCAAGGTCTGCTTCTGTTCCGCTTTTGTCAATGGGTCATGTTAGGTTTTGCAGCTTAGACCTACCCTGGAAACTCTGGTTAGCAGTTATTAAAGGGAGCCTGTCACCGGGATTTTGGGTATAGAGCATGGGTTTATAGATGGCCGCTAGCACATCCGCAATACCCAGTCCCCATAGCTCTGAGTGCTTTTATTGTGTAAAGAACATAATTTGATACATATGCAAATTAACCTGAGATGATTCTGTCCCGGAGATGAGTGCTGTACGTGAGATGAGTCCTGTCCGTGAGATGAGTGCTGTCCGTGAGATGAGTCCTGTCCCTGAGATGAGTGCTGTCCGTGAGATGAGTCCTGTCCCTGAGATGAGTCCTGTACGTGAGATGAGTCCTGTCCCTGAGATGAGTGCTGTCCGTGAGATGAGTCCTGTCCCTGAGATGAGTCCTGTACGTGAGATGAGTCCTGTCCCTGAGATGAGTGCTGTCCGTGAGATGAGTCCTGTCCCTGAGATGAGTCCTGTACGTGAGATGAGTCCTGTCCCTGAGATGAGTCCTGTACGTGAGATGAGTCCTGTCCCTGAGATGAGTGCTGTCCGTGAGATGAGTCCTGTCCCTGAGATGAGTCCTGTACGTGAGATGAGTCCTGTCCCTGAGATGAGTCCTGTACGTGAGATGAGTCAGGGACAGGACTCATCTCAGGTTATTTTGCATATGTATCAAATCGTGTTTTTTACATAATAAAAGCACACAGAGCTATGGGGACTGGGTATTGCGGATGTGCTAGCGGCCATCTATAAACCCATGTCCTCAGCTCTATACACAAAATCCCGGTGACAGGTTCCCTTTAACCCTTTCACTCCAGCCTATACAGGGATCTGGATTTCAATGCTGTGAGTGACCAGGTTGCTCCTGCAGAACAGTCGCTGACTGGTGGAGCAAACAGGGAGAGAGTGGAAGCAAAAGTAGCCAATGGTCAATACCAGTAAAAAGCAGAGAGAGCATCTAAGCCAAGCGAGATCCAATTGCAGAGTCAGAGTCAAAACCAGGAGGGAACTACAAAGGGCAGAACGACAAGAAAACGGATAATCAGACAGTCCAAAATCAAGGCTCAATACAGGTTAGGAAGGATTCATCTAAGGGTCAATTCACACATCCGTGTGTGTTTTGCGAATCCACGGATCCACGGATCCGCGGATCCGCAAACCACGGACAGCGGCAATGTGCGTTCCGCATTTCGCGGACCGCACATTGCCGGCACTAATAGAATATGCCTATTCTGGTTCGCAATTGCGGACAAGAATAGGACATGTTTTATTTTTTTTCGGGAATGGAATTGCGGACCCGGAAGTGCAGGTCCGCAATTACGTATCCGGGCAGCCCATCGGGCTGCCCCATAGAAATGAATGGGTCCGCAATTCCGTTCTGCAAAATGCGGAACGAAATTGTGGACGTGTAAATGGGGCCTAAGAAAGTAGCCAAGAAAGAAATGGGTCAGAAGAAATCCGAATACAAAAATGTGGCACCAGGATGACACAAAAGCTGGCACAGATGTAAGGGTCAAATAGAGTATCGGGAACTGTGATTGGTCACCATAGCTCTGATTGGTTGGTCAGCTGGTCCTCCTGCCCACGCACCCCCAACATCTCCAGCAGCACCACCAAGAAGTCCACAGAAGTGGTGACTGGTAGAGACAGATGTTGCTGGGGCACATGTTACATGGGGATGATTGACAGCTCTCGATGAGCATGCATATTGGGTTGGCTGTCAATCACCATCCACTGGACTTATAAAGGTCATTCTAAAACTGAAAATCTGTGCTTTTATGGCCTCAGCATCACTGGGACCATATTTTTGGGGACCAATAACATATGTAACCTCAGATCCTAGCTTGTGGCCCTTAGTCAGTGTGATCTTCTGAGATGTCTTGTGAAATATAGAATTCCATAATAACGATAATAATAATAATTATGTTGCTTTAAATATTTCCTCTAAAGGTCTGCACTAAATGCTCTTTGGGGCCAGATCCACATGATTGGGTTCCTAAATACCCCCCCCCCCCCGCCCCCGCCCTGACAAGACCTCTCCTCCTGTCTGCACCCATCCTTTAGGGTAGTGATTGTGAATAGCAATTTCTAAAAGCAGCTTATCAGCCTCGCCAGGGATTCATGCCTCCTTTAATTCATAGAATCCTATCAGAAAAAAAGGCATGTTCTATTTCCTGTACAGTATCTTATTATTTGTATTTCAGCATTTACAGAAACTTGTTAAAAAGGGAGAAAACAGCTGGAGCTGCTCTGACAACGAGGTCCCCGTGTTAATGGAGCAGATTACACTGCAGAACATGGCTTTTCCTTGCTTAATATACAAGACTCTCTCACTCCAGCGCAGAGATACAATGTAATAGAATAAATTATTTGCTCTGTGACCACATGTAAAATACATCCGTGTGCCGCTAACAGCCTCTCCAATACAGAATCCAAATGAGAACAATCCTGAAGGAAGAGGATTGTCGCCCGTCTGTCAGATGAATCCTCAATTATGTAGAGATTGGACAAACTAGGAACAGAAAGAAATGAGAAATCGCAACATTGTTTCCTTTTATTTACTTCTCACTTTCATTATTTAGTAATATCTGATTATGGGAGAGCTGGGGGCTGCCAAAAAGACCAATGTTAGGAGAGATCGGAAAGGGATGTACAATGATGTACAGGCAGTATTGAAAGCCAAAGGTGGATTTACAAAATACTAATTTAGAATTTTAGGAGCAAAACAGTAACAATGCAGTTACAGGACAAGAATCTGCTTAACTAATCATATGCTAAATAGTTGCAAGTCCAATTTATGTATGAGATAGGCAAGATGATGGGAGTCTTACAGTCAAAGCTGCAGTGGATGGTGAGATATGGAGTTCTAAACCTTTTGCTCGTCGGTGTAAGGAGTTCAATTAATACAGATTCAATCCCCCTATTACTAGAATCTTGGAAAGCTGGATAAGAATTACCGTGGGAGCTGCAATGATTTTCCTACTGTCCTGAATAGAAATACTGCTTAGTTACAGTTACAAAAAAAATAAAACTTTTGGAGCGACTTGAATTTCTGCACTGATTATTGTGTTTCAACTGTAATGCCCCCTTCACCAGCCCCAAACCATGATATTCCCACCACATGCCTCAAACATTATGGCCCCCAACCAGCTCCAAACTATGATGCTCCCTCCACCAGCCCAAACATGATGCCTCCTCCACCAGTTTCATACCAGTATGCTTTCTCCACCAGCCCCAAACCATGATGCCACCCCACCAGCTCCAAACAATGATACCTCCGGCACATACCCAACTCATGATTCCCCCTCCACCAGCCCCAAACCATTAAGCCTCTTCCACCAGCCCCAAACCATGATGCTTCCTCCACCAGCTCCACACCATGAAGCTCCTTCTGAAAGCCCCAAACTGTGGTGCTCCCTCCACTTGCTCCATATCATTATGCCCCATGCACCAGGCCCAAACAATGAAGCCTCCTCCATAGTCCAAACCCATAAAATCCCGTCCACCAGCCTCAAAACCATAGAGCCCCTTCTACCAGCTCCATACTATGATGTTCTCTCCACCAGCCCGAAACAATGATGCTTCCACCACTTCATATACTTGTAATAAAATTGTGATAACTCAAGAGGTGAGAAGTTTTGAATTTTAGATACAATGTTTCCTTCAGTGTTGGGGGTGGGGGGGGGGGGGGGGAAGGGTCACTGTATGAATTCTCCCTATTAGTATTTTTGGCAAATTGCTGCTTTAAATAAATGAAGCCATGCTTTATATCTCATAATGAACTCTTCACAATTACTGAAGCAAATTATTCTAATTAAGGCTGGACACTGCCGAAATTCTCTGTTTCCTTCAGTGGGTGGATGAGAAGAAGCCTTTGGCGATATTCAAAACTAATCACTAAGAATGGCTGCAGATTTTACGGATGCGTGAGTAACCGTGCTAACGTCACCTACGCCAAGAATATTACAGGACTTGAAGATGTGAGGACCCAGGTTGTGGCCACTGTCCATTGAAATGGATGGAGGTTACTGGAACCTATTAATGAGATAGCTCGTGGATTTAAATATTATCTCATAGAACATTCTTGGAAACAGTGATAGCCTGTGTTATTGAGCTCTTTATGGTACAGAGCCCAGGTATAGTGCAGAACAGAAAGATTCAGAGAAAAGCAAAGAGAGAATCTATGTGTCATGCCCCGCCTCCTGGGCTCTGCTATGCACAATATGTAGTATACATGCAATGTAATTAATGTGGGGATGTAAAGTGCTCTGGATCGACACTTGACTTTACAGCATTGCTCACTCAAAAAAAGAAAAACTTTGGATTATAATTAGATTATAATATTGAAATTATAAGTAAATTCTGTATGTATTTAAAGGGGTTGTCATATGGATAAATTTTTATTTACTCTGTTAGACTGGGCTAAATAGAACAATTTTTCTATTGGAATTATATTTAAAAAACTGCTCCTGTGTCTACATATTACTGTACATACTGGTTATGGTGCCCCCTGCTGTTACATACTGGTTATGGTGCCCGCTGCTGTTACATACTTGTTATGGTGCCCGCTGCTGTTACATACTTGTTATGGTGCCCGCTGCTGTTACATACTTATGGTGCCTGCTGCTGTTACATACTTGTTATGGTGCCCCCTGCTGTTACATACTTGTTATGGTGCCCGCTGCTGTTACATACTTGTTATGATGCCTTCTACTGTTACATACTTGTTATAGTGCCCCCTGCTGTTACATACTGGTTATGGTGCCGGCTGCTGTTACATACTGGTTATGGTGCCCGCTGCTGTTACATACTGGTTATGGTGCCCGCTGCTGTTACATACTTGTTATGGTGCCCGCTGCTGTTACATACTTGTTATGGTGCCTCCTGCTGTTACATACTTGTTATGGTGCCCACTGCTGTTACATACTGGTTATGGTGCCCACTGCTGTTACATATTGGTTATGGTGCCGGCTGCTGTTACATACTGGTTATGGTGCCCGCTGCTGTTACATACTGGTTATGGTGCCTCCTGCTGTTACATACTTGTTATGGTGCCCACTGCTGTTACATACTGGTTATGGTGCCCGCTGCTGTTACATACTTGTTATGGTGCCTCCTGCTTTTTCATACTTGTTATGGTGCCTCTGTTGTTACATACTTGTGATGGTTCCCCTGTTGTTACATAGTTGCTATGGTGCTACCTGGTGTTACATACTTATAAGGCCCATAACAAAACACTTGGGTGACTTTTCTGCAACTTGCGGTCTCTCCAGTTGCAGGCTATTTTGGCCAGGGGATAAACAGCAACTTTAAGGCCCCTTTCACACGGGCGAGTATTCCGCGCGGATGTGATGCGCGAGTTGAACGCATTGCACCCGCACTGAATACCGACCCATTCATTTCTATGGGGCTGTTCACATGAGCGGTGATTTTCACGCATCACTTGTGCGTTGTGTGAAAATCGCAGCATGCTCTATATTCTGCGTTTTTCACGCAACGCAGGCCCTATAGAAGTGAATGGGGTTGCGTGAAAATCGCAACCATCCGCAAGCAAGTGCAGATGCGGTGCGATTTTCACGCATGGTTGCTAGGAGACAGTCTATTCACTGTATTATTTTCCCTTATAACATGGTTATAAGGGGAAATAATAGCATTCTGAATACAGAATGCTTCGTAGGTGATCAATTGAGGGTTAAAAAAAATAAAAAAAATTAACTCACCTTCTCCTCTTGTTCGCGTAGTTCCCGGTCTCTTCTTTACTTCTCAAAAGATGAACTATCGGCTTAGGACCTGGGGTGACGTCAGATCACATGCTCCAATCACATGGTCCATCACCACGGTGATGTACCATGTGATTGGAGCATGTGATCTGACGTCACCAAAGGTCCTTTAGCCCACAGCCAGAAGTAAAGAAGAGACCGGTGAACTACGCGAACAAGAGGAGAAGGTGAGTTAATTTTTTTTTTTTTTTTTTAACCCTCAATTGATCACCTACTATGCAGTCTGTATTCAGAATGCTATTATTATCCCTTATAACCATGTTATAAGGGAAAATAATAAAATCTACACAACACCTATAACCCAAGCCCGAACTTCTGTGAAGAAGTTCGGGTTTGGGTACCAAACATGCGTGATTTTTCTCACGCGAGTACAAAACGCATTACAATGTTTTGCACTCGCGCGGAAAAATCGCGGGTGTTCCCGCAACGCACCCGCACATTTTTCCGCAACGCCCGTCTGAAAGAGGCCTAACACATGACCAAAGATCACTGTGTAACAATACCCGAATCTCAAAAAATTCCAGCAGCGCTTGATTTTTTTTTGTAAAATTGTCTAGTTGCTGCAACTTGCGGATTGTAACATGACCCCATTCACTTAGGGTACATTGCTTGAGATGCAGCCAGCAATCTTAGGTCACTGTGAAGCTCCGGACTGACATTTTGCTGTAAAAACAAAATAGCCAAAATAGCAGAAAGGTCACAAACAATTTGCATTCAACCTGCAACCATAAACCCTGTAACGCTGACTTTTTTTGCAACATGTCACGGTCAGCGGAAGTTGCATGCTGCAGCACAACCCCTCCAACAGTCATCAGATGTGATGTCACCATGTGACCCCTGCCTACGTAACATATACATTTAAAGTAAATAAATCAACATTCACTAGAAAAATAAAACAAATAAAAGAACTTGAAAATTAAAATTCAAAATGGAAATTAAAACATAGATCAAATAGATTTTTATAACAGACACTTGATAATTGTTCAAAATTGAACACATAGTACGGTGCTATAAACACAACAGAGTAAAAAAAAGTTGGCTTCCTATTTTCAGCCTGCTCCCTATACTGTAGTCACGTTTATATTAAATATGATTCCTCTGATTATTCACTATTTGTTTTGCTCAGAACAACCAAACAACCCCCCCAACACCTCTCCCTATAAATCTCCTTGGGAGACGCACGTCTTCCATGTGATCAGCGGTAAAATAAAACTCGACCCATCAGTATTTTACTCACCTCAACATCCACCACATTGAAAATTCATGGTCAGATAAACTACAATAAATCTATAATGAAACCGGGAGCTAAACAAGCTGAGTGTGATCGCTGGAAGCTCCGTGACCTTAGCAGTCTACTGGAAAACACATTAAATGAGAAATTTGTTTTAATCTTCCGCCTGTTCATTTACTTCACATGGAGGTTAAATTCTTATGTCTCTGTGTCTTTTAATACTGCAACCAACATGCCATTTATAATAGTGGATTTATGAAGCAGAGTGGACATTTTTTCCCCTCCTGGGAGCTGAGGGTACGATGCTAATTCACTGCCGCCTGCGCTGCCAGTGTCTCTCAGACAGTAATGGTCTGCGGTCAATCGAGTTCCTGGCCGCGACTCGCTGCATTCTTGTTCCAGTCTGCTAACCTGTGTAGTCTCCTTCATACACTAATTGTAAAATGATTGCACAGACAGGATCGCCTCTACCGCCATCTCTGCTCCTGTCTATGGTGTCACATGGTAATGAGAATATTTCTTCATTGAGCTCTTTTGGTTAAAGGAGTTTTCTGGTTTGACCAAAAAATTGCTAAAACCAGCATTCAGCCTTACTGCAGAACATGTATTTTGACTCCTCCGGCATCTGTGACCTGTGACCCAAACTCTATGCTAACATTCCAGTGCAAAATTCACAAGGAGGATCTGTAGCATCAGGTATCGGCCTCTCCTTCCCATCCCAGCTTGAACATCACAGATCCAAGCCTGCTTGAAGCCCTGCTGGAAACTTCCCTCCAGAAGGCCTGACATCACGTCTACTCGTCAGAGTCCAGGAGAATGAGCAGAACATTGACGAAGTTGTCTGAACAGGGCAGGGCCTTACCAGCCTTCTCAGAGATGTAGACGTGATGTCATTGGGATAGGAAACCATCATGTGATAGCAGCGGAGTGCCGGAAAAAGGGGCATTGCAGATGACCAATCACTATTAGTAAGTGATAATATGTGTCGCTTCCTGTGAAATTTGTGCTAAAAATTAAAAAATTTGAATAACTCTTTAAGGGTATTTTCACACTTGCGTTAAAGTTTTCCGGTATTGAGTTCTGTCACAAGGGCTCAATACCGAAAAAAAACGCTTCAGTATTATCCTAATGCATTCTGAATGGAAAGCAATCTGTTCAGTATGCATCAGGAAATCTTCAGTTCAGTCATTTTTGCGGTATTTGGCCGGAGAAAATACCGCGGCATGCTGCGTATTTTCTCCGGCCAAAATTCCAGAATACTTGTCGGAATGCCAGATCTGACATTAATTTCCATTGAAATGTATTAATTCTGGATCCGGTACGCGCAGACCTTTAAATATGTGAGAAAAAAAAATACCGGATCCGTTTTTCCGGATGACACTGGAAACTATCAGATTGGAACAGTTTCATTGGAGTCCAGGAGAAATGGGACTACTTAAAAGTGGCACTATTGAAGTCAACAGAAAATTGCATTAGGCTTGTCAGTAAAAGCAAAAAAAGGAAGAGACCACTGTGGTACTCAGCAGAAGTGGCCAAAATCATTAAAAACAAAAAGATAGCATTTAGAAATTATATAAAAATAAAAAAACGGAGGATGACAGGCAAATTTAAAGGTTAGGCAGAGAGAGGCCAAACAAGTTATAAGAGCTTCTAAAGCACAGGCAGAAGAGAAATTAGCTCAGTTAGTGAAAAAAGGCGATAAGACATTCATCAGATACATAAATGAAAAAAGGAAACTAAAACAAGGAATTACCAAATTAAAAACAAAAGAAGGAAGGTATATGGAAGAAGATAAAGAACTAGCTGACTGCCTCAATGAATACTTCTGTTCAGTTTTTACAAAGGAAAATGAAGGAAAAGGACCTCAGTTAGGAAGGAAGACTAATGAATCTGTTGATGCATGTGTCTTTACAGAGGAAGAGGTTCTAAGTCAGCTGTCTAAAATTAATACTAATAAGTCACAGGGGCCTGATGGGATACACCCATAGCTACTAAAAGAGCTCAGCGGTGAACTAGCAAAACCATTAACAGATTTATTTAACCAATCACTGGTAACAGGAGTCGTCCCAGAAGATTGGAAATTAGCAAATGTTGTGCCCATTCACAAGAAAGGTAGTAGGGAGGAATCGGGCAACTATAGGCCAGTAAGCCTGACATCAATAGTGGGGAAATTAATGGGAACCATACTTAAGGAGAGGATTGTGGAACATCTAAAATCCCATGGATTGAAAGATGAAAAACAGCATGGGTTTACTTCAGGGAGATCATGTCAAACTAATCTTATTGATTTTTTTGATTGGGTGACTAAAATAATAGATGGAGGAGGTGCAGTAGACATCGCTTATCTAGACTTCAGTAAGGCTTTTGATACTGCCCCACATAGAAGGCTTATCAATAAATTAGAGTCTATGGACATAGTTGGCATTAACATATCCACATTTAGAGCAGCAGCAATCACGATCTTTATTTTGGGGAAATTTTCCCTGGGTTTTCAGCGTATAATACAGTCTATGGAGTATCTTAAATTGAATTAGCCTATGCGCACTGGAAACTGTCGCCTTTCTCACATTCCTATAAATTGTAGACCACTGTAGTGGGGGGCAATTCAACTCTTGCTCCCACTTATCTGTGCTTTTGAAAGGCGTTACAGTTGCCAGTGCCAATCGGAGTTTCGCATAAAGTCTAGATAGCTTCACCTTTTCATACTTCTGGGCGTCACAAAAATCAAAAAATATATTCTCTCGTAGAAAAATAAGACCCCTATTCCTAGAGGTTTCAAATATATGTTTCAAACGTGCATACATAAATAAATCTAATGGTGAGCTATCGGTAAAACCAAATTCCAAAAGTGATTTAAAGCGACCCATATAAAAAAGGTCAGACACCCTGTTGATACCATTACATGACCAATAACCAAAATCTGTAATTTTGTAGAACTCCTCCAGATCCCTGTTCTCCCACAGGGGGGTAAAAGACTATGTCCATTTGCTTTGGAGCTGCAGAAAAATAAGAAGTTATTGGGATGAGGTCTTCGCTATTTTACAGAAGGAGACTTCACTGAACTATAACCCGAGTATTTTGATAGTGATTTTTGGAGATTATGGGTCAGAAGTGGAAGTCCCGCCCCAGGCTAGACGGATTTGGATGCGGGGACTGATGGTTGCTAAGGCTATATTGATAAAGTATTGGGGCTCTGTCTCCCCGCCCTCAACAAGGGAGTGGAGTTCATACCTCCAAAAAATTAGGGTATATGAGGATATTGAAAGGAGACGGAGAGTCGCACGCAGAGCTGCATAGCTATAATTAATATTGATACTATTCTATATAACAATGAATGGAGCGGACGGCAGCCAATGGGGGGGGGGGGGGGGGGTTTGATATATTTATTATTGTATATTATCTTGAGGGTGTCCTTAGGATGCTGTGTAGAATTTTTTCTTGTAAAGATGTTTATGATTGTCATGCTGGACACACCGTTGAGATTGATATCGTTTTATGTATTAACATTTTGATTTGGAAAATAAAAATATATATTTATTTAAAAAAAAAAAAAAATTTGAGTCTTTGTGCTTGGACTCCCATATTGTTGAATGGATTAGGCAGTGGCTGAGGGACAGACAACAGAGGGTTGTAGTCAATGGAGTATATTCAGACCATGGTCTTGTTACCAGTGGGGTACCTCAGGGATCTGCTCTGGGACCCATATTGTTTAATATCTTTATCAGCGAAATTGCAGAAGGCCTCGATGGTAAGGTGTGTCTTTTTGAGGATGACACAAAGATTTGTAACAGGGTTGATGTTCCTGGAGGGATACACCGAATAGAAAAGGATTTAGGAAAACTAGAGGAATGGTCAAAAATCTGGCAACTAAAATTTAATGTTGATAAGTGCAAGATAATGCACCTGGGGCGTAAAAACCCAAGAGCAGAATATACAATCAGTGATACAGTCCTAACCTCAGTATCTGAGGAAAGGGATTTAGGGGTCATTATTTCAGAAGACTTAAAGGTAGGCAGACCATGTCATAGAGCAGCAGGAAATGCTAGCAGAATGCTGGGGTGTATAGGGAGAGGCATTACCAGTAGACAGAGGGAGGCGCTCATGCCGCTCTACAGAGCACTAGTGAGACCTCATCTGGAGTATTGTGCGCAGTACTGGAGACCATATCTCCAGAAGGATATTGATACTTTGGAGAGAGTTCAGAGAAGAGCTACTAAACTAGTACATGGATTGCAGGATAAAACTTACCAGGAAAGATTAAAGGACCTTAACATGTATAGCTTGGAAGAAAGACGAGACAGAGGGGATATGAGAGAAACTGCTAAATACATAAAGGGAATCAACAAGGTAAAAGAGGAGAAAATATTTAAAAGAAGAAAAACTGCTACAAGAGGACATAGTTTTAAATTAGAGGGGCAAAGGTTTAAAAGTAATATAAGGAAGTATTACTTTACTGAGAGAGTAGTGGATGCATGGAATAGCCTTCCTGCAGAAGTGGCAGCTGCAAATACAGTGAAGGAGTTTAAGCATGCATGGGATAGGCATAAGGCCATCCTTCATATAAGATAGGGCCGGGGGCTATCCATAGTATTCAGTATATTGGGCAGACTAGATGGGCCAAATGGTTCTTATCTGCCGACACATTCTAGGTTTCTATGTTTTTTATGAGAGATGGATCCGGTGTTTCAATGCATTTGTCAGCTGGATCCGGAAACAAATGCTATCCTTTTGCATACGGATTTCCGGATCCGGCAGGCAGTTTTGACAACGGAACTACCTGTCGGAATCAAACAGCGCAAGTGTGAAAGTAACCTAAGGCCTGAACCATGTAAAGGTAAACAAACTTCATAATCATAAGTCTGGAAAACCTGGAAGACAGCCTTTATGAGGCAGGAACTGGAGGCCATATTAATTGCTACGCAAATTGTCATTATATGATACTCTAGTCATAGCAAGAGTGGCATTTTCAAATATCACATGCTGACATTTGCAATCATTCAGGGAAAAGTGTTTTATAAATTTTATTCTATATACGGTAACTATAATACCGCTCTCTAGGTAAGTATATATAATGCAGTATAATATAAATGCTATAAAACTCAACTTATGAACAACAATATAACTACTATAATATTGTCTCTTATGTACAAATATAAAACTACTATAATACTGCTTCTATGTACAAGAATATAACTACTATAATACTGCTCCTATGTACAAGAATATAACTACTATAATACTGCTCCTATATACAAGAATATAACTACTATAATACTGCCTCCTATGTACAAGAATATAACTACTATAATACTGCTCCTATGTACAGGAATATAACTACTATAATACTGCTCCTATGTACAAGAATATAACTACTATAATACTGCTCCTATGTACAAGAATATAACTACTATAATACTGCTCTATATACAAGAATATAACTACTATAATACTGCTCTATATACAGGAATATAACTACTATAATACTGCTCCTATGTACAAGAATAGAACTACTATAATACTGCTCTATATACAAGAATATAACTACTATAATACTGCTCCTATGTACAAGAATAGAACTACTATAATACTGCTCTATATACAAGAATATAACTACTATAATACTGTTCCTATGTACAAGAATATAACTACTATAATACTGCCTCCTATGTACAAGAATATAACTACTATAGTACTGCCTCCTATATACAAGAATATAATTACTATAATACTGCTCCTATGTACAGAAATATAACTACTATAATACTGCCTCCTATGTACAAGAATATAACTACTATAATACTACTCCTATGTACAAGAATAAAACTACTATAATACTGCCTCCTATGTACAAGAATATAACTACTATAATACTGCGTCCTATGTACAAGAATATAACTACTATAATACTGCTCTATATACAATAATATAACTACTATAATACTGCTCCTATGTACAAGAATATAACTACTATAATACTGCTCCTATGTACAAGAATAAAACTACTATAATACTGCCTCCTATGTACAAAAATATAACTACTATAATACTGCTCCTATTTACAAGAATATAACTACTATAATACTGCTCCTATGTACAAGAATATAACTACTATAATACTGCTCCTATGTACAAGAATATAACTACTATAATACTGCGTCCTATGTACAAGAATATAACTACTATAATACTGCTCTATATACAATAATATAACTACTATAATACTGCTCCTATGTACAAGAATATAACTACTATAATACTGCCTCCTATGTACAAGAATATAACTACTATAATACTGCTCCTATGTACAAGAATATAACTACTATAATACTGCGTCCTATGTACAAGAATATAACTACTATAATACAGCTCTATATACAATAATATAACTACTATAATACTGCTCCTATGTACAAAAATATAACTACTATAATACTGCTCCTATGTACAGGAATATAACTACTATAATACTGCCTCCTATGTACAAAAATATAACTACTATAATACTGCTCCTATTTACAAGAATATAACTACTATAATACTGCCTCCTATGTACAAGAATAGAACTACTATAATACTGCTCTATATACAGGAATATAACTACTATAATACTGCTCCTATGTACAAGAATAGAACTACTATAATACTGCTCTATATACAAGAATATAACTACTATAATACTGCTCCTATGTACAAGAATAGAACTACTATAATACTGCTCTATATACAAGAATATAACTACTATAATACTGTTCCTATGTACAAGAATATAACTACTATAATACTGCCTCCTATGTACAAGAATATAACTACTATAGTACTGCCTCCTATATACAAGAATATAATTACTATAATACTGCTCCTATGTACAGAAATATAACTACTATAATACTGCCTCCTATGTACAAGAATATAACTACTATAATACTACTCCTATGTACAAGAATAAAACTACTATAATACTGCCTCCTATGTACAAGAATATAACTACTATAATACTGCGTCCTATGTACAAGAATATAACTACTATAATACTGCTCTATATACAATAATATAACTACTATAATACTGCTCCTATGTACAAGAATATAACTACTATAATACTGCTCCTATGTACAAGAATAAAACTACTATAATACTGCCTCCTATGTACAAAAATATAACTACTATAATACTGCTCCTATTTACAAGAATATAACTACTATAATACTGCTCCTATGTACAAGAATATAACTACTATAATACTGCTCCTATGTACAAGAATATAACTACTATAATACTGCGTCCTATGTACAAGAATATAACTACTATAATACTGCTCTATATACAATAATATAACTACTATAATACTGCTCCTATGTACAAGAATATAACTACTATAATACTGCCTCCTATGTACAAGAATATAACTACTATAATACTGCTCCTATGTACAAGAATATAACTACTATAATACTGCGTCCTATGTACAAGAATATAACTACTATAATACTGCTCTATATACAATAATATAACTACTATAATACTGCTCCTATGTACAAAAATATAACTACTATAATACTGCTCCTATGTACAGGAATATAACTACTATAATACTGCCTCCTATGTACAAAAATATAACTACTATAATACTGCTCCTATTTACAAGAATATAACTACTATAATACTGCCTCCTATGTACAAGAATATAACTACTATAATACTGCTCCCTATGTACAAGAATATAACTACTATAATACTGCTCCTATGTACAAGAATATAACTACTATAATACTGCTCCTATGTACAAGAATATAACTACTATAATACTGCTCCCTATGTACAAGAATATAACTACTATAATACTGCTCCTATGTACAAGAATATAACTACTATAATACTGCTCCTATGTACAAGAATATAACTACTATAATACTGCCTCCTATGTACAAGAATATAACTACTATAATACTGCCTCCTATGTACAGGAATATAACTACTTTAATACTGTCTCCTATATACAAGAATACAACTACTATAATACTGCTCCTATGTACAAGAATAAAACTACTATAATACTGCCTCCTATGTACAAAAATATAACTACTATAACACTGCTCCTATGTACAAGAATATAACTACTATAATACTGCCTCCTATGTACAAGAATATAACTACTATAATACTGCTCCTATGTACAAGAATATAACTACTATAATACTGCTCCTATGTACAAGAATATAACTACTATAATACTGCTTCTATGTACAAGAATATAACTACTATAATACTGCCTCCTATGTACAAGAATATAACTACTATAATACTGATCCTATGTACAAGAATATAACTACTATAATACTGCTCCTATGTACAGGAATATAACTACTATAATACTGCCTCCTATATACAAGAATATAACTACTATAATACTGCTCCTATGTACAAGAATATAACTACTATAATACTGCCTCCTATGTACAAGAATACAACTACTATAATACTGCTTCTATGTACAAGAATAAAACTACTATAATACTGCCTCCTATGTACAAGAATATAACTACTATAATACTGCTCCTATGTACAAGAATAAAACTACTATAATACTGCCTCCTATGTACAAAAATATAACTACTATAATACTGCTCCTATGTACAAGAATATAACTACTATAATACTGCCTCCTATGTACAAGAATATAACTACTATAATACTGCTCCTATGCACAAGAATATAACTACTATAATACTGCTCCTATGTACAAGAATATAACTACTATAACACTGCTCCTATGTACAAGAATATAACTACTATAATACTGCTCCTATGTACAAGAATATAACTACTATAATACTGCTCCTATGTACAAGAATATAACTACTATAATACTGCCTCCTATGTACAAGAATATAACTACTATAATACTGCTCCCTATGTACAAGAATATAACTACTATAATACTGCTCCTATGTACAAGAATATAACTACTATAATACTGCTCCTATGTACAAGAATATAACTACTATAATACTGCTCCTATGTACAAGAATATAACTACTATAATACTGCTCCTATGTACAAGAATATAACTACTATAATACTGCCCCTATGTACAAGAATATAACTACTATAATACTGCCTCCTATGTACAAGAATATAACTACTATAATACTGCTCCCTATGTACAAGAATATAACTACTATAATACTGCTCCTATGTACAAGAATATAACTACTATAATACTGCTCCTATGTACAAGAATATAACTACTATAATACTGCCTCCTATGTACAGGAATATTACTACTATAATACTGTCTCCTATATACAAGAATACAACTACTATAATACTGCTCCTATGTACAAGAATAAAACTACTATAACACTGCTCCTATGTACAAGAATATAACTACTATAATACTGCTCCTATGCCTGGGGCCCACCAGTAAAGTTTATTTTGGGGGTCTGCCGTACGGATACATTTAAATATTCCCTGCTAACACAGCAGCCAGATGCTATCATATGATTGAATATGGGGGTCCCTGCAGCGACTTTGAGAAGGTAGGTCCTGGGGAGAAGAGGACACTGGCTCTTTCCTCTGTACCTAGAAGTTATCTCCGCTCTGATCGTCTCTATAATAATAAACTGGGGAGTTTCTTTAATAATCTATCAAGTTTTTTTATAAGAACATAGACTGTACATTGAATATATGTATGTAGTGCAGTAAATCTACTGTGTTATGTGCCACTTGTACAGGGGGTGGGAGACTAGGGGCCCACCTAGCTCAGGGGCCCACCGGGGGATTCACCTGTACCCCTGTAGGCCAGTCCGAGCCTGTTCCTATGTATAAGAATATACCTGCTATAATGCTGCCCTCCACAGACATGTCTGCGTCGTATATTTCTGCAGTTGTCTTTCACTGAAGTACTTTCAGATTGATGGGGAGTTTGATATCTGTCATTATGCAGGAAAAGTTTCCTCTATAAATATTCAGATTCCTCCCTGATGACCCCGATCCGTTTTTGGAGATGATAAGTGGTTGTGTCAGTCTTGGATACGGACGGATTTCATTTAATAATGACTTTAGTTTTAAGAGCAGAGAAACATTTCCATTTCCTGGGACTCGCCGTTGTCTCCTCGGATTGACTTCGCTTCTTATAAACGTTTCATAAAGTTGTTCCTCCAATAATAAGTCACCGGCGGCAAAAAGCGGGAAAGACAAATTACTGGGCGCTGGCGGCGAATCTCTGACCTTGTGACTTCTATTCACTTCTCTTCATTTACCCATAGAAATAATAATTACTATAAATTGTAATTTCCAGTTATAATGATGAAGTTGGCAAAAATATATGTTCTGATCATCAGAAATCGTTTTTCAGGGGTCACAGCAATGATCAGACGGATTAAGAAAATCTTCAAAGGAAAAAGCAACATGGTCAGTGGAATAACCTGAGCAAACAGCGGCAGAGACGCGTGACCTGGACAACTTCTGCTGCGCAGCACAGTCATACAGCAATGGTCGTTACTGCTTGTGAGGCAACCTGAAGACGTACAATTGAGTGAAAGAAATGATTCTTGTTCAATGCACTTAGATTTTTATTTGTCCGGGGGTTGACTTCAAGAAAATCGATGATCTCAATGGGTGTATATTTTGACCAAAGCCAAACCTGGGGAAAGTGCTGGTGGAGCAAGAGCCTCCAGCGCCAACTAGACGCTCTACGATTGCTGAGGGATAAATACAACCTGAATCTTTGGTAAAGTACAGGTTAGTTATTAGTTTTGATTCAAAATTACAATTGTGACAGCGAGTTATATATACAGTATGTGAAAGTGCAACAATAAAAAAAGGCTGAACATTGTCTGTAATATCTACATGTGTAACGTATATCCTATACTGATCCTGAGTTACATCCTGTATTATACTCCAGAGCTGCACTCACTATTCTGCTGGTGCAGTCACTGTGTACATACATTACTTATCCTGTACTGATCCTGAGTTACATCCTGTATTATACTCCAGAGCTGCACTCACTATTCTGCTGGTGCAGTCACTGTGTACATACATTACTTATCCTGTACTGATCCTGAGTTACATTCTGTATTAGACTCTAGAGCTGCACTCACTATTCTGCTGGTGCAGTCACTGTGTACATACAGTTGTGTTCCAAATTCTTCAACCCCCAATGCTGTAAAGGGTTTTAGGGAATTTAGTGTACATTTGTAATTGTGTTCAGAATGAAATCTTACAAGGACTTTTTAAAGAACCAAATGCAACTAAAATGACATCAATTGTTTTTGTAATACAGTATTAAATGTTTTTTTTGTGATTTCTTCATTGACACAATTATTCAACCCCTTAAAGACTACCACTCTTAAGAACAGAGGTTCATTCAAGTGTTTTCGATCAGGTATTGAAAACACCTGTGGATGTCAAGGAGCAGCAATCAAGCATAATAAGCACCAATTAGGCAGATGTAAAAGGACTGTGATACTCAGCTCCTTCTAGACATTTACTGGTGTGTTTACAAACATGGTGAAGTCAAGAGAATGGTCCAGGAAGACAAGAGAAGAGGTGATTTATCTTCACAGGAAGGGCAATGGCTATAAGAAGATTGCAAAGATGTTAAACATACCAAGAGACACCATAGGAAGCATCATTCGCTAATTCAAGGCAAAGGGCACTGTTGAAACGCTACCTGGTCGTGGCAGAAAGAAGATGCTGACTTCGACTGCTGTGCGCTACCTGAAGCGCAAAGTGGAGAAAAGTCCCCGTGTGACTGCTGAGGAACTGAAGAAAGATCTGTCAGATGTGGGCACTGAAGTCTCAGCTCAGACAATAAGGCGCACACTGCGTAATGAAGGCCTCCATGCCAGAACTCCCAGGCGCACCCCCTTGCTGTCTCCAAAGAATAAGAAGAGTCAACTGCAGTATGCCAAAAGTCATGTGGACAAACCACAAAAGTGTTCTGTGGACTGATGAAACAAAATGAGAACTGTTTGGGCCCATGGATCAACGCTATGTTTGGAGGAGGAAGAACAAGGCCTATGAAGAAAAGAACACCTTGCCTACTGTGAAGCATGGCGGGGGGTCAATCATGCTTTGGGGCTGTTTTGCTTCTACAGGTACAGGGAAGCTTCAGCGTGTGCAAGGTACCATGAATTCTCTTCAGTACCAGGAGATATTGGATGAAAATGTGATGCAGTCCGTCACAAACCTGAGGCTTGGGAGACGTAGGACCTTTCAACAGGACAATGATCCCAAGCATACCTCCAAGTCCACTAGAGCATGGCTGCAGATTAAAGGCGGGAACATTTTGAAGTGGCCATCGCAGTCACCAGACTTAAATCCGATAGAGAACCTCTGGTGGGACTTAAAGAAAGCAGTTGCAGCGCGCAAGCCTAAGAATGTGACTGAACTGGAGGCTTCAGCCCATGAAGAATGGGCGAAGATACCCGTAGATCGCTGCAAGACACTTGTGTCAAGCTATGCTTCACGTTTAAAAGCTGTTATAACTGGAAAAGGATGTTGTACTAAGTACTAAGATTGAATGTCACTTGGGGGTTGAATAAAACTGATAATGATGTGAGCACAGAAAAGACATTTGTGGTTATTTCATTATAAATGTTATGTTATATTTGTCTGACTTACAAGGGCCTCTTTGATTTAATTGTAAACAAGATGACTGAAATGATCAAAATCAATGTCAAACTGGGGTCAAAACACTCAATTTCAGTGGGGGTTGAATAATTTTGAACACAACTGTACATTACATCCTGTATTATACTCCAGAGCTGCACTCACTATTCTGCTGGTGCAGTCACTGTGTACATACATTACTTATCCTGTACTGATCCTGAGTTACATCCTGTATTATACTCCAGAGCTGCACTCACTATTCTGCTGGTGCAGTCACTGTGTACATACATTACTTATCCTGTACTGATCCTGAATTACATCCTGTATTATACTCCAGAGCTGCACTCACTATTCTGCTGCTGCAGTCACTGTGTACATACATTACTTATCCTGTACAGATCCTGAGTTACATCCTGTATTATACTCCAGAGCTGCACTCACTATTCTGCTGGTGGAGTCACTGTGTACATACATTACTTATCCTGCACTGATCCTGAGTTACATCCTGTATTATACTCCAGAGCTGCACTCACTATTCTGCTGGTACAGTCACTGTGTACATACATTACATTACTTATCCTGTACTGATCCTGAGTTACATCCTGTATTATACTCCAGAGCTGCACTCACTATTCTGCTGGTGCAGTCACTGTGTACATACATTACTTATCCTGTACTGATCCTGAGTTACATCCTGTATTATACTCCAGAGCTGTACTCACTATTCTGCTGGTGCAGTCACTGTGTACATACATTACTTATCCTGTACTGACCCAGAGTTACATCCTGTATTATACTCCAGAGCTGCACTCACTATTCTGCTGGTGCAGTCACTGTGTACATACATTACTTATCCTGTACTGATCCTGAGTTACATCCTGTATTATACTCCAGAGCTGCACTCACTATTCTGCTGGTGCAGTCACTGAGTACATACATTACATTACTTATCCTGTACTGATCCTGAGTTACATCCTGCATTATACTCCAGAGCTGCACTCACTATTCTGCTGGTGCAGTCACTGAGTACATACATTACATTACTTATCCTGTACTGATCCTGAGTTCTCCTGGGGAGATGTTATTTATGTATTTTTTTGGATCCAGTGTTTGTATTGGGTTTGTGTATTAATGTCGTCATGTCCTTCATGTTCGTTCTTTGCTCTCTCGCTGGAGGACAATTCTCACATTTCTAAACCTTTGGAAAACTCCCCGGTTCTGGCTGTATTTCGCCAGCTCTGTACAGTCTGGGACAGGGGATGAGGCTCTCTTTGTGGCCGGGGTCGTATGCAGACAGTCAGGCTCTTCTCGATGTGCGTTCATGTAGCAGCCTTCACAGCTTTACAGGAGTAGTCTCACTGTGGATGGTGCAGTAATTGGGGGTCACTGCTGGAGATAAGCGTCACCCCACACTCTGCATACATACATACAGACCCGCACTATCAATATAATGAAGGGAGAAGAAATCATTTTTAAACTTACTCGTATATTTCGCCCTATAAGACGCTCCAGCCCAAAAGACACCTAGGTTTTAGAGGAGGATAATAAGAAAAAAATATTTTTTTATTACACCTGAGGTCAGACCACCAATTAGACCCCCAATGTTGATCAGACCTCAGCTGACAACCCCAATAAGATCTCAGATAGGAGCCCTAGTCCCTCATATCAGCCCCCAGTGCCTCTCTTCAGCCCCCCAGCAGCCTCTCTTCAGCCCCCCAGTGCCTCATATCAGCCCCCCAGTGCCTCATATCAGCCCCCAGTGCCCATCTTTAGCCCCCCAGTTCCTCATGTCAGCCCCCAGTGCCTCATATCAGCCGCCCAGCAGCCTCTCTTCAGCCCCCCAGTGCCTCATAAGACACACCTAGGTTTTAGAGGGGGACAATAATAGAATATTTTTCATTACACCTGAGGTCAGACCACCAATCAGACCCCCAATGTTAATCAGACCTCAGCTGACAGCCCCAATAAGACCCCCAATGTTAAGAAGACCCCAATAAGACCTCAGATCAGACCTCAATTTGAATGACCCCCAATCAGACCTCAGATAAGAGCCCCAGTGCCTCATATCAGCCCCCAGTGCCCCTCTTCAGCCCCCAGCAGCCTCTCTTTAGCCCCCCATCAGCCTCTCTTCAGCCTCCCAGTGCCTCATATTAGCCCCGCAGTGCCTCATATCAGCCCCCAATGCCCCTCTTCAGCCCCCAGTGCCTCATATCAGCCCCCAGTGCCTCATATCAGCCCCAGTGCCTCATATCAGCCCCCAGTGCCTCATATCAGCCCCCCAGCAGCCTCTCTTTAGCCCCCAGTGCCTCTCTTCAGCCCCCAGCAGCCTCTTTTCAGCCCCCCAGTAACCTTTCTTCAGCCCCCCAGTGCCTCATATCAGCCCCCAATGCTCCTCTTCAGCCCCCCAGTGCCTTATATCAGCCCCCAGTGCCCCCATTCAGCCCCTCTTCAGTCCCCAGTGCCCCTCTTCAGCGCCCCAGTGCCTCATAAGACACACCTAGGTTTTAGAGAGGGACAACAATAGAATATTTTTCATTGCACCTGAGGTCAGACCACCAATCAGACACCTAATGTTAATCAGACCTCAGCTGACAGCCCCAATAAGACCCCCAATGTTAAGAAGACCCCAATAAGACCTCAGATCAGACCTCAATTTGAATGACCCCCAATCAGACCTCAGATAAGAGCCCCAGTGCCTCATATCAGCCCCCAGTGCCTCATATCAGCCCCCAGTGCCTCATATCAGCCCCCAGTGCCTCATATCAGCACCCCAGCAGCCTCTCTTTAGCCCCCAGTGCCTCTCTTCAGCCTCCAGCAGCCTCTTTTCAGACCCCCAGTAGCCTTTCTTCAGCCCCCCAGTGCCTCATATCAGCCCCCAATGCTCCTCTTCAGCCCCCCAGTGCCTTATATCAGCCCCCAGTGCCCCTATTCAGCCCCCCAGCAGCCCCTCTTCAGTCCCCAGTGCCTCATATTGGGCACCCCTAGGCTCCCATGTTAATAAAACATCTTTATGTCTCTGTATGGAAAAGCACAGTCTGTTGAACTGCTCCATGCAGGACATGCACACAAACGTATTTTTTTCCCATTTTTTTTTTTTGTGGCCCATATGCGGAACCATTCGCTTCAATGGGGCAAAAAAACGGAAATGACTGTGTGTACATTCCGTGTCCGCAGGGCTGTTTCTGAAAACAATAGAACATATCCTATTATGGTCCGCATTACGGACAAGGACAGGACTGTTCTATTAGGGGCCGGCTGTTCCGTTCCTCAAAGTGCAGGAAGCACTCGGCTGTTATCCGTGTTTTGCGGTCGTGTGCATGAGGCCTAGTGGTGTCCTATGGGTCCATCCCCCAGGGCATACAGTAAACGTATACTGAAGACGCAGTGTGAACAGAGCCTTACAGATCGGCGATATTCTTTACTTCTGTATCTACAGCCAATACAGAACCTTTCGGCTAATCCTACCCCCCCTCCCCCTCTCTGGAATGGCGTTTATCCGTTTCCCGTACATCTGTCCTGCTTCTTTTCTGCCCTGTCATCCTCCAGGCTCTCGACCAGAGGTCAATCATCTTCCCCTATTTGCACATATCATGACGGAACGGCCACTAAAGCTGCAGGGGGGACAGGAGAGTGCGCGCTCCCTGCTGATCCCAGCGCGCTCTCCTCGCCTCCGTTTTTCATTTCCGGCTCCTCAGATCTTAGGGTTTCTGGTTTATATGAAACCATGTACTTGAACCCCCTCCTTCTCCACCCCAAGCGGTGGTTTCTCCATGGCAACCCCAGGCAGCAATGCGGAGTAATTGGGCTTTGAGTTTCTTAGAGAATCTGAGCTTTTCGCGAAAAAGACCCTCATTGATTATTCTGAGGCGGGGGCTGGGACAGGAGACGCTGTCATTAATGATTACATGTCCGCTTGTTCATTGTCAGCCTACCAATAGCCCCTCAGAGCCGATCAATGAGGTTCAATCCTCCTCAAATTACCCTGTCATGGCGGCGTGCTTTATTACTCAATCAGATAGCCGGGAGGAGCGAAGGGTTAATGCTGCTCCGAGCGTCTGTGACGAAGGTGACGGAGATCCAGCGTATGGTCAGGAAGTAGTCATAGTCATCCTGCTGGGGATCTGGAGGGGTCATTGGGGGTTAAATTCGGGTTAATAACACCGCCATCTTGGAAGCTATAGACACCGCAGTCTGTATATACACAGCACTCATGGGCAGCAGGGGCTTGTACAGGAATGCTGGGGTAAGACATGGGAACTATAGTGTTCCATACGCCATTACATATCAGTGTATGAAATTTCAGCCGAAAATGGACAATCCCTTTAAGACCCTTTTCACACGGGCAAGATTTCCGCGTGGATGCAATGCGTGAGGTGAACGCATTGCACCCGCACTGAATCCCGACCCATTCATTTCTATGGGGCTGTGCACATGAGCGGTGATTTTCAAACACAACTTGTGCGTTGCGTGAAAATCGCAGCATGCTCTATATTGTGCGTTTTTCACGCCACACAGGCCCCATAGAAGTAAATGGGGCTGCGTGAAAATCGCAAGCATCCGCAAGCAAGTGCGGATGCGGTGCGATTTTCATGCACCGTTGCTAGGAGACGATCGGGATGGAGACCCGATCATTATTATTTTCCCTTATAACATGGTTATAAGGGAAAATAATAACATTCTGAATACAGAATACATAGTAAAATGTGGATTGAGGGATTAAAAAATAAATTAACTCACCTCCTCCTCTTGATCGCGTAGTTGCCGATCTCTTCTTACTTCTTTAATCATGAGCTGCCGGCTAAAGGACTTGTGGTGACATCACATCACATGGTCCAATCACATGGTCCATCACCGTGGTGATGGACCATGTGATGAGCTCAGTGACGTCACCACAGGTCCTGAAGAAAGAGCAGAGACCGGCAGCCATGGAGGAGGTGAGTTAATAAAAAATAAAAAAATGTAACCCTCAATTGACCTTCTACTAAGCATTCTGTATTAAAGAATGCTATTATTTTCCTTTATAACCATGTTATAAGGGAAAATAATAAAATCTACAGAACACCGATCCCAAACCTGAACTTCTGTGAAGAAGTTCGGGTCTGGGTACCACATTCAGTTTTTTCTTACGCGCGTGCAAAACACATTGCACTCGCATGAAACTGAACCACGCAACGCAATCGCAGTCAAAACTGACTGAAACTGTGTGCTCACTCGCACGATTTCCCCACCACGCACACGCATCCTATCCGTCCCCAATCCGTAACGCCCATGTGAAAGAGGCCTAAGGGGTTGTCAATGTTCAGATCTAAGGCCTCTTTCACACAGGCGTTACGGATTGGGGCCAGATAGGATGCGTGTGCGTGGCGGGGAAATTGTGACGGTCACGTACACTACACACAGGGGGGAGGATAGTGACCACTGCGCTCCACCCTCACCCCTGGCCCTGCCTACTTGCCTCGCAAGTCCTAATGACAGGGGACAACTGGACGGCAGTCCCTAACTTAGGATACGTGCTGGGAAGACAGACAAGACAAATAACGGAATGTGAACGGACCGGGTCAGAACCAAGAGAGCTACGCAGTACAAAGGGTTAAGCAAAGAATGGACCAGGAGAAGCCGGGGTCAAATACCAGGAGAGTAGCGAAGTACAAGAGGAGTCCTAAGAGAGTAGTCAGGTGGGAGCCGAGGTCACAATACCAGGAGGGATGCGCAGTACAGGAGGAGCAGGCAGAGGACCGTCAGGGAACAGGATCAGGTAAGTATTCAGTAGTGCAACAAATAGCCAGGAACCTAGAATTAACAGGCAACCTGTAGCCAACAGGCTGCCTGTATTTATAGTGAGGTCTGAGGGTCATGTGACGTGGCCAGCGTCACATGACCGACAGACAGACAAGTCGAGCACCGAGTGATCAGCTCGGCGCTCAAGGCAGACCTAGGAGCAGGGAGCCACCCAGCTAGCAAAGCCGCCCTGGGAACGAGGCCCAACACAGATCCTTGCTCCCGAAGCTAAGCAGCAGGTCTGCAACTTTTCCAATTTCCAATATTTATGTAATTCTCAAAACTTTTGGCCACGACTGTACAATAGCGCTGGGGGGGTTAAAAAAATAAAAAATAATTTAACTCATCTTAATCCACTTGATCGCGCAGCCGGCTTCTCTTCTGTCTTCTTTGCTGTGTGCAGGAAAAGGACCTGTGGTGACGTCACTCCGGTCATCACATGATCCATCACCATGGTAAAAGATCATGTGACGGACCATGTGATGACCGGAGTGACGTCACCACAGGTCCTTTTCCTGCACACAGCAAAGAAGAAGACAGAAGAGATGCCGGCTGCGCGAGCAAGTGGATTAAGGTGAGTTAAATTATTATTATTATTTTTTTTAACCCCCTCCAGCCCTATTGTACTATGTATTCTGTATTCAGAATGCTATTATTTTCCCTTATAACCATGTTATAAGGGAAAATAATACAATCTACAGAACACCGATCCCAAACATGCCGATTTTTCTCACGTGCGTGCAAAACGCATTACAATGTTTTGCACTCGCACTGAAAAATCGTGCATGTTCCCGCAACGCACCCGCACATTTTCCCACAACGCCTGTGTGAAAGAGGCCTTACAATAAATCCGCAAAAAAAACAGATGCAACACGGACATCACACGGATGTCATCCGTTTTTCTTTGCGGATCTGTGTTTTGCAGACCGCAAAATACATATGGTCAACCATCGCGTGCATGAGCTCTAATCTTGTGAATTGGACCTCACAGGCGGAGGTTTATGCAAATCCTTTGGGGATTAAATTTTGGGAGGTATGAGGATACAGCGCCCATTCCACCCCGAATCTCTGGGAGAGGTAGCCCACCTGTTAAAGGGGTTGCCAAGAATTAGAAAAAACATGGCTGCTTTCTTCCATGGGTTGGGTCTGGTATTATCTCACACCTTCATTAAATTGGGGCTGAGCTGCACTACCAGACACAGCCTGTGAACAGATGTGGCGCTGTTTGGGGTCTACTCCTTTAATTCAGACAATGAAATGCTAGGATGGGAGCCGGAGGACATTCTCCTGAGTCTGCACCGGATTTATTGATGGCAGGATCTCTGATTTGCAGAAATTTGCAGTGAACTTGCAATCTAGTCGTAGTAATTAGATCAAGGAGGGGGTGTGAATCGGTGTGGGGGAGGGGAGCTCAGACCACCATCTTCCTAAACCCACTTGATTGCTTTCAATTGCAGTTTTCTAGGCCATGAACAGTGTTAACCCTTTAAGCTCTGCTGCAAGATATAGAAGGGTTGTCAATCACTTCACCAAATCACCCCTTTAAGGACTGGGCTCCCACATCACAATCGTCGCCGTAGGGCGCAGCGTGAGATTGCATTTATCACCAATAGTATTAGGGCTCATACACACGACCGCAAAAAAACGGATCCGCAAAAAATAAGGATGATGTCTGTGTGCATTCCGTATTTTGCGGAACGGAACAGCTGGCCCATAATAGAACTGTACTATCCTTGTCCGTAATGCGGACAATAATAGGACATGTTCTGTTTTTTTTGCGGAACGGAAATATGGACATACGGAAACGGAATGCACACGGAGTAACTTCCGTTTTTTTTGTGGACCCATTAAAATGAATGGTTTTCGCATACGGTCTGCAAAAAAAAAAAAAAAGGAACGGAGACGGAAAGGAAATCCGATCATGTGCATGAGCCCTTATTCTGAATCCCATGTCTTCATGTTTTTTTTTCATGCAATGCTTTGCATTTCAATTCATTGCCATTTCAGCATCTATGCTTGCAGTCAGTGAATGCAAACCTTTATTCTTCATCGCAAGAGGCTGAAACTGGTTCTGCAATGATCCCACGGGTTCTAGTTATAACAAGCAGAGCACCTTTATGACCCTCACATGACCAGGACAATAAGGTCTCTATTCAGAGACAGCAAATAGAGATATTGAAAATGAAGAGGTGAAAACCAAAATATATTGGAAAGTTTTCAGCACAATCACAGAAATGATCGTCTTATGTAAAAACCTGACGAGGATGCTGAATGCATAGGGATAGTGTCGCAGGATTGGTCTGCAGGCATTTCAAGCAGGGGCGTAACTATAATTCATGGGGCCCCAATACAAAATAAGATGGGGCCCCCATCCCCCCCCCCCCCGTTCAAAAACTGAAACAGCAGCATAAGTGGCAATAATGAAAGATATGTATAATAACACCATGTATCAAAAAACCCACATTATAACAAAAAGCCTCCATATTGTTATTCTCTGCAAAAACGTACAATGTTCTTGCACCTGACGGGGCCCCTCAACCTCTGGGCTCCACAACAAGTGCTATGGCTATAGTTATGGCCGTGATTTAAAGGGATACACACGTTTTGTGTCCTGTTTCCCTTGGTTCCGTATCTTCTGTGGTCATCTCCTGGTTTTACTGTAAAATCAATTGCAGAATACAGAGAGCACACAACCAGGGATGTATTACTTGCCTGTACTCCAGTAATGAGCTGAGATAACCTTTCATCCCATGGGGGGAATCAATTTCTCTGCGCACACAAGGATGCCCTGTGTACGGCCACTGAGGTTCAATGCAGGAGGTTACTTTGAACCTAATTGCTAATTGATTATATAGAAGCCCAGGTGCGAACTTAGCTAATGAGATGGCAAAAAATATGAGAGTTAAAAATATGTTAATGAGTAACAACGTTTACTTCAGACGATAGGAAGCCTCGGCCAATCTGTCCCCGATATAGAAAATGTACATACAACTGGAACATGGTAGAAATATACTGATCCTGAGTTAGTGGTTTCAGCAACACAATAGTGAGTGCAGCTCTGGAGTATAATACAGGATGTAACTCAGGATCAGTACAGGATAAGTAATGTACGTACACAGTGACTGCACCAGCAGAATAGTGAGTGCAGCTCTGGAGTATAATACAGGATGTAACTCGGGATTAGTACAGGATAAGTAATGTACGTACACAGTGACTGCACCAGCAGAATAGTGAGTGCAGCTCTGGAGTATAATACAGGATGTCACTCAGGATCAGTACAGGATAAGTAATGTAATGTATGTACACAGTGACTGCACCAGCAGAATAGTGAGTGCAGCTCTGGAGTATAATACAGGATATAACTCAGGATCAGTACAGGACAAGTAATGTACGTACACAGTGACTGCACCAGCAGAATAGTGAGTGCAGCTCTGGAGTATAATACAGGATGTCACTCAGGATCAGTACAGGATAAGTAATGTATATACACAGTGACTGCACCAGCAGAATAGTGAGTGCAGCTCTGGAGTATAATACAGGATGTAACTCAGGATCAGTACAGGATAAGTAATGTATGTACACAGTGACTGCACCAGCAGAATAGTGAGTGCAGCTCTGGAGTATAATACAGGATGTAACTCGGGATCAGTACAGGATAAGTAATGTATGTACACAGTGACTGCAGCAGCAGAATAGTGAGTGCAGCTCTGGAGTATAATACAGGATGTAACTCAGGATCAGTACAGGATAAGTAATGTAATGTATGTACACAGTGACTGCACCAGCAGAATAGTGAGTGCAGCTCTGGAGTATAATACAGGACGTAACTCAGGATAAGTACAGGATAAGTAATGTATGTACATAGTGACTGCACCAGCAGAATAGTGAGTGCAGCTCTGGAGTATAATACGTGATGTAACTCAGGATCAGTACAGGATAAGTAATGTATGTACACAGTGACCGCACCAGCAGAATAGTGAGTGCTGCTCTGGAGTATAATACAGGATGTAACTCAGGATCAGTACAGGATAAGTAATATAATGTATGTATACAGTGACTCCACCAGCAGAACAGTGAGTGCAGCTCTGGAGTATAACACAGGATGTAACTCAGGATTAGTACAGGATAAGTAATATATGTACACAGTGACTACACCAGCAGAATAGTGAGTGCAGCTCTGGAGTATAATGCAGGATGTAACTCATGATCAGTACAGGATAAGTAATGTAATGTATGTACACAGTGACTCCACCAGCAGAATAGTGAGTGCAGCTCTGGAGTATAATACAGGATATAACTCAGGATAAGTAATGTATGTACACAGTGACTGCACCAGCAGAATAGTGAGTGCAGCTCTGGGGTATAATACAGGATGTAACTCAGGATCAGTACAGGATAAGTAATGTATGTACACAGTGACTGCACCAGCAGAATAGTGAGTGCAGCTCTGGAGTATAATACAGGATGTAACTCAGGATCAGTACAGGATAAGTAATGTATGTACACAGTGACTGCAGCAGCAGAATAGTGAGTGCAGCTCTGGAGTATAATGCAGGATGTAACTCAGGATCAGATTCAGCTCTTGGTAAGTAATGCATGGTCACATCGATTCAGCTTTGTTTGTAGACTAGCTGAAGGACCCAGCTTCGCACAGGTATATTTTATCTATTTCATTTAATGTTTGTGTGTGTCGTTAAAAGATAGATAGTATCCACTATAACAGTGACCTCCACAGCCCCCCACCCCTTAACACTGACCCTCCCCCCATGTGCCCCGTCTCTTTAAAATGGGACCTCCTCAGCAGCCCACCCCCTTAACTTTGACCTTCACAGCAGCCTGCCCCTTTAACAGTGAGTTCCACAGCACCCCACCCTCTTGACAGTGGCCTCCACAGTGCACGCCCGTTTATTAGTGACCTCCACAGTACCCCTTCTCTTTAAGGCCTCTTGCACACAAACATATTTTTTTTCCATTTCTGTTCCGTTTTTGCAGTTCCATGCCCACTTTGCCCATGTGTTTACTGTTTACAAACATTACAGTAATGATTACAAATTTTCTGTTTCTGTTTGCGATCCGCAAAAAACGGATTGCATACGGAAACCATACGTAGATGTTTTTGTGGAAATATGGAGCGAAAATGGAACGGAAGCAAAAAACGGAACAACGGATCCGTGAAAAACGGACCGCAAAATATAGCAAAATACATACGGTCGTGTAAAAGAGGACTTAGAGGTCTATTCAGCCGTCCGTAGTGTTTTGCGGTCCGCATATTGTGGACCGCAAAACACTGACACTGCACATCGCCGGCACAAAATAGAGGATTCCTATTCTTGTCTGAAGCTGGACATCCTCTATTTTTTTGCGGCGCGGCGGACCGGAAATGCAGATGCAAACAGCACACTGTGTGCTGTCCGCATCTTTTCCGGCCCCATTGAAAATGAATGGGTCCGCACTCGTTCTGCTTAATTGCGGAACGGATCCGGACCCATTCTACGGACGTCTGAATGGACCCTAACAGTGATTTCCACAATAGCCCCTTAACAGTGACCCCTCCAGACCTCTGTTCCCTTAAAATGTGACCTCCACAACACCCCGCCCCCTTAACAGTGACCTCTACAGCACCCGCCCCTTAACACTGACCTCCATAGTGGATCGTCCCCTTAACTATGACTTCCACCATTCCCTGCTCCCTTAAAGGGTTTCTGTCACCTGAAATATGGGTATTAAGCTGGCTGACATTAGCGATGTGCTAATGTCAGCTGAACATAACTATATTAGCGCCATCTCACTGCCTGAAGCCTTTATTGAGAAAAACAAACTCTTATAATATGCTAATTAGCCTCTAGGAGCGGGGGGGGGGGGGGGGGGGGGGCGTTGAACCTGCTCCTAGAGGCTCCGCTTGCCCACCTCTTTTCACGCCCTGCTTCTCTTGATTGACAGGGCCAGGCAGCTCTGCTCTTGCGCCTGCACCGTCCCGTTCAGTATTCGGTGCAGGCGCAGTGAGGGAAGGATGCTCAGCTTCCTTACTGCGCATGCGCTGAATATGTCACAGTGAGGAAACCGGCTGCTGGAGAATGTCCTTCTCTCACTGCGCCTGTGCCGAATACTGAACGGGACGGCGCAGGCGTGATATTTTCTTAGTAGACACGGCCGGAAGGAGGAGGGCAGCGCTGCCTGGCCCTGTCAATCAAGAGAAGAAGGGCGTGAAAATAGGTGGGCAAACGGAGCCTGTAGGAGCAGGTTCAACGCCCCCCCCCCCCACTCCTAGAGGCTAATTAGCATATCATACATTTTTTTCTCTATAATGGCTACAGGCAGTGAGATGGCGTTAATATAGTTATGTTCAGCTGACATTAGCACATCATTAATGTCAGCCAGCTTAATACCCATATTTCAGGTGACAGAAACCCTTTAACAGAGACCTCCACAGCAGCCGCCCCTAGGGTGGCCAGAGATCCTGTTTTAGGGCGGACAGTCCGTCTTTCAGACTCCCTGTCCTCTGTCCTGTGCAGGGCCTGGCCGGAACAGGGATGTCCTTTTGAACAGCTCACTCTCAGACAGCAGCACTGTGCTGTCTGAGAGTGAGCTGCATGGAGAAAGTCACCCTCCTTCCCACTCCTGCAGCTGACGGAAGTTGATTTTTACTTTCATTTTTTCAATCCCCGTCGGCTGCGGAGTGGGAGGGGGCGTGGCCTAACTGGGTCAGTGGCGAGGCTTATAAGTCCGTCTTTTGAGGGTGGCCTGAATGGCCACTCTACTTGCCCCTGAACTGTGACCTCCACAGCACTCCGCTCCCTTAACAGTGTCATTTACAGCGCCCTGCCCCTTTAAAGCTGACCTACAGCAGTGAAGAAAAATGGGTTGGTTGTTATGGAAACCTAGTTTAAAACTGTGCGTATGTGGAGACTAAGGGCCTGCGAGCTTCTATTGGCTGATAAGGGCCATGTGGCCAAGCTTCTATTGGCTAATGCATTTTTTGGGGAATATCTCAGGAACGGTACATCCTAGAGAGCTGAGACCCACTCTAAAAACTTCCCGGACACCTGATGTACCTGTGTGCCAAATTTTGTGATTGTAAATGCGATGGTGCGGATTCCTATTAGCGGACATACATACACACACACACACACACACACACACACACACACATACATACTGTAAGGGAATCGCTCTCTCTCAGGGGGTCGCAATCACAGACTTCTCCTCGAGTCCAAAAGGTGCTTTATTTCGGCACTTCAGCACCATCACACACATAAATATCGAAAAAAAAACACCTGCCCATCTGGACTCTACCTAATACACGTGTTGTCTCTACCTCGCCTATAGAGCGCCGTTCACACACGGGATTAGATCCGGCTTCCTCAGCCATATACTGTCCAGCATCCTCCAGGCTGTGACCACACCAGCACCCTTGGGGGTAGATGGTCCAGAAGTCCTCCCGACTCTGACCATGCAACCCTCTTTCCATAGGCATCGCTGGGCCCCCCAAACTTCAGGTTTTACAAAGCCTCGTGGCCCCTCAGCCCTCCTGGCTGAGACCACACAGAGCCTCTCAGCCTTTTTCCCTCCAAGTCATACACAGAGGGTTGTTTTATCCCTCCGTGATTCCAGCAGCAGGCCTCACCGGCAATCACCTCTGGCAAAAGACAATACATGTAGTGGAAGGGTGTGGACTGGCAGATCCCACTACCAAACCTATCTCCCAGTCCACATGAAATCCAGCCCAGAACCACATCTAGACAAAACTGTCTCAGCAAACTATATTTTGCTGAAACCACTGCAGCTTTCTGGATTTCAGTTATCTCACCCAGCTGAGGTAGGCTACTTTCACACTAGCGTTATTCTTTTCCAATATTGAAATCCGGCAAAGGGTCTCAATACCGGAAAAAAACGCTTCAGTTTTGTCCCAATGCATTCTGAATGAGAAAAAATACCGCAAAAATGGAAAAAATACCGCAGCAAGCAACACTACCGCACTTGCCGCAATTGCCGCGAAATGTATTAATGCTGGATCCAGTAACAAGTATTCCGGAAATTGCCGCATCCGGTTTTCTGGTCTGCGCATGCGCAGTTTTTCCTAGCTTTGAAAAAATTTAATACCAGATCCGTTACTCCGGATGATACCGGAAAGAAGGATCCGGTATTTCAATGAATAAGTCTGACGGATCCATATCCGGAAAAGAAAAATATCTGCTTGCATACGAATTTACGGATCCGGCAGGCAATTCTGGTAATGGAATTGCCTACCGGATTCTAACAACGCTAGTGTGAAAGTACCCGTATCTGGGTGGGATATACACGCCTCCCAGCACTTATACTGTACACATCACCACAATACATACACTCAGCTTTAAGGCCTCTTGCACATGACCGTATGGCTTTTTCAGTATTTTGCGGTCCGCAAAAAACGGATCCGCAAAAAATATGGATGATGTCCTTGTGCATTCGGTTTTTTGTGGAACGGAACAGCTGGCCCCTGATAGAACAGTACTATCCTTGTCCGTTATGCGGACAATAATAGGACATGTTCTATCTTTGAATGGAACGGAAAAACGGAAATACGGAAACGGAAGGCATTCGGAGTACCTTCTGTTTTTTTTTGCGGATCCATTGAAATGAATGGTTCCGTATACGGACATTTATAGGCATTCCGTTATTCATTCCGTCATAATAGAAGTCTATGGCCTGCCTAATGGATCCGTTCCGTCTCCGTTATGCAGGGGAGTCCTCTCCTGCATAACGGAAACGGGGCGGATCCGTTATGCAGGCCATAGAATTCTATTATGATGGAATGAATAGCGTCATAGAATTGCGTTATGGTCCGTGGTAACGGAATCCATAACGCAATTCTGCTTTTACCACCAAACGAAGCGTGAACACATTTCAGAATATGAAACTGCCTCATCTCTAATGTAGATACAGTAGAAGGCGCCTCCTGCTGACAGTTATTGCAGATTCTCTGACACTCATGTTGATGCTTATAGTGAATATTGATTGAAAGCTAAATATAAGCTCAACATGATTCCACTATTAGCAGCTTTAAGAGCCTTTCCCGGAGCCCCTGGAGCTTCTCTGCTCTTCTCTCTTGCATTATGCAAACCGTCCAAAGATGCAAAAGTTTGACAAATATCCTTCAAGAGGAAACAAACTAAAAATGTCTACAACGGGAAAGATTTCTCTATGAATCATCACCGGTAGGGTACAGCGGTATTTTGGCCCGATACCTGTGGGGCCAGTGTCTGCAAAAAATGCGTCTCGGATGCGGACCCAAACAATGTTCGTGTGGATGAGCCCTAAGCGGAATACACAGTATCCGTGGTTTTGCTCGCTCTCTGATTGCACGTCCTTCAGGCGCTGCTGATATACGGCATTATATACTGCACCCTAATGACTTACTCAGCGCAAGGAAAATATGCAAAGTGATTTTCTCGCTCCCACACGTCTTATAACAACGCCTTAAAGACATAAGATTACAAGCTCACAAGCTGCGTCCAGGATTTACAGTGTATTCAGTAACAACTTCTTCCTATAGGAAGCTTTTCCTAAATTTGGGGATTATACCGGTTCCCTACTTTTTGGTTCCTTAGACTAATGAAATGCAGATTAAAGCTTAGTTATTATAGCGTGAAACATTAAAGGGGTTGTCCGAGTGTTTTATACTGATGACCTGTCCTCAGGATAGCGAACAAAAAGAAGGTTACGGCAGCATCTCCAGTAGTTCCTTTATTTCGTATTGCTACGAGTGTGTACACAAAAAGCCAAATGGCAACGTTTCGGCTACATGGTAGCCTTTATCAAGCTTGTAGCTATTTAGCTTTTTGTGTACACACTCGTAGCAATACGAAATAAAGGAACTACTGGAGATGCTGCCGTAACCTTCTTTTTGTTCGCTGATCTGTGGACTGCTGAGGATCTGCGGTCGCGGTTTGGCCGGTGCATTCCAGGTTTGGTCGTTGAGGCCGTGGGTGCTGCTCTACAGCCTTGTTTGACTCTGTCCTCAGGATAGGTGATCAGTGGTGTCTAACTCCCGGCGCCCCCCGCAGATCAGCTGTTTTTCGAGGCCGCGGGGCTCCAGTGAGTGCCACGGCCTTCTTGCTGCTTATCAAGCACAGCACCGTCCATTGTATAGTGGCCATGCTTGGTATTGCAGCCCAGGCCCATTCACTTGAATAGGACTGATCTGCTCCTAGGCCACGTGACCGATGAACGTGACGTCACTGGTCTAGGAAAAGGCTGCGCCACACACTGGAGCATTGCAGCCTCTTCCAACTGATGATCTGCAGTGGGTCCTGGAAGTCTGACCTCCACCAATCGACACTGATGATGACCTGAGTGTAGGTCATTAGTGTAAAACATCTAGAAAACCCCTTTAATCAACCCATACCTCCAAACCAGCCCGGATCCGGCAGGACAGTCCTGTATTTCTGTGGTTGTCCAGTGGTCCTGGAACAGCTGAGGTGTGTCCCGCTCTCAGCTGATTGTAATGGTGAAGCAGGGATCCGTCTGTTCCTCGCTTCACCATTCAGCTCAGCAGCCGGCACTCCGCAGCAGCAGCAACAGCATGATGTGGTCACACTCCGCAACAGCATGATGTGGTCACACTCCGCAGCAGTAGCAGCAGCAGCATGATGTGGTCATACTCCACAGCAGCAGCAGCATGATGTGGTCACACTCCGCAGCAGCAGCAGCAGCATGATGTGGTCTCACACTCCGCAGCAGCAGCAGCATGATGTGGTCACACTCCGCAGCAGCAGCAGCATGATGTGGTCACACTCCGCAGCAGCAGCATGATGTGGTCACACTCCGCAGCAGCAGCATGATGTGGTCACACTCCGCAGCAGCAGCAGCATGATGTGGTCACACTCCGCAGCAGCAGCATGATGTGGTCACACTCCGCAGCAGCAGCATGATGTGGTCACACTCCGCAGCAGCAGCAGCATGATGTGGTCACACTCCGCAGCAGCAGCATGATGTGGTCACACTCCGCAGCAGCAGCATGATGTGGTCACACTCCGCAGCAGCAGCATGATGTGGTCACACTCCGCAGCAGCAGCAGCATGATGTGGTCACACTCCGCAGCAGCAGCATGATGTGGTCACACTCCCCAGCAGCAGCAGCATGATGTGGTCACACTCCGCGCTGCTGGCTGTGTAGGAGGAGCGGTGGAATCAGCGCGATGTATGACCATGTCCTGCCTGCTGCTGGGGAGCGCCGGCCGCTGAGCTGTGATCATCGGAGGAAATAGGTGAGTATTTACTGTTTGGTTTTTATACTTCCTATAAAGGGGGCACATCTTGGCATATCTGCTGTAAAAGGGCATATATCTGAGCATAGTTACCATGACAAGACACAAATCTTGGCATAACTATGCTGAGGGGGCACATATTTGGGCATAGCTAATGTGAGTGGGCACATCTGGGCATAACTGCTGTGAAGAGGCACAATATGGGCATGATTACTGTGAAGGGGGCACAGTGAGGGCATTACTAATATATGCTGGCAAAAAGGGGGAATAATTACTATGTGGGGGCATTAACCCTTTCAGGCCCCGAGTTGTTGTTTTTTGCGTTTTCGTTTTGCGTTCCCTGCCTTCCCAGAGCCATAACTTTTTTATTTTTCTGTTCACATAGCCATATGAGGGCTTGTTTCCGCGGGACAAGTTGTATTTTCCAACGCCACCATTTTTATATTGCATATGGTGTAGTGGGAAGCGGGAACAAAATTCCAAATGGGGTGAAATAAATAAAAAAATGCAATTCCACCACAGTTTTACGGGTTTTTTATTTCCGACGTTCGATGTACGATAAAACTGATTAGTTACTTTTATTCTACAGGTCAGTACGAATCAGGCGATACCTTATATGTATAGTTTTTCTTGCGTTTTGATAGTGGTAAAAAAATTAAAAAGTGGGGAAAAAAATCAGTTTTATTTTTTTGTTGCCATATTTTGACCCCTTTACTTTTTTTGTAATTATGTGTACAGAGCTGTATTTGGGCTTATTTTTGGGCGGGGAAATCTGAACGTTTCACTGTTACCAATTCTGGGGTGTGTATGACTTTTTGATCACTTTTTCTAAAAAATTTTTGTAGAAAATGAAGTGACCAAAAAAGGCGAATCGGCCTTTTGAACGGTTTATTCAGTTTTTCTGTTTGCTGTATGGGGAATATATTTTTATATTTTTATACTACGAGAGTTTTCGCACATCGTGAAACCCATGATGTGTATTTTTATCTTTTGGGAATAGGGGGGGGGGGTGATTTTAATTTTTATGTTTTTTTATTTTTGAAAACTTTTTTTGTTTTTGTTTTTTTACACTCTTTTATAGATCCCATAGGGTACTATAACATGCAATCATTAGATTGCTATTATCGTAAACTCCAATGCACTAGGTTACGGCCACACGGTCAGGTTTCCTGACGCACTTTTGGAAGCCGAAACCAGGAATGAATTCAAGAAAGAGGAGAAGCCACGTCTGTCCTTTATACTTTTTCTCCCTTTATCATCAACTCCTGATTTTGGCTTCCAAAACTGCATCAGGAAACCTGACCGTATGGCCGTAACCTCAAGACATCTCACTTTTGTGGATTTGTTACAATTGTATCATGTTTAGACAATCCGCTGCAACTCTCTCTTGCCCTGATTTGCTGCAATGTTTCAGCGCAGTGAGACTCCTAGATGAGGTTTGGATGTGATTCATATTGTGTTATTGCACCATGTTCATACGGATGTGTATCTGTTTCCTACCATTTCTATGTGTTTTAGATTTGTTTTAGATGTACTTCTGTTTTTATATACTGCAGTGTGTAACTTTTTTTACTGACATGCAATGGGCAGATTTATTAATAGTGACGCATTTAGGCTACATGCACACGAACGTTGTTTGTTTCCGTGTCCGTTCTGTTTTTTTTGTGGATAGGATGTGGACCCATTCATTTCAATGGGTCCGCAAAAAATGCGGACAGCACACCGTGTGCTGTCCGCATCAGTATGCCCATTCCGTAGCCCTGCAAAAAAAAAAAATAGAACATGTTCTATTCTTTTCCGTTTTAGGCATTGTTACAATGGATCCGCCCCCAAAAAATGGATGGCATACTGATGTCATCCATTTTTTGTTGTGGATCTGCAATTTGCGGACCGCATACGGTCGTGTGCTTGTAGCCTTACACTGTCTAAGAATACGAGTCACAGTCTTAGGCCTCATGCACACGACCATTGTTCGGGTCCGCATCCGAGCCGCAAAAACGCACTTCAATGGGGCCACAAAAGATGCGGACAAGAATAGGCATGTCTACAATGGGCCGCCCGTTCCGTTCCGCAAATTGCGGAAGGCACACGGGCGGCATCCGTTTTTTGCAGATCCACAGTTTGCGGACCGCAAAAAACAGAACGGTTGTGTACATGAGGCCTTAGTATTAGACACATTTACAATTCTGGCTTATGGACCTTTATAAATTAGAAGTATGATAAATCCTGGGCTAGTTTTATTATACTATTCTGCTTGTGCGCCCAAAAATTTGTCCATGCAAAATAAAAACAAAAAAAACAGTGCAACAAAAAAAAACTGTCGTCTAGGGGCTCATTTCACACGGGCGTGACGTTTTTTGTTGCATTGTTTTTTTTGCACCCGCACTGAATCCTGATCCATTTATTTCTATGGAGCTGTGCACATGAGCGATGTTTATCACGCATCACTTATGCGTTGCGTGAAAATCACAGCATGCTCTATATTGTGCGTTTTTCACGCAGCGCAGGCCCCATAGAAGTGAATGGGGCTGTGTGAAAATCGCAAGCATCCGCAAGCAAGTGCGGATGCGGTGCGATTTTCACGCATGGTTGCTAGGAGACGATCGGGATGGGGACCTGATCTTTATTATTTTCCCTTATAACATGGTTATAAGGGGAAATAATAGCATTCTGAATACAGAATGCTTAGTAAAATAGGGCTGGAGGGGTTAAAAAATAAATAAATAATAATTTAACTCACCTCATCCACTTGTTCGCGCAGCCCGGCTTCTCTTCTTTCTTCTTCTTTGATGACCTGGGAGAAAAAGGACCTTTGGTGACATCACTGCACTCATCACATGGTCCATCACATTATCCATCACCATGCATACGACCGTATGTGTTTTGTGGTCCGCAAATTGCGGATCCGCAAAAAAAAAAAAAAGATGATGTCCGTATGGCATCCGTTTTTTGTTTTTTTTTGCCGATCCATTGTATATGCCTATCCTTGTCCGCAAAACGTACAAGAATAGGACATGCTCTATTTTGTTTGCGGAATGGAACCACGGACAACGGACGCGGAAAACAAACGGTTGACTATCTGCAATTTTTAACAGCTCCATAGAAATGAATGGGTCCGCATCCTATCCGCAAAAGAAACGGAATGGACGCGGAAACAAAATACGTTCGTGTGCATGTAGCCTAAGTTTCACCCAAAAAAAAAAAATGCAATCAGCTCACCGCCTTTGCCAGTCCTTGGTGCACGGAGAAGCAAATTCACATTGTAGAAACAAAGTAGCGGGCCCAGCACTCGGGTCTTGGATAAAACCAGAAATTTTTCAAATATCTTTAAAAAGAAAATCCAAAATGCTCCCCAGGACATCTCTCCACATCAGTCAACGCGTTTCATGACTTCCTTCAGTCCTATAAGATGATGTCGTTTTACTGAAAGATGGTGACATAATTTTGCATATTTTTGGGGGCACGGAGATGCATGTAGACCACGCGCCTTTCCCCTATTAACCACGCCCCCTGCCGTTCACAGCATAAAATGCTTCGGACACTGTGTAAAACGGTGGCTGAACTAGTCGACTTTTCAGCCTTACTGTGTAACACAACTGCGCTAGTGATGCAGAAATGTCCACATAACAGCCCACGACCACCTCAGGCCTGAGCAGCGCAAAATCCTCCTCTTGTGGTTTATTCAGTGGAAGACTCCACCTGGGAGAACAGATGGTGCTCACTATGACCTGATGGTGCGCACTATGACCTGATGGTGCGCACTATGACCTGATGGTGGGCACTATGACCTGATGGTGCTCACTATGACCTGATGGTTGTCACTATGACCTGATGGTGCGCACTATGACCTGATGGTGCGCACTATGACCTGATGGTGAGCACTATGACCTGATGGTGCGCACTATGACCTGATGGTGCGCACTATGACCTGATGGTGCGCACTATGACCTGATGGTGGGCACTATGACCTGATGGTGGGCACTATGACCTGATGGTGGGCACTATGACCTGATGGTGGGCACTATGACCTGATGGTGAGCACTATGACCTGATGGTGCGCACTATGACCTGATGGTGCGCACTATGACCTGATGGTGAGCACTATGACCTGATGGTGCGCACTATGACCTGATGGTGCGCACTATGACCTGATGGTGCGCACTATGACCTGATGGTGAGCACTATGACCTGATGGTGGGCACTATGACCTGATGGTGCGCACTATGACCTGATGGTGAGCACTATGACCTGATGGTGAGCACTATGACCTGATGGTGCGCACTATGACCTGATGGTGCGCACTATGACCTGATGGTGAGCACCCAGACCTGATGGTGCGCACTATGACCTGATGGTGCGCACTATGACCTGATGGTGGGCACTATGACCTGATGGTGGGCACTATGACCTGATGGTGAGCACTATGACCTGATGGTGCGCACTATGACCTGATGGTGCGCACTATGACCTGATGGTGGGCACTATGACCTGATGGTGGGCACTATGACCTGATGGTGCGCACTATGACCTGATGGTGCGCACTATGACCTGATGGTGAGCACTATGACCTGATGGTGCGCACTATGACCTGATGGTGCGCACTATGACCTGATGGTGCGCACTATGACCTGATGGTGGGCACTATGACCTGATGGTGGGCACTATGACCTGATGGTGCGCACTATGACCTGATGGTGCGCACTATGACCTGATGGTGCGCACTATGACCTGATGGTGAGCACTATGACCTGATGGTGGGCACTATGACCTGATGGTGGGCACTATGACCTGATGGTGAGCACTATGACCTGATGGTGGGCACTATGACCTGATGGTGGGCACTATGACCTGATGGTGAGCACTATGACCTGATGGTGCGCACTATGACCTGATGGTGCGCACTATGACCTGATGGTGAGCACTATGACCTGATGGTGCGCACTATGACCTGATGGTGCGCACTATGACCTGATGGTGCGCACTATGACCTGATGGTGAGCACTATGACCTGATGGTGGGCACTATGACCTGATGGTGCGCACTATGACCTGATGGTGAGCACTATGACCTGATGGTGAGCACTATGACCTGATGGTGCGCACTATGACCTGATGGTGCGCACTATGACCTGATGGTGAGCACTATGACCTGATGGTGCGCACTATGACCTGATGGTGCGCACTATGACCTGATGGTGGGCACTATGACCTGATGGTGGGCACTATGACCTGATGGTGAGCACTATGACCTGATGGTGCGCACTATGACCTGATGGTGCGCACTATGACCTGATGGTGGGCACTATGACCTGATGGTGGGCACTATGACCTGATGGTGCGCACTATGACCTGATGGTGCGCACTATGACCTGATGGTGAGCACTATGACCTGATGGTGCGCACTATGACCTGATGGTGCGCACTATGACCTGATGGTGCGCACTATGACCTGATGGTGGGCACTATGACCTGATGGTGGGCACTATGACCTGATGGTGCGCACTATGACCTGATGGTGGGCACTATGACCTGATGGTGCGCACTATGACCTGATGGTGCGCACTATGACCTGATGGTGGGCACTATGACCTGATGGTGCGCACTATGACCTGATGGTGGGCACTATGACCTGATGGTGTGCACTATGACCCGATGGTGGGCACTATGACCCGATGGTGGGCACTATGACCCGATGGTGCGCACTATGACCCGATGGTGAGCACTATGACCTGATGGTGCGCACTATGACCTGATGGTGGGCACTATGACCTGATGGTGCGCACTATGACCTGATGGTGGGCACTATGACCTGATGGTGCGCACTATGACCTGATGGTGAGCACTATGACCTGATGGTGCGCACTATGACCTGATGGTGCGCACTATGACCTGATGGTGGGCACTATGACCTGATGGTGCACACTATGACCTGATGGTGAGCACTATGACCTGATGGTGAGCACTATGACCTGATGGTGCGCACTATGACCTGATGGGGGGTCTAATGGGGGCTGATTGGAGGCTAGGGAGGGTCTGATCTGAGGCTGGGTGTCTGATGGGGGTCTGATCTGAGGTTGGGGGGGTCTGGTGGGGGCTGATCTGAGGCTAATTGAGAGTAGGGAAGGTCTGATCTGATGCTGGGAGGGTCTTTTTTTTTTATAATCCCCTCTGTCTTTACCTACATTTTTGGGGGCCTCGGAAAACCCCTTTAATGTCTTCATAATAAAAACGTCTTTGGTGCTGGTGACTATTCTCAGCCTCGTGTATGTGGATCAATCAATACAACCAAAGTGATGGATGAGGCCTCGTTTTACTGTTTCCCCCTGACAATCATACTCGCTTTATATCATTTAGCCCCGGCGCCCTTCACGGTATCAGCCATTGATTTCTGATAGCGGTGCGAGTGCTCCTTTAATGTCTGGATCTGCCTAGAATGCGACTGCTCATTGGATAAGCTCCACTTAGGCCACGTTGCAGAATACGTGTAGTTTTTCCATGCGGATCCCGTGTGGAAAAACCGTGGCATATTACAGTACCAGCAAAGCTTATGAGACTACATTTATTTAATGTACCGTTTTTTTGACCTGCATTGCGGTTTTCAAATGAAATAGCATGTCAATTATTTTTGCGGTTTTAGCTGCAGATTTTTCCCTCCCAGAGAGATCTGCAGCAAAATCACATCAAATCCGAACCAAAAACTGCTCTTAGACATTGCGGATTTTGGTGCGGATATGCTGCAGAAACGTACATAGAGCCATATGGAAATTCGTGTGGATCTTATGTGCGTTCACCCGCACCCGTGTGCAGGTAGCCTTAAAGGGGTTCTCCGAGATTGTTATACTAGTGATGAACTATCCTCTGGATAGGTCATCAGTATCTGATCGGAGGGGGTCCGACACCCAGGACCCCCCACTGATCAGCTGTTTGAGAAGGGGGTAACGCCGCAGCTTTCTCGCACCTTTTTCTAGGCCAAGTGACAACACGTTCACCGGTCACATGGCCTTGGAGCAACTCGGCCCCACTGAAGTGAATGGGGCTGAGTGCAATACCAAGTGCAACCGCGATACAATGTACGGCGCTGTGCTTGGTGATACGGCGCGATACAATGTACGGCGCGCTCGTGCCTTCTCAAACAGCTGATCGGCGGGGGTCCCAGGTGTCGGACCCCCACCGATCAGATACTTATGACCTATCCTGAAAATCTTGGAAAACCCTGAGAGTATTTGTTACAAGTTATCATAAAGTGATACAATGTATTCCTGGGTGTGTGATTCCCAGTGGCAGCATCTGTCCCCGACCAGTGTGGCTGCTGACGCCGCTTCACAAATTAACTCTAATTAATGGCATATTTGGCAGATTCTGTGCTGCACATTTATTCCCGTTTCACACCCATTTGTAAGCTGTTAAATGAAGTGTAAAGAGTTAAAGAGAGATTTAGGTGACAAATGATTCACAAATTAATTAAGCTCTTCTGTTGTCAGTAAAGGTGAAAAACGCCTAAAATCACCGCACCATCCCCAACACCCAGGGACTTAGAGAGGCGTCATACAAGACCAGAAAAACATGGCTGCTGTGTTCCAAATAACAGCGCCACTCCTGTCCTCAGGTCATGTCTGGTATTGCAGCACCATACACTCCAATCAAGTTGAGCTGCAATGCCGGACACAACCTGTGAACAGGTGCGGAGCTGTTACTAGAAGGCAGCCATGTTTTCCTAATTCTGTAAACATAGAAACATTGTAACACCTTGTAGTGTACAGTCTTGCAATGTGGAATTGTAATCGGGCCCTAACATCTGGGGGACCGTAGACCTTTATATGATAGTTGCTCCATGATGAAACAATATTACATTCTATGGTGTATCAACATCCCATAGGGCAGTGGTCTTCAGAAACTACAAATTCCAGCATGCCCCCTAGCTAAAGAGCCCCAAAGATTACAACCTGGAGGCCTAAAAGTGGATATGGATATGGAGACGACGCGGATGCTGCTTCTCTAAACCCCTTACCTCTGACTCCTGGACCCCAAGATGGCTCCACACTGCCCTGGGCTGACCCCCTATTCCCCCCTATTACCCCCTTGTCACCTATATACAGTGGAGATGACGTTTGCTGGATATATAAAGTATTATTCTCGGTCTCTTACTCTGCAAGGAATTTCAATCTTCAAGTCACGATTGTTTTGATAGCAGAGAATGTCGGATCCGTCATTGTGTCCTTGCGGCGGCTCAGAAAATAGCATTATATAAACATTATGGTAAGAAGAAGGATAAGAGAAGCCGCTGCTCCTTCTCCGCTGTGAAATAAAGCAATAGAAATATTGTTAAAAAGATACCCCCTAAGATCCCAGCGATATTTTATAAAGCTGCTGCGTACGCCAATGGGAAGTGACGCGCAGCTGCCGCCGAAGCCACCGAAAAGCTCTGCTGTCAGTCACTGCAACCTTCCCTTCAGAAGAGGTGGAGGAAGAACGCAGAGATGCTTCTCAGACTGGTTAATAGAGATGAATAGGTTGAGTAATGTGTGCATTAAATAGACAAGACTTAAAGGGACAGGACCGATATTCAGGAAAAATTGATAAGTCGTGCTGTTCTCCTTACTGATTGCAACGGATTTAATATTCTGGGAGGAGAACATTTCTGACTTGTTGCATTTTGAATGTTTGTTGAAAGCACAACTCTTACATTAGTGCCTATGGAAAGCATTTGCCACATAGTGGTGGAAAATGGTACTGCAACGAGATGGATGGCTAAATTATCATAATTCAACTTTTGTCATTAAAAATGAGTAAAAAAATATATAGGAATTACAGTAAGAAAAGCAGAAATGAACAAATTTGTATAATATTTATGAAATTTAGTGAAAGTTTAAAGACACAATGCTTGTCTAAACGAGCTGCCAGTGGTGAAAGTGCCCCAAAAATGTGCGTAATGTGGCATCAACTTTTAGACCTAAAGTGCACTCGGAAAGTCATCCGACCCTTTCACTTTTATTTTTTTTTTACATTTTGTCATCTTGCTCCTTGTGCTATCAGTTCCTCCAGAACAGAAGGTGAGAAATATTTACTTAAAAGGTAAAACTAAAATCTCGTGTTGACACAAGTCTTCAGCCCCTTTACTCAGGACTTAGTTGAAGCCCCATTTGGCAGTGATTCCAGCCTTCAGTCTTCTTGGGGATGATGCCACATGGTCATAACTACCAGGGTAGCAGGCATAGTGGCTACTATGGGGCGCACCGACTGAGGAGGCCTGTTCCACTCAGATATAAGGTGCAGTTAGTATAAAATGCATGCATGGTAGCATTTTATATGACCCCATTCTAAATTCTATCAAGAAGCCTCATGGGTACTTCTGTTTGTATTGTCCCTTCTGTATGGCAATACTTTTTGCATTTCCTATGCTGTGTCATCATTGCATTATTGTTGTACATAGTAGATTATCCCAGTACTATGACATCATTGTCTTTATTATCTCTGTCCTGTGACATCACTGTGTGTATTATCTCTGTACTGTGACATCACTGTGTTTATTATCCCTGTACTGTGACATCACTGTGTTTATTATCCCTGTACTGTGACATCACTGTGTTTATTATCTCTGTACTGTGACATCACTGTGTTTATTATCTCTGTACTGTGACATCACTGTGTTTATTATCCCTGTACTGTGACATCGCTGTGTGTATTATCCCTGTACTGTGACATCACTGTGTTTATTATCCCTGTACTGTGACATCACTGTGTTTATTATCCCTGTACTGTGACATCACTGTGTGTATTATCTCTGTACTGTGACATCACTGTGTGTATTATCCCTGTACTGTGACATCACTGTGTTTATTATCTCTGTACTGTGACATCACTGTGTTTATTATCCCTGTACTGTGACATCACTGTGTGTATTATCCCTGTACTGTGACATCACTGTGTTTATTATCTCTGTACTGTGACATCATTCTCTTTATTATCCCTGTACTGTGACATCACTGTGTTTATTATCCCTGTACTGTGACATCACTGTGTATATTATCCCTGTACTGTGACATCACTGTGTTTATTACCCCTGTACTGTGACATCACTGTTTATTATCCCTGTACTGTGACATCATTCTCTTTATTATCTCTGTACTGTGACATCATTCTCTTTATTATCCCTGTACTGTGACATCACTGTGTTTATTATCTCTGTACTGTGACATCACTGTGTTTATTATCTCTGTACTGTGACATCACTGTGTTTTTATCTCTGTACTGTGACATCACTGTGTTTATTATCCCTGTACTGTGACATCACTGTGTTTATTATTCCTGTACTGTGACATCACTGTGTTTATTATCCCTGTACTGTGACATCACTGTGTTTATTATCCCTGTACTGTGACATCACTGTGTTTATTATCCCTGTACTGTGACATCATTCTCTTTATTATCCCTTTACTGTGACATCACTGTGTTTATTATCCCTGTACTGTGACATCACTGTGTTTATTATCTCTGTACTGTGACATCACTGTGTGTATTATCCCTGTACTGTGACATCACTGTGTTTATTATCTCTGTACTGTGACATCACTGTGTTTATTATCTCTGTACTGTGACATCACTGTGTTTATTATTCCTGTACTGTGACATCACTGTGTTTATTATCTCTGTACTGTGACATCACTGTGTGCATTATCCCTGTAGTGTGACATCACTGTGTTTATTATCCCTGTACTGTGACATCACTGTGTTTATTATCCCTGTACTGTGACATCATTCTCTTTATTATCTCTGTACTGTGACATCATTCTCTTTATTATCCCTGTACTGTGACATCATTCTCTTTATTATCTCTGTACTGTGACATCACTGTGTTTATTATCTCTGTACTGTGACATCATTCTCTTTATTATCTCTGTACTGTGACATCATTCTCTTTATTATCTCTGTACTCTGACATCATTCTCTTTATTATCTCTGTACTGTGACATCATTCTCTTTATTATCTCTGTACTCTGACATCATTCTCTTTAGTAAAACATAAAAAACACAAGGCGCTCCACAGTGTAAACCATTCACAGACAGGCAGCTACGCTGGATAGAAATACACTCACCAAATGGAGTTGTGCAAAGACCAGCACATCAGGCATAATGAGTGCATCTGGTGAAGAAGGTGGGCCGCCTCCAAAACGTGTTATACATGGGGATTTTATTTCTTTTTTAATAAAGTTTGGAAGACAGCGCTCTGGACTGTGCCTTCTTTTTCTTTGGGTTGACCATTGTCTTTATCATCTCTGTACTGTGTCATCACTTTATATATTAAGCCAATATTGGGACACTACACGGTGACTTCTCCCAGCGTACTATGACCTCGATGTGTGCCTTAGCCCTGTGCATTAGGGAGACCAATCAAGCTTTTCTGAATGTGTTGCTGAAAGTGGTCATGATGGAATGGGGCCTCATACCTAGGTTTGTTTTGGGGAACCATGGCTACACCCCTGGTCAACTTTGCACCCTTGAATTTGGGGATTTTCTACCATTCTTCTCTGCAGATCCTCTCAAGCTCTGGCAGGCTGAATAGGGTATAATCACAAATTCCCCAAGGGGAGTAAGAAGGGAGCTAAAACATAACCTTTAGGCCTCATGCACACGACCGTTGTGTGCATCCGTGGCCGTTGTTGCGTTTTCCGTGATTTTCGTATAGTTCCGTGATTTACAGTATATTCTAACACAGAGGCGTTCCCATAGTGATGGGGACACCAAGTTAGAATATACTCCAAACTGTGTACATGACTGCCCCCTGCTGCCTGGCAGCACCCGATCTCTTACAGGGGGCTGTGATCCGCACAATTAACCCCTCAGGTGCCGGACCTAAGGGGTTAATTGTGCGTATCATAGCCCCCTGTAAGAGATCAGGTGCTGCCAGGCAGGAGGGGGCACCCCCCCTCCCTCCCCAGTTTTAAATTCATTGGTGGCCAGTGGGCCCCCCCTCCCTCCCCTGTATTACTGTACATTCATTGGTGGCCAGTGGGCCCCCCCTCCCTCCCCCTCCTAATTAAAATCCCCCCCATCATTGTTGGCAGCGGAGAGTTCCGATCAGAGTCCCAGTTTAATCGCTGAGGCTCCCATCGGTTACCATGGCAACCAGGACGCTACTGCAGTCCTGGTTGCCATGGTTACTTAGCAATTTTTAGAAGCATTATACTTACCTGCGATGTCTGTGACCGGCCGGGCGCTCCTCCTACTGGTAAGTGACAGGTCTGTGCTATAAGCAATGCGCCGCACAGACCTTTCACTTACCAGTAGGACAAGCGCCCGGCCGATCACAGACAGCGCAGGTAAGTATAATGCTTCAGTAGTGTCCTGGTTGCCATGGTTACCGATCGGAGTGCCAGCGATTAAACTGGGACTCTGATCGGAACTCTCTGCTGCCACCAATGATGGGAGGGAGGGGGGGGATTTTAATTAGGAGGGGGAGGGAGGGGGGTCCACTGGCCACCAATGAATGTACAGTAATACAGGGGAGGGAGGGGGGGGCCGCACTGGCCACCAATGAATGTACAGTAATACAGGGGAGGGAGGGGGGGGCCACACTGCCCACCAATGAATGTACAGTAATACAGGGGAGGGAGGGGGGGGGCCACACTGGCCACCAATGAATTTAAAACTGGGGAGGAAGGAGAGTGTGCCCCCTCCTGCCTGGCAGCACCTGATCTCTTAGAGGGGGCTATGATACGCACAATTAACCCCTCAGGTGCGGCACCTGAGGGGTTAATTGTGCGGATCACAGCCCCCTGTAAGAGATCGGGTGCTGTCAGGCAGCAGGGGGCAGTCATGTACACAGTTCGTAGTATATTCTAACTTGAAGTGTCCCCATCACCATGGGAACGCCTCTGTGTTAGAATATACTGTCGGATCTGAGTTTCACGATCTAACTCAAATCCGATGGTATATTCTAACATAGAGGCGTTCCCATGGTGATGGGGACGCTTCAAGTTAAAATATACCATCGGATTGGAGAAAACTCCGATCCGATGGTATAATAGGGACTCCTGACTTTAAATTGAAAGTCAATGGGGGACGGATCCGTTTGCAATTGCACCATATTGTGTCAACGTCAAACGGATCCGTCCCTATTGACTTGCATTGTAAGTCAGGACGGATCCGTTTGGCTCCGCACGGCCAGGCGGACACCAAAACGACTTTTTTCTTCATGTCCGTGGATCCTCCAAAAATCTAGGAAGACCCACGGAAGAAAAAATGGACACGGATCACGGACCTACGGACTCCGTTTTTGCGGACCGCAAAAAAAAACGGTCGTGTGCATGAGGCCTTACTTGCATTAATTAAAAAAAGAACATAGCACCACAGTCAATAGACAATATACATATATATTTTTCAAAAATGAAATCAGAACGACCTTACCAAATCAGATGTACCCCGAAACAGTAGGCCCAACGTTGGTTAGGGCTCGGAATGTCAGGTCGGGCACCTTGGTATAGTCGCTGGGTAGTTCAGTGTACAGACACAGTAGGGAATCCATTTCCCTAGTTATCCCTATGCAAGGGGAGGGGGGATTGCTGATGTAACCCTACCTGTCTATACAGAGTACTTGCCCCGCAAGGGGCAACCCCATCCAGATACCTGACCCTAGGATAGGGCGGTATCCCTATTGTGCCCTAAAGGATAGTTCCCGACGTGTCACGTTTCAAATTAGTTCTCATCAGGGGCGGTAATCCAATAAGGTGAAAATATATACTTAAAGGGAACCTGTCACCGGGATTTTGTGTACAGAGCTGAGGACATGGGTTTCTAGATGGCCGCCAGCACATCCGCAATACCCAGTCCCCATAGCTCTGTGTGCTTTTATTGTGTAAAAAAAAACGATTTGATACGTATGCAAAATAACCTGAGATGAGTCCTGTCCCTGAGATGAGTCCAGCGTGAAGGAGCCCAGCACCACGAACGTGTGCACCCGTGGCCGTGGTGCGGGCCGCAATGCATGAACACAGTCCGTGGGGCAGCCGCAGCGGATCGGGTCCGCGATCCGGCCGTTCCGCAAAAAGATAGGACATGTTCTATCTTTTTGCGGAACGGAAGTACGGTACAAACCCCACGGAAGCACTCCGTAGTGCTTCCGTAGGGTTCCGTTCCGTGCTTCCGTTCTGTACCATTCCGGATTTGACGACCCATTCAAGTGAATGGGTCCGCATCCGTGATGCGGAATGCCCACGGAACGGCATCCGTGTATTGCGGATCTGAAAATGTGGTCCGCAATATGGCAACGGGAAGCACACGTTCGTGTGCAGGGGGCCTTAGGTCAGTGGACCAAAAGGACAAATCAGTGGGACATCATTGGTCCCTTTGGAATGGTGCACGCCTGAAAGTGACCAAGGAGCACCGGTGGAGCAGCTGTATACACCCTGGTGCTCCCCGGTCACTTATAGGGGTGCACCATTCCAAAGGGACCACTGATGTCTCACTGATTTGTATTTTTGGTCCACTGACTTAAAGGGAACCTGTCACTGGGATTTTGTGTATAGAGCTGAGGACAAGGGTTGCAAGATGGTCGCTAGCACATCCGCAATACCCAGTCCCCATAGCTCTGTGTGCTTTTATTGTGTAAAAAAACACGATCTAACACATACAGTACAGACCAAAAGTTTGGACACACCTTCTCATTCAAAGAGTTTTCTTTATTTTCATGACTATGAAAATTCTAGATTCACAGTGAAGGCATCAAAACTATGAATTAACACATGTGGAATTATATACATAACAAACAAGTGTGAAACAACTGAAAATATGTCATATTCTAGGTTCTTCAAAGTAGCCACCTTTTGCTTTGATTACTGCTTTGCACACTCTTGGCATTCTCTTGATGAGCTTCAAGAGGTAGTCCCCTGAAATGGTCTTCACTTCACAGGTGTGCCCTGTCAGGTTTAATACGTGGGATTTCTTGCCTTATAAATGGGGTTGGGACCATCAGTGGCGTTGAGGAGAAGTCAGGTGGATACACAGCTGATAGTCCTACTGAATAGACTGTTAGAATTTGTATTATGGCAAGAAAAAAGCAGCTAAGTAAAGAAAAACGAGTGGCCATCATTACTTTAAGAAATTAAGGTCAGTCAGTCAGCCGACAAATTGGGAAAACGTTGAAAGTAAGGGCTATTTGACCATGAAGGAGAGTGATGGGGTGCTGCGCCAGATGACCTGGCCTCCACAGTCACCGGACCTGAACCCAATCGAGATGGTTTGGGGTGAGCTGGACCGCAGAGTGAAGGCAAAAGGGCCAACAAGTGCTAAGCATCTCTGGGAACTCCTTCAAGACTGTTGGAAGACCATTTCAGGGGACTACCTCTTGAAGCTCATCAAGAGAATGCTAAGAGTGTGCAAAGCAGTAATCAAAGCAAAAGGTGGCTACTTTGAAGAACCTAGAATATGACATATTTTCAGTTGTTTCACACTTGTTTGTTATGTATATAATTCCACATGTGTTAATTCATAGTTTTGATGCCTTCATATTCATGAAAATAAAGAAAACTCTTTGAATGAGAAGGTGTGTCCAAACTTTTGGTCTGTACTGTATGCAAATTAACCTGAGATGAGTCCTGTCCCTGAGATGAGTCCAGCGTGAAGGAGCCCAGCACCGCCCCGCATCCTCAGAATCTCCTCCTTGCTCCCCGACGTCAGACAGCTAGAGCGCCATAATCTCCCGATGCGTGAGCTAGCGCATGCGCAGTTCGTTCCCTTAGGCTGATGCCGGTACAGGGAAGGAACACTATGAGGACACTGCGCATGCGCTAGCTTGCGCATCGCGAGATTACGGCGCTCTAGCTTTCTGATGTCGGGACCAAGGAGGAGATTCGGAGGATGCGGGGTGGTGCTGGGCTCCTTCACGCTGGACTCATCTGAGGGACAGGACTCATCTCAGGTTATTTTGCATATGTATCAGATCGTGTTTTTTACACAATAAAAGCACACAGAGCTATGGGGACTGAGTATTGCGGATGTGCTAGCGGCCATCTAGCAACCCATGTCCTCAGCTCTATACACAAAATCCCGGTGACAGGTTCCCTTTAAGGATGTATTTTCACCTTATTGGATTACCGCCCCTGATGAGAAATAGTTTGAAACGTGACACGTCGGGAACTATCCTTTAGGGCACAATAGGGATACCGCCCTATCCTAGGGTCAGGTATCCGGACAATATTTGAATTTGCGATATTTTGCGAATATTTGGTAGAATATTCGTCATATATTCGCGAATTCGAGATTATTTTCTTGATCGCGAAAATCGGCAATGTAATATGCGCGTATTGCGTGTGAAATACAGGCGTGGGTCACTATAGCTACATTTTTCAAGCTGCTAGAAGTTTCCTGAGACTGGAGAAAATGGTCGGCACGGCAGAACATTACAATAGCTTTATAAGCAGATAGAGTCAAGTGCTCCAATATATTCGCGATTGCGCAAATTGGCAATTAATGATGCAAATATTTTGGCGCAATACGTGCAACTTCACATTTTAACAGGTCTGACTACTTATTACTGATTGGTGCACTAAGTATTGTTGTGACATCACAGCGCTATGTCTGTATGGACAGCAGAACCGATCAGCCCCACTATATCAGGATCTAACCTACACTGACTATCTGTAATATATATAAGCCGTCTAACTATCTAATGTGATGACACAGGAAAGCACAGAGCTCAGCAATGTCTCTGCTCTCTCTCTCAGATCTGCAGAATACTGCATACAGTGGCTGCTGGGGAGGTTCTTATATAGTAAGGGGTCGGCAGCTTTCCTATTGGTCGCTAGGGATGTTGCTAAGCTCAGACAAAGACATTGCAGCCTTCTCATTGGCCCACAAGCAAGAAGGGAAGTTACTGATGAAAAAAAAAAAATCTAGAATATTCGAAATTACGAATATATATCACCATATTCTAAATATTCACGAATTCTCAAAGTGCCGATATTCGCGATTAATATTCGCTATTCGAATATTCGCGCACAACACTAGTGGACATCCATTTGTAGATCTCTCCAGAGATGCTCCATTGGGTTCAGGCTCAGGTTGTGCCCCTCAAGGATGTTCACAGAGTTGCCCCTAAGCGGTTCCTGTGTTTTCTTGCCGTGTGCTTAGGGTCATTGTCTTGTTGGAAGGAGAACCTTCCGCCCAGTCTGAGGTCCAGAGCTCCGGATCAGGTCCTCATTAAGAATATCTCTGTACTTTGCTCAATTCAGCTTTCCCTTCACCCTGACCGGTCTCATTGTCCCCCAGCATTATGCTGCCACCACCATGGTATTGGACAGGTGATGAGTAGATGAGGGAAGTTTTGAAAAATTTCCTTCGGAAGTTAGCAAAGAAATTTGATTTGTTCCAAATTAATTTAGCATGAATCGCTATAAATCAGGTATACCCATAGGGGCGTAATTACTATAGCGGCTGCTATGGGGTCCAGGGCAAGAGGGGCCCAGTCTTAGTTGGGATCATCTCCTCATCTACGGGAGGTGAAACTTGGTCAGGACTCTACCCTCTAAAGGAACAACTTTTAGGAAGTGAAGCAGTGGAAAAATGGCCCAAGGGTCATTAAAAAGGGTTTTAGGCAGAAACCCTTCTGTCCTGTGTGGGGGGCCTGGTTTGATCCTTGCTATGGGGCCCTTACAACTCTATGTACGCCACTGTATACCCACGCTACTCTGCCTTACGGTACGTCCACACGGAGCGGCGGTGCTGCAGTGAAGAACCGTACATCCAATTAGCCCGCAGCTGCCTTTCATTTAATAATGAAGACCGCACCGTATAGTACTTCTTCATTGTTAATGGCCGTGCGGCACCTTTATACAGGGGCTGTTGCTGGTACGTGGTTTGACTGATTAGGTGGGGACACAATATGCAGATTATTGCTGTTCTTGCCTGTAATGTCCTGCAGGTTATTTGACAGTAAACACAGAATATTAATCAGCTCTGGCATACCCACTTCTCCAACCCCAGCGCCCTCCTGCCCTACAGGTGGGAGCCCTTCTTCTGCCATCTGCTTTTCCTCCTTTTCCACATAATCTAATATCGATGAGAATGTGTTATAGGGCACATCCAGCTCCTACTCTCTCTGCATCTTGCTGACTTTTCTAGGACATGGAGAAGGATCATTTGGAAGAAGTAAAGCCAGAAAAATATGATGGTCATCATTAAGACCTGGCCTCCCTAAGGGATGTAGACTGGATGGTACTGGTTGGCACACTGGCACTGGAATAATAAAGGCTTCCATCTTATTGGTATTGAATTACATATCTTAGTTTATGGCTGATGTAGGAATAAGTAGGAGAAAAATAAATAAAACTGACGCAGAATAAAGCCCCATTCACACGTCAGTGTTTTGGTCAATGAGTTCCATCAGTGATTGTGAGCCAAAACCAAGATTGGACCCTCCAGAGAGATAGGTTATAAGGGAAAGATCTCCCCCTGTTCTGTGTTTAGAGCTGCACCTGGTTTTGGCTCACAATCAATGATGGAAATAACCGACCAAAACACTGACCATGTGCATGAGGCATAAGTCTCCCTGCACTCTCCCTGCACTCTCCCTGAACTCCCCTAAAGTCTCCCTGCACTCTCCCTGAATCTCCTGAAGTCTCCCTGCAGTCTCCCTGAACTCCCCTGAAGTCTCCCTGCACTCTCCCTGCAGTCTCCCTGAACTCCCCTGAAGTCTCCCTGCAGTCTCCCTTAACTCCCCTAAAGTCTCCCTGCACTCCCCTGAAGTCTCCCTGCAGTCTCCCTGAACTCTCCTGAAGTATCCCTGCAGTCTCCCTGAACTCCCTGCAGTCTCTCTGAACTTCTCTGAAGTCTCCCTGCACTCTCCCTGAACTCCCCTGAAGTCTCCCTGCAGTCTCCCTGCACTCCCCTGAAGTCTCCCTGCACTCCCCTGAAGTCTCCCTGCAGTCTCCCTGCACTCCCCTGAAGTCTCCCTGCACTCTCCCTGAACTCTCCTGAAGTCTCCCTGCAGTCTCCCTGCACTCCCCTGAAGTCTCCCTGCACTCTCCCTGCAGTCTTCCTGAACTCCCCTGAAGTCTCCCTGCACTCCCCTGAAGTCTCCCTTCAGTCTCCCTGAACTCTCCTGAAGTCTCCCTGCAGTCTCCCTGAACTCCCTGCAGTCTCTCTGAACTCCTTTGTACTCTCCCTGCACTCTCCTTCTCCAATATTCTTCTATTAATAATTTTCAGCAACACCTTCCCTACCACCTTCCCTACCACATGAGCGATTGCCACGTCTCTCCCTATGCTCAGTTCACAGGACAATGGCGGAGACCATGTGGGATGAGGGTTTTATAGGGCTGAGACATCACAGGGGATGGCTATCTGCGGATTGGCTGGCTGCACAGCATTATGGATGATCTCACGTTCCCGGGCTTCTTACTTTAACTTTGTAACATGTGCAGTCAACATTTTGGGAAAAACTGATTTGTTACCATGAAATGTGAGAAAATTCGGATTTGTTGCGAATCGAAGCTTTCCTAAACTTCAGACCAAATTCTGCTTTGAATTCTTTGTATCGCTCAACACTAGTGATGAGCATTGCCTGCTTTTCTCCAGACATGACAGTGAGAATTGAGGCCAAAAAGTTAAATTTTGGTTTAATTAGACCAGAGAATCTTGTTTCTTATACTTTGAGTCCTTTAGGTGTTTTTTCTTTACAAATTCCAGTCGGCTTTCATGTGTCTCTTACTGAGGAGAAGCTTCTTTCTGGCCGCTCTGCCATAAATCCCAGATTGGTGGAGGCTGCAGTGATGGTTGACCTTCTGGAAGTTTCTCCCGTCCACACACAAGATCTTTCGAGCTCTGCCAAAAGTACCATTGAGTTCTTGGTCACCCCTCTTACCAAGGTGCTTCTCCCCTACTTAGTTTAGTGGGATGACCATCTCTAGGAAGAGTCCTGATTGTTCTTCTTCCATTTAAGAATTATGGAGGCCACTGTGCTCTTGGGAACTTTCAGTGCAGCAGACATTTTTTGTCCCCTTCTCCAGATCTTTGCCTCCACACAATCCTGTCTCTGAGCTCTACAGGCAGTTCTCTTCTCCTCATGGCTTGGTTTTTGCTCTGATCTGCATTGTCAGCTGTGAGACCTTATATAGACATGGCTGTGTCTTTCCAAATCATGTCCAGTCCACTGAATTTGCCACAGGTGACTCCAATCAAGGTGGAGAAACATCTCAAAGATGATCCAGAATAAAAGGGAAGCCCCAGAGCTAAATGTTGTGTCATAGCAGAGGGTCTGAACACTTATGTCCATGCAAAATGTTAGTTTTTCCTTTTTAATAAGTTTTCAAACATTTCGAAAAAAAAAAATTACGTTCTCATTATGGGGGATTGAGTGCATCATTTTATTTTAGCACATGGAGCAGCTTAACAAAATATGAAAAAAGTGAAGGGCCTGAAGACTTTCCGAATGCACTGTATTTACTAAGCAAATGCACCAAAAACAATAATAAGGGGCATGACTTAAAATGCAACAATATGGCCCAAAATTTTGGCACAAAACCAAACCAACCAATAGCTGGTGTAAGGTTTGGCGCTGCTTTAGACTGTGTGCCTGACTTTACGGTCTACATTTTAGACAGGATTCGTAATTCTGCCCCAGTATCTCTGATGCACAGAGCAAAGCAGCCCATGGAGTCCCTATAAGTGTATATTGTCCCTATGAAGCATCATCTACACCCCGAAAAGCAATACTTTAATGTTTGGGATTCATATGGAATCAGTGAGGCGAAATGTCCCTTTGCCTCAGAGTCACAGAGTGTATAGGCCTCTGTAGTTCTTCGGCTCTGTGATACTACAGTGTGCATGCTGCATTTTACATGGATGCTGATTGCATATAAATCTGCTGCACCCATTCTTTTGCACTAGTGCGGATCTGCTCCGGACATTAGCTTTGTGCTCCCTGACTCTTCCAGTTTGCACTTGTCACTAAAAGCTTGTGATCCCATATGGCCTTATATTGACTCTTATAAGCTCTGGTGATTGAAATGCTGCCATGATTGACATGTATCATCTCCATGACGAGGAAAGGGGGGGTGAGCCTCGTGAGTGATATATTGACACGGATGAGAAATTTGTGCAACACATACGCTCCAACTTTCCATGTACACTTAGTGTTAGAGGCCCTCAATGCAGAGGGAACAAATCCTAGCTTAAAGGGGTTGTCCGGGTTCAGAGCTAAACCTGGACATATCCCCTTTTTCACTGAGATGAGCATTTCATGCTCCGATGCCCTACCTTGCCCTCCTTTTACAGGCTAGGGTAGCGCTAAAGCCCGCCCATTAGTGCTGGTGACATCACCAGGCTCACTGCTAGGTGGAAGCTTCCGCTTTGCAGAGACTTGGTATGTCCCCAATGCACGGGCACCAACCGTGCGGCTGCCGCAACGGATCCAGACCCATTGAACTTGAATGTGATCCGTCTGCACCGCAATAAATAGAACATGTTCTATTTATTGGCGGTGCCGGGGGCACGTAGAGAAACCCCACGGAAGCATTCCATAGTGCTTCCGTGCCTCCGTTTTGCGGACCCATTGCGGACCCGTGATGCGGGGGTGCACATGGCCGGTGCCCGCATGAGCCCTAATAATGTAGAATTAATGGAGACAGTTGAAATCGAAGGACCTGTGTCTTTTTTAGCCTTTAGCAATGTATAAAAATATTTATTAAATGAAATGATAATATTTAATAATAACAATAATAACAACGATACAGTCATCATAGGCTCCTGTAATAACTTATCCCTGATGATTGTAACTAGTGTTGAGCGAAGAGCGCTTTGGATCATAGATGGAAGAAAGTCGCCTTGTTCAAAACGTCATCATGTCCAAAGCCTCGCAAGACTTCGTTGAATAACGTCAGATTTCGATTATTCAACTTGAAAACCATTTGCAGACTCGGATCCCAGTTTGCAAATGATTTTCAAGTTGAATAATCAAAGTCCGAAGTTATTCGACTAAGTCTCGCGAGGCTTTGGACATAATGATTTCACCTTTGTGAAGCCCATACATTTGAATACCGTACGGAGCCGGGTCTCCGTACAGCATTCAAACAAAGTTTTGATCCGAAACTCGCTTCGCTGAACACTAATTTTAACCCTCAACCAACTTGGGCCTCATTCTTTTTTAATTTGTGGTTATTTTTGTGCCATTTTTAAGTCTGTCTTTGATTTGTGTGTCTGTACTGTATTTCTGAACTGGTGCACCAGTTATATATATATATCTGGTGCGAGTGTAATGTGGTTTACACCTAAATGTGTAAAAGTAGACCAGGGGGATTCAACTTTATTGAGACTTTTGATAAAGTCACACATAGTAAATGAGCAATAATCCAGGAGGTCTAAACTCACTTTTCGTCCCTTAAACTTAGACCCCTTTAAAATTTAACAAATATTGACCAAATGTAGCAGAAAGCCGCACAATCGTTATGACTTGTGACTTTTTAAAAAAAATCTGATTTGATAAACGTCCCCCTTGGTGCATACAAGCGGCGCATTAATCAGCAGCACAAATATTAATTGGCAGATCCATATATCCTGAGCTACTGCAGCAGAAGATGAAGGTCTTTCCCTGTCTCAACCGTCTGAAGAAAGCGTGCAGCAAAGGGTTAAGCAGCCCTGCCTGTTCCCATCCCCTGATATGGTAAGAGCCTCTTATGCTGCATTATCTGGGCCAGCTGGATTTACTTGCCCTTAGTACAAAAAAAAAAAAAAGGCTGCCAGCCTGCCCTTGTATCTGCTACATGCCAAGACCCCTCCCCAGGGGATCACTCCTGCCTTTTGGCTGCACAGAAGAGAAGCATCTCCTTGGCAGGGGCCTGCTATTAGGAGGAATGCGGTAGTGGTGTACAGTATAAGCTGTGAGAGATGTGGCCTGCAGAGCTCTCTGCCTCTGCTGCTGCTGCTGCTGCTGCTGCTGCTGCTGCTGCTGGTGCTGATGCTGCTCTGTGATTGAGGGGCTGCTGATGCTGAGGCTCTGCTTGCACTGGACCCAAACTGCTGAGGATTTTCTTACATGGGGATGCCCAGCTATTGCAATTGGCTTTAAAGGACCTACTTCTATCAGGACAAGGGTGTAAAAAAAAGCAACCTGGAATAAGAGAAGGAAGGAGTCATTTAATGCAACAAGAGGATGAGAGTGTGATCACAGGGCAGCAAATACAAGGTAGGGGAAAGGTATTCCATCTGATTGCAGTCATGGACTGCTGGTGGGGGGAGGTGGATGGGATGTGTGGGGGAAATTGCATTTCATTCTGCAAAGCCTTGACTGGTGTGACTGAAGGAAGAAAAAAAAAAAAAAGAGTGGGTTATATGCACTCTGTTACTATCCTATGGATAGGGATGTGATTCTATGTGCAGTGCTGTAGGATCAGCAAGAGAAGCAAAGATCCTAGAGTGGTCCTCAAATCAATCAGCAGAGCTCTGGAGAGCAGCCCCTCCAAAATGTCTGATGGCATAATTCAATATCTTACTGGAAACTTTATCTTCTACCCCCTTCTGTACTGCGCACCCCCAATCCCATGATGAAAACCCCATCCCTCTAATGCATCATCTGCCTAAATATGTGACCAGAATAAGAAATGGAGCTAATTTGGCTTCAGACAGTGGGCTCTTCAGGATGTCTCTGCATGGCTTGATATGTATGAAACAAATCTGAGAAGGAAGAGTGACTTCAGGTTCTGTCATGCAGGGAACCTCCCTGGTGCACCATTACTTTACATGGTGGCCAAGTTACTCTCTCTGATGGTTAGAGCCCCTTCATTGTGGAATAAGGGACCTTGGTGGTGTTAGTTCTGCAGGTAAATGGCTCAAGGAGCTCCTAGGATGAAGGATTCTGTCTTCAGACCCTTTTTGCTCCAGCTCCATTGACAGCATGTCATTAAGTAGACAGTTGTCCTCTGGAATAGGTTTGCATAGGGAGATGGATTTGCACTGGGCTATCTCCCTTGCCTTAATTGCTCTGCTTGCTGGAAACAGAAATATACGTGCAGCAGGTTACACTGTATTATCATAGAGAAAGATGATTTATGTAGAGACACATCCAGAGCTGCTGGATGTTCTCAGATCTTCTTAAGACCTGCAAAGCTGGGTCTGCAGACACATGTCACAGAAAATGGTTGCAATTTGCAATTCCATTTCCGTCCAGGGAGTCTTGCTTCTGGTACAGAATAGGGGATAATCTGCTTTTTTTTCCATTATTTCATTGGTTTCTTCTTAAAGATGTCTCCTAAGATTGGCTCGCCTTTGCAGCCTTCGTGAATTGCATGGCTTGTCAGGCTCCTTCTGGTGTCCTCCTCACCGTGTAGACTCCTGCAGCCTTTAAGCTTTAGCAGAAAATACTTATTTTAACCAAGGAAGGAGGCAGCAAGATTAGCTGGAATTGACAGCAGCTCATAAGTTTTGCCTCTGATCTAAACATCTTTTGATTACTGGGCAGATGATCTTCACCCCATGATATTAATGCAGCCATATTAGAAAAGGTCCTCTGAGTCTGCCCAAAGAGCTGGCAGTCTTCTTCTAGAGGCTCCGAGGATTCCTGTGGACCATCCAGAGCTCCCATTGCCTTGCAGCACCTCTTCCATTCTTTTGGCTCTGCCTTGATACAATGTAACATGTATAAAATGATGTTTGTAACGTTTGCCTGATCTTGCAGTACAAAAAAAAAAAAAAAGCCCAGTCATTCAGACATTGCCTGCATTCAGCTCTCAGGGTGAAGGGACTTGTTGCAGTGATGTGGTCCATGTTGGATTTGGGCCATTTCCATGGGCTTCTCTGTGGAATTGGGGTTCTATTGGCTTCTATGGGTTTGATTTTAAGGGTGCAGTCTGGTTGAGGCTCACAGGCAGAGCCTTCCTCTTGTTTGACTCTTCCACATAGTCCAGCCATGGATACATTCGGTGGTTCATGGAGACTCTTGAAGGCAGGAATAGTGAGCTGGAATGGCATTTAGCTTTGGATATCTCTGTGGACGCAATTCAAATAACCAAGAGGGCAGCAATGGCTGTGGAATAGACTCACAGCTAAGAAGATGATTTCCAGATTCTTCCTATAAGGGAGACTCTAGGATCCTCCATGTATCTCCTCTTGCATTATAATTGGGTATAACACAGAAGGGACTGGTGACCACCAGTAGATCCCCTTTATATTAGTGGGTTCACCGTTCCTTAGGATATTGAAGGAGTTTATACTGCCATGTGGTATTTCAGGAGGCGAGAGAAGTAAATGAGTGCACTGAGCCAAGTAAAAGATATTGGTATTGGCATGGCGGTATTATTAGTTGGGCTGATTGTGAATGGAATGGCGCACAATGCCACGTGATGGCAAATGGAGTCTACACAACAAGCTTACAATGGCAACTGATATGGAAGCTTCTCATGAATAAAATGATACACAGTCATGTGAGTAGTGGACTAGTATACAGTATAAGCCCAGGGGATAAGTGGACTAGTACACAATGAAATAGGACATGCAGTTTGTCTGCAGCGCCTCCCCCAGCGGAAATGAAAAATTCCACAGTGGCCATTCACATCAGCTTGTGTATTACAGGACAGATCCTCCAAAGGTAAAGATGAGGGTCCTGAACAGAAGACCCCCCCTCCAATATTAACTCTGCATCTAATAAAAGGGCCGAGCAAACCATCCAAGGACATGTGCATGCCATATACAAGTAGGATGCGAAGACCATCCTTTTACCCAGGGGCGTAACCATGGGGGCTCCATAGAACAACTTGGAATGGGACCCCAATCCACCATGACCATTTTCAGCAACATTTTCAGGAAAGCTTATGACTTGTCACCCTAATGCTGCAGAAAATAGGGAAAAAAGGCAATCCATAGGGTCAACCCATAATGTGCAGTAAAAGGTTTCAGAAACCCCTTCTGAGGAAGGAGGCCGTACACCTCCGAAAACGCGTTCATATGAGGCCTTTTTAAGGTTACTTTATTTTATGTAATTTATTTTATAACAAACACAGTGATGTAATAATGGTGGAATAATGTGCACAGTGATGTCACAGCATAAGGATAGTGCACACACTAATGTCACAATATTTCACATAATACACACTGTGATGTCATAGTACAGGGATAATACACATAGTGATGTCACAGTACAGGAATAATAAACACAATGATGTCACAGTACAGGGATAATACACATAGTGATGTCACAGTACAGGAATAATAAACACAGTGATGTCACAGTACAGGGATAATAAACACAGTGATGTCACAGCACAGGGATAATAAACACAGTGATGTCACAGTACAGAGATAATAAACACAGTGATGTCACAGTACAGGGATAATAAATACAGTGATGTCACAGTACAGAGATAATAAACACAGTGATGTCACAGTACAGGGATAATAAACACAGTGATGTCACAGTACAGGGATAATAAACACAGTGATGTCACAGTACAGGGATAATAAACAGAGTGATGTCACAGTACAGAGATAATACACACAGTGATGTCACAGTACAGGGATAATAAACACACTGATGTCACAGTACAGAGATAATAAACACAGTGATGTCACAGTACAGGTATAATAAACACAGTGATGTCACAGTACAGGGATAATAAACACACTGATGTCACAGTACAGAGATAATAAACACAGTGATGTCACAGTACAGGTATAATAAACACAGTGATGTCATAGTACAGAGATTATAAACACAGTGATGTCACAGTACAGGTATAATAAACACAGTGATGTCACAGTACAGAGATAATAAACACAGTGATGTCACAGTACAGGGATAATAAACACAGTGATGTCACAATACAGAGATAATAAACACAGTGATGTCACAGTACAGAGATAATAAACACAGTGATGTCACAGTACAGGGATAATAAACAGAGTGATGTCACAGTACAGAGATAATAAATACAGTGATGTCACAGTACAGAGATAATAAACACAGTGATGTCACAGTACAGGGATAATAAACAGAGTGATGTCACAGTACAGAGATAATAAACACAGTGATGTCACAGTACAGAGATAATACACCCAGTGATGTCATAGTACAGGGATAATAAACACAGTGATGTCACAGTACAGAGATAATAAACACAGTGATGTCACAGTACAGGGATAATACACACAGTGATGTCACAGTACAGGGATAATAAACAGAGTGATGTCACAGTACAGAGATAATAAACACAGTGATGTCACAGTACAGAGATAATACACCCAGTGATGTCATAGTACAGGGATAATAAACACAGTGATGTCACAGTACAGAGATAATAAACACAGTGATGTCACAGTACAGACATAATACACACAGTGATGTCACAGTACAGGGATAATAAACACAGTGATGTCACAGTACAGAGATAATAAACACAGTGATGTCACAGTACAGATATAATAAACACAGTGATGTCACAGTACAGAGATAATAAACACAGTGATGTCACAGTACAGGGATAATAAACACAGTGATGTCACAGTACAGAGATAATATACACACAGTGATGTCACAGTACAGGGATAATAAACACAGTGATGTCACAGTACAGAGATAATAAACACAGTGATGTCACAGTACAGGGATAATAAACATAGTGATGTCACAGTACAGAGATAATAAACACAGTGATGTCACAGTACAGAGATAATAAACACAGTGATGTCACAGTACAGGGATAATAAACACAGTGATGTCACAGTACAGAGATAATAAACACAGTGATGTCACAGTACAGGGATAATAAACACAGTGATGTCACAGTACAGGGATAATAAACACAGTGATGTCACTGTACAGAGATAATAAACCCAGTGATGTCACAGTACAGGGATAATAAACACAGTGATGTCACAGTACAGGGATAATACACACAGTGATGTCACAGTACAGAGATAATAAACACAGTGATGTCACAGTGCAGGGATAATCTAGTCAGTGATGTTAAAAACCCTGAAATTATGCAAACAGTGAGATCACATGCAAGAATAATGCTCATATGATGTCACAGTACAGGACTACGGTAGTGATGTCACAGATAAAAAAAATACAAACAATAATGGTGAAAAGAAGGGAAATGCAAACAGCAGAAGTAACCATAAGGATCCAGAGTCAAATTTAGAACGTGGTCGTATTACATTTTACTCAGAACCTCCTATACATTTTACCACTAAATGCACCTTATTTCTGAATCCGATGGGCCCTCTTAGTTGTTGGGCCCCATAGCAGCTGCCATGTCTGCTACCCTAGCAGTTACGCCCATGCGTTCACCCCATGGAGATGCACAGGGCTCCCTCACACTGTGAGCCTTCTCTTCTCCTGGAAAGTATCGATATCGGGCCCCTTGCATCTAGGCCCCTGAAACCATCCATCTCTATGACTGACTATGTCCATAAACGCAGGTTTATAGGAGAAATGCAGTCATTATGTAAAGATCCGCCATTAGGCTGTATTGGTGAGCACCTTCTCTTGCTACTAGGCTACCAGTAACCCAACCACGGCCCTTATTAATGAATGGAGTGAATGCTGTGGGTACAATCACTCACCTCTTGTCTATTATGCGGTTACATGAGTCTCTAGAGAGAGGACTGAGAAAACACATTAGGAAACCCCATACATCACTAAGCAACATGGCTCAGGAATGTCGAGACTACAGCAGAGAGCCTCAAAATGAGAGTTCATTGAGAGCTGCAGGGTGGGTGCCTCCTGCCCGGTCCTCCAGGAGCCCCTTGACATTCTTCAATGCAAAAGCTTCCTCATCTACTGCTGATGGCGAAGGAGTCCGGGGGCAATGGCAGCGGGGACTGGTACCAGACTGTACAGATCACTGCAGCTCTATAGACAAAACTGGACACATTGTAACCAATCGACATATTCTGCAACAAACTTAAAACTGCAAGTGTCCTACCTGATAAACCTGTCACAGAAGAAACCGCCGCCCATAATAACGCCGTTCACATCGGCTAAAATGACAGCACTTTTCTAAGTTACTGTCCGTGTGGAGAAGAGATACAACTTTGTTGTAATTTTTTTCCCAGCATCATTTTAAGTCTAATTTCATGAATGTATCTAAATTCTGGCAAAGCAGTAAGACACACCCACGGCGTAATTTCATAAACTAATGTCTAAATCCTGGCCCAAATGGTTAATTAAGGCTACTTTCACATTAGCGTTTTCCATTCCGCTATTGAGATCCATCATAGGATCTCAATAACGGATGAAAACGCTTCAGTTTTGTCCCCAGTCAATGGGGACAAAACTGAACTGAACGAAACAGAATGCATCAGTAGCTATATTCTGTTACATAGGAGCAGTATTATAGTAGTTATATTCTTGTACATAGGAGCAGTATTATAGTAGTTATATTATTGTACATAGGAGCAGTATTATAGTAGTTATATTCTTGTACATAGGAGCAGTATTATAGTAGTTATATTCTGTTACATAGGAGGCAGTATTATAGTAGTTATATTCCTGTACATAGGAGCAGTATTATAGTAGTTATATTCTTGTACATAGGAGCAGTATTATAGTAGTTATTTTCTTGTACATAGGAGCAGTATTATAGTAGTTATATTCTTGAACATAGGAGCAGTATTATAGTAGTTATATTCTTGTACATAGGAAGCAGTATTATAGTAGTTATATTCTTGTACATAGGAGGCAGTATTATAGTAGTTATATTCTTGTACATAGGAGCAGTATTATAGTAGTTATATTCTTGTACATAGGAACAGTATTATAGTAGTTATATTCTTGTATATAGGAGGCAGTATTATAGTAGTTATATTCTTGTACATAGGAGCAGTATTATAGTAGTTATATTCTTGTACATAGGAGCAGTATTATAGTAGTTATATTCTTGTACATAGGAGCAGTATTATAGTAGTTATTTTCTTGTACATAGGAGCAGTATTATAGTAGTTATATTCTTGTACATAGGAGCAGTATTATAGTAGTTATATTCTTGTACATAGGAACAGTATTATAGTAGTTATATTCTTGTATATAGGAGGCAGTATTATAGTAGTTATATTCTTGTACATAGGAGCAGTATTATAGTAGTTATATTCTTGTACATAGGAGCAGTATTAAAGTAGTTATATTCTTGTACATAGGAGCAGTATTATAGTAGTTATATTCTTGTACATAGGAGCAGTATTATAGTAGTTATATTCTTGTACATAGGAGCAGTATTATAGTAGTTATTTTCTTGTACATAGGAGCAGTATTATAGTAGTTATATTCTTGTACATAGGAGCAGTATTATAGTAGTTATATTCTTGTACATAGGAGGCAGTATTATAGTAGTTATTTTCTTGTACATAGGAGCAGTATTATAGTAGTTATATTCTTGTACATAGGAGTAGTATTATAGTAGTTATATTCTTGTACATAGAAGCAGTATTATAGTAGTTATATTCTTGTACATAGAAGCAGTATTATAGTAGTTATATTACTGTACATAGGAGGCAGTATTATAGTAGTTATATTCTTGTACATAGGAGCAGTATTATAGTAGTTATTTTCTTGTACATAGGAGCAGTATTATAGTAGTTATATTCTTGTACATAGGAGCAGTATTATAGTAGTTATATTCTTGTACATAGGAGGCAGTATTATAGTAGTTATTTTCTTGTACATAGGAGCAGTATTATAGTAGTTATATTCTTGTACATAGGAGCAGTATTATAGTAGTTATATTCTTGTACATAGGAGCAGTATTATAGTAGTTATATTATTGTACATAGGAGCAGTATTATAGTAGTTATATTCTTGTACATAGGAGCAGTAATATAGTAGTTATATTCTTGTACATAGAAGCAGTATTATAGTAGTTATATTCTTCTACATAGGAGCAGTATTATAGTAGTTTATATTCTTGTACATAGGAGACAGTATTATAGTAGTTATATTCTTATACATAGGAGCAGTATTATAGTAGTTATATTCTTGTACATAGGAGCAGTATTATAGTAGTTATATTCTTGTATATAGGAGCAGTATTATAGTAGTTATATTCTTGTACATAGGAGCAGTATTATAGTAGTTATATTCTTGTACATAGGAGGCAGTAGTATAGTAGTTATATTCTTGTACATAGGAGCAGTATTATAGTAGTTATATTCTTGTACATAGGAGCAGTATTATAGTAGTTATATTCTTGTATATAGGAGCAGTAGTATAGTAGTTATATTCTTGTACATAGGAGTAGTATTATAGTAGTTATATTCTTGTACATAGGAGCAGTATTATAGTAGTTATATTCTTGTACATAGGAGCAGTATTATAGTAGTTCTATTCTTGTACATAGGAGCAGTATTATAGTAGTTATATTCTTGTACATAGGAGACAGTATTATAGTAGTTATATTCTTGTACATAGGAGTAGTATTATAGTAGTTATATTCTTGTACATAGAAGGCAGTATTATAGTAGTTATATTCCTGTACATAGGAGCAGTATTATAGCAGTTATATTCTTTTTTACACATTCTGGGGCATCACCCCAATTAAAGAACCACCACAACACCATCAAATATTAATACAATCATAAGCTTTATTAGTACATATCAATTAATATTATTAAAATCGATCATATAGCAGTGGCATACATATACAGCAAAAGGGAAGAAACACTGAACTGGTTATGGATTAAGACCCACTGTCAGGCTCAATGTAATTAAAGGAAGCCCATCCCCCAGATAGTATATACCTTCAAAATTAGTAAAAGATAAAGTCCTTAGTGCAATCCTACAATGAAGGTAACAACATAAATGCTAGTAAATTAATAGGGTACAGCTCCTCATAATAAATTAATGTATGAAGTAGATTGTCTAATACATCAAAGATAGCCCAGTAGGGGACCTAGTAATACAAATCTTATACCGACCAGTGTAGCTTCACCCCGACGTATGTTTCGCCTTAAGCTTCCTCAGGGGATATCTTACTCCAAACTACCAACCTATTTATACCCTGTTAACAACCAAGAAGCTGACGATAACTACTTCTACTTTAGCCCACGTGTTCCATGCTTGGTTTCATCGTGGGGCATGATGAGGGGATTATTCAGAATTTAAATTTTTTAAATTAAATCATTAAGATTAATTCATTTTCTTTCAAAAGTAGATCTCGTATAGCTTCCCTGATTGTTTTTACTGAATCCCAAAGGAGAAGGGACAGGAATACAGTTGGACATCTTTTTGCCTAGGATTTCTCCCACTGTTCATTTTGCAATCAGCCTGCAGCTATTTAAAGGTGATTAATTATATGGAGAAATGGAGCGGAGTTAGAATATTTTTGACCCCTATACATTGGCGTAGGTGTAGGGCATATCACTGCCATCTGTCTGATTTACAATTTTTCACATAGAAACCAGAACTGCAAATATATCCTTCACCCAATTTATTACTAGTGTTTCTTTGTTATTATTTTGGAAACATTTTTGTTGATTTTGTTTAATGGCTTTATTTTTGCCATGATTTCTTAAGATGTTATTGGTAAGTTTTCAAGGGCTTTGAAGGAGTTGTAAGGAGCATAGATCTGTTATAGTACTGTACGCTTGTTTCATCTACTGCCAAGGCCAATAAGATAATGGGTTTCATCAAAAGGGGCATAGATGCCCGTGATAAGAACATAGTCCTACCACTTTACACATCACTAGTCAGACCACACATGGAGGACTGTGTACAGTTCTGGGCTCCTGTGAACAAGGCAGACATAGCAGAGCTGGAGAGGGTCCAGAGGAGGGCAACTAAAGTAATAACTGGAATGGGGCAACTACAGTACCCTGAAAGATTATCAACATTAGGATTATTCACTTTAGAAAAAAGACGACTGAGGGGAGATGTAATTACTATGTATAAATATATCAGGGGTCAGTACAGAGATCTATCCCATCATCTATTTATCCCCAGGACTGTGACGAGGGGACATCCTCTGCGTCTGGAGGAAAGAAGGTTTGTAGACAGACATAGAAGAGGATTCTTTACGGTAAGAGCAGTGAGACTATGGAGCTCTCTGCCTGAGGAGGTGGTGATGGGGAGTACAATAAAGGAGCTCAGGAGGGGCCTGGATGTATTTCTGGAGTGTAATAATATTACAGGCTATAGCTACTAGAGAGGGGTCATTGATCCAGGGAGTTATTCTGATTGGAGTCGGGAAGGAATTTTTTCCCCCTTAAGTGGGGAAAATTGGCTTCTACTTCACAGGTTTTTTCCCCCTTCCTCTGGATCAACTTGCAGGATAACAGGCAGAACTGGATGGACAAATGTCTTTTTTCGGCCTTATGTACTATGTTACTATGTTAGATGTAATGGTAGCATTCCGGAAATTTTAAATGATTTAGTTGCTCCATAACTTTTTTTTAAAGGAGTATTTCAGCCATGTTTCTAGTTTTCTTCCAACAATTTTTGACCTGACCTCCGGGAACTCCATCAGTACCCTGAATTAAAGAGGTATGTAAGTTTTGTAAATGGATGGTGCATTTTTTGCTCCGCACCCGACCCGTTAAAAATTAGATCGGATGTTGACCAAAAAATATGTTTGTGTGCATGACCCCCATAGGGCAGTGAAGGCTAACCTCCGGCACTCCAGCTGTGGTGAAACTACGACCCCCAGCATGCTCCATTCATTTCTAGGCAGTTCTGAGAACAGCCAAGCAAGTGTGCATCTTGGGAGTTGTAGTTTTACCACAGGTGGAGTGCTGGAGGTCAGCCTTCAGAGACGTGGGATAAAAGCCAAAAGTGACGCATTTCCCATGGTTTAGTCACCTCTGGGTGTCCTGGTGGTGGACACCTTTATCAAGAAGACATCCTATCAACAGTTGTTGGAATATCCCTTTACAATATCCCTGGTGGAGAACGCGCGGCTAATTGGATAGAGCATTGAAGTGACAACCTCTTGGAACCATGGCCTCACTGGGTTGTCACTTTCTTGTACTTTTTGAACCATTCATTTTTAGAGATCTGTGCTGCCTCCCATCTGATATCTTCTAGAGATGTAAATGCTCTTATTATGTTAAGGTTCCGGGAAGGCGGTAATGGCGGCATCTGCTGCTCTCATCGTAGCGTCTATTTTCAATTTTATTGCGTTTTAAACTCTTTATATTTCTGTAAACCAAATAACGGTTCTAGAACAACACGGGATGAGTGACACGATCGCACTTTATTGGCAAGTAACGGGATTACATTAGGCGATTAAACGCAGAGTTGCCGCCTGGCTTCGTATCTTGAGCATTCTCTTGGCAAGACATTTAGAATAAAACTAAAGTTGGAACATTAAAAATTCTCCAACAGTTTTGGCATTTTTTTTTACAGCATTTAATACGAATATATGGATGGGCTGGGCACATGGAACTCAAGGAAGAATATTGCTGTTTAAAGGGGAAATTTAAAATTGACGAGAACTGTCCTCAGAATCGGTAATTAATATCAGGATATGGGGATTTGATTTCATCCTCATTGTTGGGCTGTTAGAAGGGGCCACATTGCTCCGGTCAGTGCCGCAGGCTCTACCTTGTCCATGGGTTGTATAGCCTTTGTGCAGTTGAGTCCCATTTAAGCTGCAATATCAAGCGCAACCACTATACAATGTGTGGCGCTGTGCTTTGCATAAGGTGCAAGGGCTGCAGGGCTCCTCCGATAACCATCCACATGGGACACAAAATGCAGTGGAAAAGTCGGGCAAAAACAAATTCTGCATTATTTCAGCAGAAATGGCTGTGGAATTCACCCTCTCCATGCTGCAGATTTCAAATCCACCCTGCAGGTCAATTGATGCAGCATTTGAAGAGATTTCCTAATATCTCATCCCCATTGCTAGTTCTGTAAAGAGCTTTGGATTTGCCAAACGGCAGCAAATCTGCATGTAACCCTAAAGGTGTTGTCCAGGACTAGAAGAACATGACTGTTTCATTCCAGAAACAGCACCACGTCTGTCCATGGGCTGGTCCTGGTATTGCCGGATATTTTAAACTGAATAGAGTGGAGTTGCAATACCATAAGCCACCAGTGTAAGGCGCCGTGAAGCAGCCGTGTTTTTCGAATTCTGCACAATCCCTTTAAATTCTGTCATTTGCAGGAATTAGAGGCTGGAGACTGATGGACTGGGGGAATAAGTTGTGACATTTGGCCTTCTAGAAAACATTGTCAGGGAGACTTAAAGGGGTTGTTTTATCTGTAAGATATGCCATTAAAGATAGGTGTGGGTCTCACCCCTGAGACGCGCATCTATCTCTACAATAGGCCCCAAAAGTAGAAATCAATGGAGAGCGCATCGTACAAGCGCGACTACCGCTCCATGGACTTTTATAGGACTGCCGGAAATAGTCGAGCCAGCGCCTGGCTATTTTGGGAAGTGAATGGAGGGCGGCCACGCATGTGCGCCTGCTCTCCGCTCACTTCGGGGTCCCGTTCTAGAGATAGCAGTATTTCACCAATGTATCAGATAAAACAACCCCTTTAAGTGTTTTTTCATTTAAAAGCTCCTTTCTCAGATACTTCGACCACACTTCCAAAAGAATAACTTTAGTGCTGCCATATAGCCCTGGTGAAGTGCTACTGTGACCCGCTTATAACTAGAGAGTATGGGGCCTTATACTGTTTTTGGATGGGAGGCACATTGCAGTCCATGCCCATCACTGTAGTGCTATGCCCATAGGTTGGGCAGGCTGGGGTTAACCCTAACTCGGACTCATGGGGCCCCCTTTCCACCGCAGCTGTAAGGTACACCTCTATGACACATACCAGCATCATAATACAAAGTAACAGATACCATATTTTGGCTCCTCATCGCTATTAGTAACAGAATTGGACTAAAATGATGAGTTTGGCTGCTCCTCTGTGGGGGGGAATAATTTAAGCTTTAGGTTTTAAGAAGACATCCTGTTTTGTCTGTGAGGAAATTTTAACGTGCACCAGTGACGCGGAAATGTATAATCATTCAGTTGAGCGTTGAGTCATGCGGCGACTGTTCCCATCCCTGCTGCATACTGATGAGGCGGCCGGCTCTACCTGAGTCATTTACCTCCCAAATATATTTCTGCTGGAAATAAATAACAAGCACTCACTCTCCAGCACCGCAGCCGGAGCCGAGTGTACCCGCATTTATCACTTCATAGAAAAGTCACGGGCGACCGCGGACCCGAGCAGATTTATACTTATTTATTTATTAATTTATTTTCTGATAATTTATAACTCTGGAATATAATTAGAGATTTCAACTATGTGGCAGGAGCACTATTTCTCCTTATGAACAATCATATTTTAGTTACTACAAGAGGCAAATACATGCTAGGAGAGGCCCCATGTACAAGAATATAACTACTATAATACTGCCCCTATGTACAAGAATATAACTACTATAATACTTCTCCTGAGTACAAGAATATAACTACTATAATACTGCCTCCTATGTACAAGAATATAACTACTATAATACTGCTCCTATGTACAAGAATATAACTACTATAATACTGCCCCTATGTACAAGAATATAACTACTATAATACTGCTCCTATGTACAAGAATATAACTACTATAATACTGCTCCTATGTACAAGAATATAACTACTATAATACTGCTCCTATGTACAAGAATATATCTACTATAATACTGCCTCCTATGTACAAGAATATAACTACTATAATACTGCCTCATATGTACAAGAATATAACTACTGTAATACTGCCTCCTATGTACAAGAATATAACTACTACATTACTGCCCCCTATGTACAAGAATATAACTACTATAATACTGCCTCCTATGTACAAGAATATAACTACTATAATACTGCTCCTATGTACAATAATATAACTACTATAATACTGCTCCTATGTACAAGAATATAACTACTATAATACTGCTCCTATGTACAAAAATATAACTACTATAATACTGCTCCTATGTACAATAATATAACTACTATAATACTGCTCCTATGTACAAGAATATAACTACTATAATACTGCTCCTATGTACAATAATATTACTACTATAATACTGCTCCTATGTACAAGTATATAACTACTATAATACTGCTCCTATGTACAAGAATATAACTACTATAATACTGCTCCTATGTACAAGAATATAACTACTATAATACTGCTCCTATGTACAAGAATATAACTACTATAATACTGCTCCTATGTACAAGAATATAACTACTATAATACTGCCTCCTATGTACAAGAATATAACTACTATAATACTGCTCCTATGTACAAGAATATAACTACTATAATACTGCTCCTATGTACAAGAATATAACTACTATAATACTGCCTCCTATGTACAAGAATATAACTACTGTAATACTGCTCCTATGTACAAGAATATAACTACTATAATACCGCCTCCTATGTACAAGAAAATCTAACTGTGATTATCCTTCTTTATATAATTGCAAATATTAGAAGTGGCTAGTTTTTGTAAAATATACAGTACCTGAGGGCTGCAGTGCTGTGCAGTCCTTAGTATTACTCGTGATGGGGCTTAGATGACCTTTCACCCGTCCAAACTTAAATAAAAATCAGTTTTTTTCCCTACCTTTTACCCTCATTTCATCTATGAGACGTTGTTGCTCTCGCACCATCTCTGAATTAATAAGTATCTGTTCTCACACAGCATTAAAAGTTACAAAAAGTTGTGGAGAAGTGCTGAATTTTTCATAATTTTTTCCAGTTGAAGTATCTTTTTTTTTTGGTCTGCAACTTTTTCTCCAGTCAATTAATCCTTTCGGCTGTCACCCGTGATGATTTGACTGTCACGTTTTGACAAGTCTGTCGCAACCCCTGAGATCCCGAGGCCTCCGTTGTCTAATTGGTTCGGCGGGCTGGTTTTTCTTCCTCATCTTCGCTTTTTCCAAATTGCCTTTATAAGGAGACGCCATGGAGTCACGTGACTTTTGTAACGTACGGGCACTAAGCTGAGACATTGACAGTAGTCGGTACAAAAAATTCCCTGCGGGACGTGGGGCGGTTGAATATTTTATAGAGAAGATTCCAGCATCAGGCTCCTGCTACAGATATTGATGTGACAAGTGATATAGAAGTGATTCGCTGCTTCCATGTAGCGGCACACATAAGAAGGTTGAGTGTAGGACGTTATAATTGCTCGTAATAATGCCTCGACCAATATAATTAGCATGTCACTTTAGTAAATAGACTGACAGCATGAAGGACCCTAATTAGAGCAGTGGAGGGCGGCGGGTTTTGAGCTTCTTCTGAAATTCTTGGCTTATCACACATTTCATGAGAATATTGTATCTATTATCTGGGTATGATATGTGCCTCTCATGGACCCTTGTCATGGGCAGGGCCAGTGCCAGGTGTATGTGGCCCCACACTCTTGGCTAGACTCCCCCAGGATCCTTGTGGAAATTTAGATCCTCGGGCTGATGCCAGCATGAGACCCCTTACTGGGGCTTTTCTGACTTTGCTGTAGCCATCAGTTTTTTGGGACAGGATAGCCTGGACTGTATCTTATTGGCTTCCTGTGTCTTGGAATCGTAGGACATATGGCACCCCCTGTGGCTGGAATTAGGAGTGCTGTCCCGGCTGAGCTGAAATGGTAATCTTTAAAGAGGTCTCCACAGGGAGGTACTCAAGCAGCAGGTTGCCCAAAATGGGAGTGTTTTTTTCGTAGGGGTATGGCTTATAATAGAGGGTTCGGATAGGCATATTGAGACCCCCTTCTACTAATATACAACCTCAGACCAATTTCCTATATTAATATCAGACCACAGACACCTAAATTAGTTTCCAACCCCTGATCAGCCCCCTTAAATTTATATTAGACCCCAGACTTCTAAATTTATTTCAGCCCCCAGACCAGACCCCTTATATTTATATTATACCCCAGATTTCTAAATTTATTTCAGCCCCCAGACCAGACCCCTTATATTTATATTATACCCCAGATTTCTAAATTTATTTCAGCCCCCAGACCAGACCCCTTATATTTATATTATACCCCAGATTTCTAAATTTATTTCTGACCCCAGACCAGACCCCTTAAATATATTCAGAGATCGCACATTAATATCACCCCCCAGACCAGACCCCTATATTTATATTATACCCCAAACTTCCAAATTTGTTTTAGACCCCAGACTGCACGCTTTAAATATATTGAGACCCCTTATACTAATATAAAACCTCAATCACATTTCCTATATTAATATCAGACCACAGACCAGTCACCTACATTGGTTTCAGACCCCCAGACCCAAACCCTTATATTTATGTTAGACCCCAGAGATCTATTTATTTCCGACCCTACATTATTATCAACCCCCAGACTAGACCTCTTATATTTATATTTGACCAGATCAACTACATTTATTTCAGACCCCAGACCAGATATCTTAAATATATTCATTCAGGCACCCTATAACAGTCAATATCAGATCAAATTTGCACTTCCACATAGGTCTGGGGGCAATAATAGACAAGCCTTTAGATCATTAGTGCTGATATCAAAGCCATGGGCTCCCAGGTTCATGAATAGAATACCAGAACTGTAGTGAAGACTAACACACAGCAGCGCTGAAATAGAAATGTAACTACTGTATGCTCTTAGGCATCATTAAGGGTCTGGGAGAGCTGGAGGACAACACCTTATGAGAATTTAATAGCAGTTATTGAATAGAATTTTAGGGGGTTAAATGTATCATCTTTAGTGATACTTTGTTACTTTTCTTGAAGGTTGAAAAATTCATGCCAGACCTATCAGGCTGACATGTGACATGATGTATATCCTTGGAGAGGATCGCCCAGATGGAGGCCGCTGACATCCCTGCTATCGCGCACAATTAATGTCTCTCTCCATACGTTATCCCATGCCGATCTCACGGATAGAGGCGTGACTGAGCGACCTTGTGCGACTGCGCATCCTGCGCAAGGGGCCAGCCGTGAGAAGGACGTTCACACAAGTGCTTTGATTTTTATTAATACAGCTGCAGACACAAAGGCATAAGGAAGACGGGCAGATGGGGTATGGTGGGCGACGTGGGAGCCTTTACACATGCCAGCGCGTGATAGATTTATCCGTACATCCCGCTAATGTTCACCATGACTTTACTGAGTGCAAATGGATTGGTAATAGCAGGTAATGGGGATGTGGAGCAGCACTGCTCATAGCCTGTGAGCGAAGGGGGTGCGCTTAAAGAAAAAAAGTGCCCTCTACTGGTACTGGTTCAGATATGCAGGTTTTCTCCCTTGCACTCAAGCACTATAGCTTGGGAAATGGTCTCAAACACGGTGGCTCGGTGGTTAGCGGTGGCTCAGTGGTTAGCACTGGTGCCTTGCAGCGCTGGAGTCCTAGGTTTGAGTCTGACCAAGGGCACCATCTGCATGGAGTTTGTAGGTTCTCCCCGTGTTTGTGTAAGTTTCTTCCGGGTTCTCAGACATAGTGATAGTGATAGGGATTGTGAGCCCCATTGGGGACAGTGAGATGCTAATGTCTGTAAAGTGCTGCAGAATATAGTGGCGCTATATAAGTGCAGAAATTAAATAAATCAACCACTTGGGGACCTGACTATAAGTTGCCCCTCCTACAATGGGATGCTTTCAGCCAACGCACTTCCATATCTGTATAATGGAGGTACGCTATAGGCCAGTGACATTTTGGGCACCACGTGGCGGTATTATATATTTCACAGTTTCATCTCCCATTTATCCTAACGAACCGTACACCTGCACCAGTTGGACATCATTGGCACCAGGTTTGGATGTTACAACCTCTTATTTCTGAAAGGTCGTTTGCAGCGATTTGATTGGCTGCTACGGCGTTGGCTCCACTCTTCCCCTCTTGTACTACGGTTTTCCATCCATGTCTCTGGCGGTTTTATTTGCTTGTTCTTCTCTTTTATGACACGGACATTTTATAAGGATCGTCCGGAACAACAACCACAAGTGATGAAAGATTTACGGCTCGGCAAGTTCTTACACGTTTTCGCCGCCAGACGTGTTACAAGTTTTCATTTTGCAATTTCCAAACTGTAATTTATTCCTCATTTATTTTCATACAAAATAACAGATATTCGCCGTGTGCCGCCCGCCATCCTATAGAATTCTCCTCGCTCTTCTCAATATGACAGTGTGAAGGATTTGCACTCCCGCGGGTGGAAATGACATCTGGAAATTTCATATCTTGCTACATTTAATCTTATTTATTGATGTGGCTTAAAGCGAAAAAGTCCCCTCCCCCGTTAATAAGGTTTAAAACGCACCGCTATATAGATGACGCATCCGGTAGTTAAAGGGGAAGTGTCCATCTAAATTGGGCAAATGTAAGGTGTCTTATCAAAGAGGAACTGTATACTTACCGACATTTAAATCCCAATTCATGTGACTTATAAGCTCCACCCCATGCATTAGCATAAGCCACACCCCTTTTCATGGGATGATTGCAGGGAGTGCCCTGTGAGGTTTGGAACTGTTGGTGGATATGAATTTGCAGAAGTGTCAGATGATGCGACCTCAACCCCCGAGGTAGAACGCAAGTCATGTGACCTCTGTGACCCTTGGACCCTTGTATTTGCATAATGCAAATAAGCCTGAAATTATTTTTAGCCTTTAATAGAAGCAAAATCAAAGTTGACCCTTCAAAGTCAAATTACGCGTCGACCAACCTTGTAAATAATTTGCTTGACTTACCTGATCCTGAGTTACACCGCTCCTTATTCTCTAGTCACATCCGAAGCTGCATTCACAATTCTGCCGTATGTATGCCCTTGGAAAAACAGTCAGTCCTGCAAACTCTTAGCGTTTCCCACAATGCACTGCACTCCGGTGACCAGAAACCATCAGGATTCTCGATGCAGCTTTGGTAAGTGAAGTAAAGTGTTTCCAGATCTTGTCAAAGTTTTATGTAGATTTTAATTGTGATTTTCGTTTTTTAAGAAGCAAAGTGCGTCAGATCTTTTCTTAAAGAAACATTGTCTAATTTGGAAAGCGAGCACTAAAGCCGTTTCTCATCGTTGTAGGATCCTCTACAATGCGCCGCAGCTCTGGGTGTGAGTGGAGTAGAAGACCCTCCAGTCTTGCGTACAGTCATGTGCATTAGTCAGCTGTGTGACATGACTGTACGCCGTGACATTCCTCGGTGACTGCCTATACATCATGCACGGCGCGTCGGCTCTGTGATTTGGTAACAGCATGGCCGGCGGTGGTCGGCTCGGCTGCAGTCAGCGCTGCGCGCAGTTATGGCTCACCTGTCGCTCTCATTTCATTCTGCGCAGTGATAGATTTTCTTCTTCCTTCCACCCGGAATAATTTACTTTCCGTAGAACACTCGAGGGTGTGAGAAGGACCGCGCAGTTGGAGTGGTACTACTGGCGCCACAGCAGATACTGCCCCCAAATCTCAAGTAGAACAAAAAAATTTAGTCCGCTATTCTATTCAGCCATCTGTTGCTTATTTCTGTTTCTGGGAAAGCTGGGTGACCACCAATATGGCTGACATTATAGCTTGTCATCCAGCTCTAAGGCCCTGGAAGCTGTATAGCATCATTAGTTGAGTGCTACACAGGGGTATTACTAGGATCTCAAAAGATTTGGGGCCCAAACCAAAAAAAAAACACCGGCCCCAGTGCTAACGGCCTATTTGGACCGGAGAATGCAGCGCACATTCCTCTTACAAGTGATGTCTCTTCTGATGTAGACGTTCTCTTTTCTTATCTTCTGCATTAGGCCCAGACCGCCATGACGACATCTTTCAGCCATGACTTGTTTGCCGCACAGACATCTGAGGTTCCTTACTTTTTGATTATCCTCCTCCTCCTCCTCCTCCTGGTGACCCAATAGAGATAACCTGCTGCTAAAAGTAATCATGTCCCACAGGGCCCCCACTAGTGTTACAGCCCCTCCATAAAGCCTCAAGTAGTTAATTTCACATTAGCGTTTTTAATTCCGCTATTGAGATCCGTCTTAAGCAGGGCCGTCTTTACCAAGGGGCAAAAGGGGCAGCTGCCCCGGGCCCAGTTGCTCCTGGGGGGCCCAAGGCAGCTGTCTCTTGAGCCCTGCTAGCTACTGCCCTGGGTGTCAAGCTGTCAGCTACACAGGGGGTGCTGCCATGCCAGCACCCCCTGTGTCCAGGCATCATGATCGTACTGTGTTAAAGTTGTGATCTAGGACCTTAATGACATCATCACCATGTGACCAGTAACCTACCAATTACTGGTCACATGGCTATGAGGTCATCACAGGTCCTAGCAGGAGTGTTGCAGAAGTTAACTGTGGAGCTTTTTTGTGTGAAGATTACATCAGAAAAAGGTGACAGGGGCTGTTATGTTAATATACTGTAAACTACTGTATAGTGGGGTGCTGTATACTGTGTGGGGGCCTGTATACTGTGGGGGGCCTGTATAGTGTGGGGGGGCTGTATACTGTGTGGGGGCTGTATACCGTGTGGTGGGTTGTATACTGTGTGGTTGGCTGTATACTGTGTGGGGGCCTGTATACTGTGGGGGGCTTTATACTGTGTGGGGGCTGTATACTGTGTGGTGGGCTGTATACTGTATAGTGGGGTGCTGTATACTGTGTGGGGGGCTGTATACTGTGGGGGGCTGTATACTGTGGGGGGGCTGTATACTGTGTGGGGGCTGTATACTGTGTGGTGGGCTGTATACTGTGTGGGGGCCTGTATACTGTGTGGGGGCCTGTATACTGTGGGGGGCTGTATACTGTGTGGTGGGCTGTATACTGTGTGGTGGCTGTATACTGTGTGGGGGGCCTGTATACTGGGGGGCCTGTATACTGTGGGGGGGGGGGCTGTATACTGTGGGGGGGGGGCTGTATATTGTGGGGGGGCCTGTATACTGTGGGGGGGGGGCCTGTATACTGGGGGGGGGGGCCTGTATACTGTGGGGGGGGCTGTATAGTGTGGGGGGCCTGTATAGTGTGGGGGGCTATACTGCTGTACTGTATACTGTGGGGGACTGTATACTGTGGGTGCGGTATAGTGTGGAGTGCTATACTGCTGTACTGTATAGTGTGGGGGGGCTGTATCCTGTATAGTTTGGGGTGCTGTATACAGTGAGGTGTTGTATACTGTGAGGTGTTGTATACTGTGGGCTGCTATACTGGTCTACTATATACTGTGGGGTACTGTATAGTGTGGGGTGCTAAACTGCATACTGTGTGGTGCTGTATACTATAGGGTGCTATACTGCATACTGTGGGGTGCTGAATACTATAGTGTGCTATACTGCATACTGTGGGGTGCTGGGGTGCACTGTAACACTAGGGTGAGCCGAGCCCCGGTCTCCTTCCTGCAGAGCGGTGCCCACTTCCAGCCTGAGCCCAGCTACCCAGAGCACTGATCCTGAGCCGCTGGAGTCTTCAGAACTGGAAGTATTTACAGTCATTCACTGTACTCTACCAGGGGTGTGGATTTTTTGTGTGTGTGTTGTGGTGGAGGCCGTGATTGCCTGCTAAGGTGTGGGAAGGCGGGATCCAGGGGGCCCAAGTAAATTTTTGCCCAGGGTCCAATCAATATTAAAGACGGCCCTGGTCTTAAGATCTCAATAGTGGAAGAAAACGCTTCAGTTTTGTCCCCGTTCATTGTCAATGGAGACAAAACTGAACTGAACGAAACGGAGTGCGCCAAAATGCATTCCGTTCTGTTTGGTTGCGCTCCGATCGCGGACAGAATAACGCTGCAAGATCCGTCCTGGCACACAATGTAAGTCAATGGGGACGGATCCGTTTTCTCTGACACAATACAAAACTGATCCGTCCCCCATTGACTTTCAATGGTGTTCATGACGGATCGGTCATGGCCATAGAAGACATAATACAACCGGATCCGTTCATGACGGATGCAGGCGGTTGTATTATTGTAACGGAAGCGTTTTTGCAGATCCATGACGGATCCGCAAAATACGCTAATGTGAAAGTAGCCTCAGGGTGGGTTTACATCTGCGTTCTGGATTCCGTTATAAGGGTCCATTCACACGTCCGCAAAATGGGTCCGCATCCGTTCCGCAATTTTGCGGAACAGGTGCGGACCCATTCATTTTCAATGGGGCCGCAATGTGCTTTCCGCATCCGCATTTGCGGAATCGCACTTCCGGATCCACACTTCCGTTCCGCGAAAAAATAGAACATGTCCTATTCTTGTCCGCAATTTTCTATGAGAGTGCCGGCGATGTGCGGTCCGCAGAATGCGGTCCGCAGAATGCGGAACGCTCATTGCCGGTGTCCTTGCTTTGCAGATCTGTTTTGCAGATCCGCAAAACACATACGGATGTGTGAATGGACCCTAACATGGTAATAACGGAAAATAATAGAATCCATAAGACGGAAGTCAAAACGGAAGCCTTTAGAGGCATTCTGTTTTGATCCGTCCTAATAGAAGTCTATGGGAATCATAACGGATCCGTCTGGGCCCCGTTATGCAAGACGGAAAACAGAGTCCTGTCGACAGGACTTTTTTCTCCGTTCTGCATAACGGAAACCAGACGGATCCATTATGATTTCCATAGACTTCCATTATGACGGATCAAAACAGAATGCCTCTAAAGGCTTCCATTTTGACTTCCGTCATAATACAAGTCTATGGGCAGCATAACGGATCCGTCCTTTCGTCCTATGGATTTCGTTATTTTCCGTTATAACCATTTTATAGCGGAAAGCCATAACGATATCCAGAATGCAGATGTGAAGCCACCCTTACTCTGTGACTGACTGAGGGGGGAGAGGAGCACATAGGCCCCGCACAGCTCACCTTGAGGGCTTCTGGTCCTTTTATTCTTTTGCCAGCAACATTACTTGGAGGGCGTGACATAGTGGAGTTGGCTTGTGGCTTTATTGGGATTGGGGCATGGAATCCTGCTTTTCAGGTAAAGCAAGTGGCCACCAGTAGATATATTACCCCCTGTACTGACCCTAGTAGTTATAATGCCCCCCACGTAGTGGTTATAATGCCCACTGTAGTACCACCAATATGTATAATGCCCTTCTGTAGTGCCCTTTTTAGGTATAATGTCCCCTGCAGTGCCTCCAGTATTATAGTGCACCTATGTAGTGCACTCAGTACTTTTATTGTCCCTCTGTAATGCCTCCAGTGCTTATAGTGCCCCCTATAGTGCCCCAGTACTTAAAGTGCCTCCTGTAGTGCCCCCAGTACTTATATTGTCCAACCATAGTGCCACCCAGTACTTATACTGCCCCCTGTAGTGCCCAGTACTTATAGTGCCTTCCTGTAGTGTCCTCAGTACTTTTATTGTGCTCATGTAATGCCTCCAGTACTTATAGTGCCCCCTGTAGTGCCCCAGTACTTAAAGTGCCTCCTGTAGTGCCCCCAGTACTTATATTGTCTAACCATAGTGCCACCCTCTACTTATACTGCCCCCTGTAGTGCCCCCAGTACTTATAGTGCCCCCTCTAGTGCCCCCAGTACTTATAGTGCTGTCCCTGTAATGCCTCCAGTACTTATAGTGCCCTCTGTAGTGCCCCCAGTACTTATAGTGCCTTCCTGTAGTGCCCTCAGTACTTTTGTTGTCCCCCTGTAATGTCTCCAGTACTTATAATGTCCCACTGTAGTGCCCCTGTACTTATAGGGCCCCCTGTAGTGCCCCCAGTACTAATATTGTCCCCCTTAGTGCCCCCAGTACTTATAGTGCCCCCTGTAGTGCCCCAGTACTTATATTGTCCCCCTTAGTGCCCCCAGTACTTATAGTGCCCCTGTCATGCTCCAGTAGTGCCTCCAGTACTTAGTGCTCTCCCTGTAGTGTCCCCATTACTTATAGTGCCCCCAGTAGTTATAGTCCGCCCTGTAGTGCTCCCAGTATTTATATTGTCCCCCTGTAGTGCTCCCAGTATTTATATTGTCCCCAGTAGTGCCCTCAGTATTTATAGTAACATAGTAACCTAGGGGGTCAGTTATTAAGACTGGTGTTTTAGATGCTAGTCTTAATACCCCTTTAGCTGGCGCCGGCCTCTAGGTAACTTCGGAGGATCTTCCGCCACTTCTAAATCTAAGACAGCTCACTTACTAGCGTAGATTTAAAGCATTTTCTATGCCTAAAACCTGTACACATATGTATAACATACAGGGCAGACCCGACCCATGAGTCCAGCAGGGAACACGTATGAGCAAAGTCCTCCCCTTCCCTGTAGCTGAAGAACCTCTAATCAGCGTGAAGAGGCGATAAAGAATTACCTGTTTTCTCACTACTCCAAAAATTATGGAGGAGCCCTTGAAGTCCTCCCGAATCAGGTGGGCGTGGCTTGTCCACTGCATTGCTAACAAACTAGGGGCTGAATTAAAGGACAACTGTCACATTTAGACCCTAATTTCAATTTTCATATATGTAGTTACTAATAACATGATATTGCAGAATCAGTTACTATTAGACTGACTTACCCCATATTTAATAAGATTCAGCCCTTAGCAACCAGTCTGCATAAAACTGCAATCTCACTATTCAGTTAAGATGGCCGCCACTGCCCTCACCCTGAGGCTAATCCCGCCTGCCCTCACTAGTCAGTAACAAAAGCCCCCAAAAGTGTCAGTTACCAGAGCCCTCCCCCCTAAAGGGTTAATCTCCTGCAGCACAAAGGGGTCCTCTTACCACATGTTGCTTTCATTTATACACTGAGCAGACGGCAGATCTCCCTTCCCTGGTCTGCGCTGCTCCAACTCTGCATCCTCCAGCTCTGCTGAGTGAGGGAGCGTCTGCCAAGCGCAGGGACAGGGAGAAGTGCACACAGCCCAGGCACTGTTATCAGCTGCTGGGGAGGACCTGGCTTTAATCATTTACTTACAGTCCCTGGCTGTCAGTAATGTGACCCTGCACGATGCTGCGTGCTCCGTCTAGATAGACGGACCATGCCTAGCAACAGATAGACGGACCATGCCTAGCAACCCTATTTTAAGCACAGGTAAAAGTAGGCAGTACAGGGAACAAAAATGTGGAATTAAGGGGTAATTGAATACACAGTGAAAAGTTGAAATAGGGCCACCAAGGAGATATTAATCACCACAATCCAATACTCCAAAAAGAAAAAAAATACGACAGTTATCCTTTAAGCTCAGAGCTGGAAATCTTCTTCAGAAATAACATTTTGACATCTTACAGCCGCAGTTCATACATATTCTGACCGGACCCCGGATATCCGATGCACGTTGGGTTGGGACAGCTGCTCCAGCGGCGTCTCGTACCCCGAGGATCTGCTTGTAGGAGGTGGACCCAGAGCCCTGACAGTCTGTTCTCGCACACGGCCATCTGCAGGCGGCGCGCAGCTTTACGAGCGGCATAAACTCTGCTGCCTGCGCGGCGTCCTGCTTTTATGATTGTGTTTGGTTTGCTCGCTGTCCAGATGGTCGCGCTGACATTGCGGCTCGTGTTGTTGATGTATTCCGACCTCCGGCTCCGACACTTCTCCGTCGTTTTTAATGCTCTGAACAACAAATTCCATGCTGACAAACAAATATTATTATTAATCCCTGCATCGCCCGCAAAGAGACGCGGAGATCAGCGGCACCACCAACTCCCCGCGCGCCGGAGGAAATATTGCTGCAAATGTTTTTTAATCTCATTAGGAAAGTACATTTACTGTGTATCTGTATATAAGATCACATATCAACAGGCTCAGGCGGAAAACAGTACGTTCCTCCTTAAATACTCTGTGCTGCTTTTTTCCACTATGTAACCCTCACCATGTTACCTCCCACTTGTCTCTATTCCCTCCTCACATCATGGCACTGCCATGCAGCCCTCTCCTCGCATCATCACATGAGAGGACAGGTCACTGCCTCCCACAAGGTTAGCAGTCTTCTTTCCTGAAATACTCTGCACTGCTGGGAAACTTCCTGTTATTAATCTGTGACCTCCAACAAGATCTTTTCACTTCTTTCCTGAAATATCTCTGCCCTCCTGGAGACCCTGCTCCTTCCACAGTGTAACTCCCAGTCTGTGACAGGTCACTGCCAACCACAAGATCAGCACACTCCTCTCCTAAAAATACTCTGTGCTGCTGTTGACCTTGTCTCCCACTATGTAACTTCCGCTCTGTGACCTCCATTTCTCTCCATCCCCTTCTTCCCATCACCACACTGCGCCATGATTGGCTGCACATACAATGTGACAGCGTCCAAGGATACGGATGTGGGGGTCATTCAATGGTGTAAAAACTTTTGCAATCATTTTTATTGCTACTGTAGAATTCATGAAATAAAGGCAATCTCGATGAATGATCTCCTACCGTTTAGTGTACACAGCTCCCAGGCAGAGCGATGCGTGTAGTCTGATCCTGCTGCCTGGTCTTTCTTCTCTCTGCAGATTATCAGGAGGGGTAATGGGGCAGCACATGACTGCAGGATAGGACTGCACACATGGCTCTGGGAGCTGTAGGCACAAAACGGTGGAAGATTTTGAATCAGGACTTGAGGCAAAGATTCTTCATTTTTTATTTAAATGTCTTAAAGCCATAAAAAGGTGATGACGCCCCCTAAAAGCTGGAAAAGAGTCACTGCATATAGTAGGCACCTGTTCAGGATGCCTGGCCATCAAGCAACCCCTTTAAAGAGCACCTGCCAGCAGGATCAACCCTATCAAGTCTGACATACCACCCGAAAGGGCTGATCCTACCAGTTAAAATACTTGTCTTGTGAAAATCGGTTGCTGTGTTTCTGAGGAAAAAAAAACACTTTTATTTATGATGCAAATAAGGGCTTCAGATCCCAGAGGGCGGGGCTTAGCTCCTCAGCTTTCCAGTGCTGGGTGCACTGAAGCCGAAATTTGCACCAGGAATAAAAGTCTTTTATCTGAGGAATGCAGAAACGGATTTTCACAAGACGGGTATCATTTCGTTCAGCAGGACCAACTCAGTATGTATAGTTTAATAGGGTTGATCCTGCTGACAAGTGCTCCTTGTTCAGCTGAGGGCAATTATATAAATCTTTATACAGAAGAATTTGTTATTTAGAGGGATTGTGTTCGGGGTAGGGACAGACGGGCGCAGCTAACGGCACATCCTGATCATCCCATGTGTCCTGGAGATTAATGGAGCGATTCAGATAAAAGACGCAGGCGCAGAGCAGTCGTCGTGGCAGATGCTGCAGTTTCCAAGCATCAGACATCTGAAAGGATTATCTATTAACAATTTAATTCCTATGTGCTCAGGCCCCCTGACCCCGGTAAAACACATTCTCATCTCTATAGTAACATATTGATACTATGTATATTTACATATTATGTCCCCTCGAAACTTTGTAGCCGTTCTATAAGTTCGGCTCCAGTTTCTTTCCAATGTTTTTCCGGAGCATTCTGAATGAAGACGACTCCCGGAGAGCGATGTGGAGTGTGACATTATTGTGACAGATGTAATATAATAAATGTCAGACGTTTATGAATACGATATTGCAGGCGTCGCGGGAAGTTTTGTTATTAATATTATGATTGTCGTTTGTTTCGTTTGATCTTTTGGCATTAAAATTATCTGAATGTATCTACGTGATCCTATGTGAGGGAAACAGCAACAATATAAATATATAACCTGATCAGAAGAAACATTATCTATCTCATATCTATCTATCTATCTATCTATCTATCTATCTCATATCTATCTATCTATCTCATATCTATCTATCTATCTATCTATCTATCTATCTATCTATCTATCTATCTATCTATCTATCTATTATCTATCTATCTATCTATCTATCTATCTATTATCTATCTATCTATCTCATATCTATCTATCTATCTCATATCTATCTATCTATCTATCTATCTATCTATCTATCTATCTATCTATTATCTATCTATTATTTATCCAAATGATAAATTAAACAGCTGATCGGCGGGGGTGCCGGGTGTTGGATCCCCACCTATCTGATATTGATAACCTATCCTGAGGATATTAAAGAGGCCCTACCACTACAAAATGCATTGCAATCTGCAGGCATCAGGACAAAGTGCTTTGTAAAACTTGTAATTTATACATTTAAATCTCTGCTGTTTCTGACTTCATTGTTTATGGGGGAGGTGCCATCAGTGATTGGCAGCATTCCTTGTGTAACTGTGCATCATAGATAGCTGTCAGTCACTGTATCTGAATCTTTTCCCACCAAAAAATAATAAAAATATATATATACTCAGCTCCTCCTGCTCTATAACATGCTGCCTGTAGGTTGCATTGCATTTTGTGGGGTCAGATTCTCTTTAGGCATCTTGCACACGACCGTATGGTTTTGCAGGCCATTTTAAACGGATCAGTCTTTCAGTTTTTTGTTTCAGTAGTGTTTACATTCCGTTTTGCCGTTCCGCTTTTACATCTGGTTTACGTTTGTGATCTGTTTTTTGCGGATCGCAAATGGAAACTAAAGCATACAATAATGTTTAAACAGTAAGTACATAAAACAAATTGGGCTGGGCATAAAATTTTCAATAACAGAACGGATACCGAAGACATACGGATGCATTTGGCATGCATTCCGTTTTTTTTTGCGGAACCATTGACTTGAATGGTGCCACGGAAAGTGATTTGCGGCCAATAATAGGACATGTTCTATCTTTGAACGGAAATATGGAAATGGAATGCATACGGAGTACCTTCAGTTGTTTTTGCGCACCCATTAAAGTGAATGGTTCCCCATACGGATCGCAAACTGAATCCGAAAAAACAGAACAGAAACGGAAAAAATAAACGTCCGTGTGCAAGAGGCCTTAAGCCAATGCACAACCTTTTTAAGAGTTGCCATGAATCGTCTTTGTAACATTCACCATCCTGTTTTAGAAATATTTGACTTCACAAATATAAACTACATAATGTATATAAGTCATGAATAGTTACCTAGCAACACAGAAGAATGTCACATTAGATCAGTTACTTCACCAGAGATAAACATTCTCAAGGAGAAGCAAAGTCTCTTCCACCAAATAGTTTATGTGGCTGTCTCTTCTGCTCAGTAATAAGTGTGATCAACTGAGAACAGCAACATACTACACATAAACTATGAGGCTTCCTGAATCCATTATACTCCAGAGCTGTACTCACTATTCTGCTGGTGCAGTCACTGTGTACATACATTACTTATCCTGTACTGATCCTTAGTTACATCCTGTATTATACTCCAGAGCTGCACTCGCTATTCTGCTGGTGCAGTCACTGTGTACATACATCACTTATCCTGTACTGATCCTGAGTTACATCCTGTATTATACTCCAGAGCTGCACTCACTATTCTGCTGGTGCAGTCACTGTGTACATACATTACTTATCTTGTACTGATCCTGAGTTACATCCTGTATTATACTCCAGAGCTGCACTCACTATTCTGCTGGTGGAGTCACTATGTACATACATTACATTACTTATCCTGTACTGATCCTGAGTTACATCCTGTATTATACTCCAGAGCTGCACTCACTATTCTGCTGGTGCAGTCACTGTGTACATACATTACTTATCCTGTACTGATCCTGAGTCACATCCTGTATTATACTCCAGAGCTGCACTCACTATTCTGCTGGTGGAGTCACTGTGTACATACATTACTTATCCTGTACTGATCCTGAGTTACATCCTGTATTATACTCCAGAGCTGCACTCACTATTCTGTTGGTGGAGTCACTATGTACATACATTACATTACTTATCCTGTACTGATCCTGAGTTACATCCTGTATTATACTCCAGAGCTGCACTCTGTATTCTGCTGGTGCAGTCACTGTGTACATACATTACTTATCCTGTACTGATCCTGAGTCACATCCTGTATTATACTCCAGAGCTGCACTCACTATTCTGCTGGTGCAGTCACTGTGTACATACATTACTTATCCTGTACTGATCCTGAGTCACATCCTGTATTATACTCCAGAGCTGCACTCACTATTCTGCTGGTGCAGTCACTGTGTACATACATTACATTACTTATCCTGTACTGATCCTGAGTCACATCCTGTATTATACTGCAGAGCTGCACTCACTATTCTGCTTATGGAGTCACTTTGGAGGAACATTACTTTTCCTTTATAGATTGCGTGTTAAATCCTGTATTACATGTCATATATTATTGGATCATTTATTGCTATATCACTAGTACTGATATTAATTTGGTTTACAAACCAGCTCGTAACCTCACCAGACATTTTCTTTATAGAAATGAAAGTGAAGTAGAGCTGTCACATTGATTACAGCTCTTGCTTGTATCCATCCACTGGGAATGAGGGAGCTTAGTACAATTCGAAAAGTTGTCAGTCAGCGTTCGTCAGCTGGGAGAGCAGAAGAACTTCAATGCTCCCTCCACAGTTACTTACAACTTCACACATTTCCCAATGGCTGAACTTCTCCAGTATGTGCCATGAAAAATCTGTCAGTTTCAGCAGAAATCATGTGATAATGGATAAAATCGTCCGCTGCTGAAAATATAATATATTCCGGTATTAGACTGACATAAGTACTGTTTCACAGTAAGGCCTCATGCACACGACAGTTGTTTTTTGCGCCCGCAAATTGTGCGTCCGCCAAAAAAAAACGGATGCGGCATCTGTTTTTTTTGGAGGATCCGTTTTTTTCCACAGATCCCTTGTAATAAATGCCTATGCTTGTCCGCAAATGTGAAAAAAGTAGGACATGCACAATTTTTTTTGCTGAAGGGAAACACAGATAACGGACGCGGAACACAAACGGATGTACTATCAGCATTTTATTGCTGACCCATTGAAATGAATGGGTCCCCATCCTATCCACAAAAAAAACGGAACGGAGGCCGAGAAAAACAACGTCGTGTGCATGAGGCCTAAGGCTTTGTTCACATGTCAGTTATTTCCACCAGTTATTATGAGCCAAAACCAAGTGCGGCTCAAAAACACAGAACAGGTGCAGATCTTTTCATTGGACCTTATCTCTGTGTCGACTGATCAAATAACTGACGTGTGAACTGGGCCTAAGGCTTCGTTCACATCTGCGTTCTCCTGCTCCGTTTAGGGGCAGGAAAACGGAAAGGACGGGTTCGGCACATAACTGAGCCGAACGGGGCCCATGGGCCCCATAGACTATAATGGGGTCCGTTAGATTCCCGCTCAGAAGATTTTTGAAGCAGAGACAAAAGTCCGGCATGCACAACTTTTGTCTCTGCTCCAAAATCATCTTCTGAGCGGAAACCTAACGGACCCCATTATAGTCTGTTAGTCCATATATATATATGGGGCCCATCGGCTCCGTTCGGCTCAGTTATATGCTGAATCCGTCCTTTCTGTTTTCCTGCCCCTAAATGGAAGAGGAGAACGAAATGGCTGAACGGTGATGTGAACGAAGCCTAACTCTTCAATGGACTTCAGCAGTACAGAGCATTTCAGGAAAGGAGTGTTCTGATTTTGTGGAAGACATTGACGAGATTTATATAGTGGGAGAAATGGAGTCTCCGGCATTAGGGCTCATGCACACGACCGTATGACCGTGTGACCTGTCCTGACCATTTATACCAGTGACTGCTGCTTGTATTTCCATGTTCCCTTTTAGTGAATGAGTTCTCCTGTTTGAGACCTTTCCTCCAATATCATAACTTATTACAGTCATGTGACCTTTATCGAGATTCCTTACGGCGCTGAATTCCAGTAACTGACAAAATATCCCATAATCCTCCTGAAATTCTCATTCTGATGACACAACATTATTTCAGGTTTAATATGTAGAAGAGATGTTTACGAAGATTGGTTTAATTAAACGATAAATCTGTGGAGGTTACGGGACTGCGACCAGAATCCTGCAGTCCTATCAGGCATTGCACACATGTAGCTGATTTATACTTTGCTACATGGGAATAACCTGCTGCAGCATTCTGGTTGATGGGCATGGATTCACATGCGTCAGAACGCGCGCAAAGAAGAAATCTGCTGCAAAATTTGCAGATTTGCCACAGACTTGCAATGCCAAGGTAATTCTGCATCAAATCAACATCTAACAATTTGCATCCAAATCCCCATGGAAAACAAGCCTGTGACATACAAGTCAAGTACATGTGACTATCCCCTGTGTTCACCAATACAGTCCCTGTGCATAGACTGTATTAGGACATGGGTCCCCTCTATCAGCCAGAGCAGAGAGACCCAATGAACCACATGGTCAGCCATTCATTGGAATGGGCTGCCTGTCATACTTCACTTCGCTGCTGTTTTTCCCTGCACCTGATGCATTTCTGATGCACCTGATGCATTTCCAGACCTTCGACGATCAGCTGATTCCAAGGCCATCTTCAACCTAAAAAGCAGTTGCGATCAGAAGAAAAAAACTTGTATTTAAATGCTACATTATATATACAAAAAATATGAAAAATACATTTGAAAAGCATAGCAGGTTTCATCAATGGCCGTCGTTTCTGTTCATGGAGTTGTTTGGTTCATTTGTTTATTGTCCTGGATGTTAATGACTTCATTGATACAATGTATCGATTTGTGTTTATGTGTTTGTTCTCCCACATAATCCTCTTATCCTCCCTGCCACACACACGGACCGTACAGCTGTTCAGTCCATGGACAGATGTACGGATCTGCCTAGTAACATGTTTCCCATCTTGTCCCCTAGCAACAGAAACGTAGAGACCCCCAGTAAATGTTCTGTTATGTGTAACAGGTCATGTACACATGTCATCATTAGTCAATATATAGCAGCATTTTGCTCCCTAGCAGTTGGGTAGATTATTTGTGCAATGCATACATTATATATGACGAGAGTATAAACTGCAGTAAAATGGAAATCTGAGGGTTCATGACTCGAAGGGGCCAAAAACCATTTGGTCATTTCGAGTACCCCTTTAGAGGACCTACTACTAATGGGGTTACCAGTGATAAGTGTTATTATTCAGGTTCATCAAGCATACCCTGGCTATAGGGATTGGTAAACGGCCAATGAAATTTCAAGGGGTTTTATGCTCAGAAAAACATGGCTGCTTTGTTTTGTATAAACAGCTCCACTCTTGTCTACAGGCTGTGTGTGGTATTGCTACTCAGGACTATTAAACTGAATACACAGCCCCATGGGCAGGAGTCATTATTTCTGGAAGAAGGCAGCCATGATTTGCTAGTATCACTCTTAGGGCTCATGCACCGGAATGTATTTAATTTACGCATCTGATCCGCATTTTGTGTGGGTCGGACCATTTACTTCAATGAGGCTGCAAAAAATGCGGACAGCACACTGTATGTCCTATTCTTGTCTGTTTTATGAAGAAGGATAGATTCTATAGAGGCGAGGACGTTCCGTTCCACAAAATGCGGAACGCACATGGCTGCTAACGGTGTTTTGCGGATCCACAATTTGTGGCCTGCAATGCAAGCTACAGTCCTGTGCATGAGCCTATAAACTGGCCATACAGATGAGATTCTATCTCTCCCCACCCTCCAATACACATGCATGCTCGGCCGAGACACTTCTGGCAGCCACTTATGTCCCCAAAAACAAAAGGATTGAGTAGCTGAAATCCAACATATCTGATATTCATATCCCATGACATCAGTGTTGGGGGAGCTTGCAGGATGCCATACACATTATATGGTTGGTGAAACCCAACAAAATCATTGGGGTCAGCCATACATAAGATGCTGTCGGCCTGATCCCCCCGTACACTTGCAAGCTTGTCTTGGCCTAGCATGCATGTGCTGTGAATGGGAGAAAAGGAATGGGCAGTTGAAGCAATGCTGCCCAGAGGCTACAATATTGCAACTGCACCTCTGGTGAAAAATAAATAAAAATTATAAAACAAAATGATACAATTGTATTGGGGCGTTTTGTTTTAAAATTTTCCTTTTCTTTCCCAATCAGACTTTCTCCTTTGTCAAGTGTAATTTTTTTTTTTTTGAATTTGCTTTTGTTTTGGTAGAATACTATTAGTCTCAGCAGATAGCATTCTGTAAAAATGAAAATTTTTGTGCTGCCCGATCAATGTGGCTGATACTCGCGATCTCCCGTCAATAGAAAATTAATGCATCGCTGGAAAAACAAAAATCACAAACATGCAAATGTCAGGAGTGAAATGAAAATCATCAGACCGGTGCAAATACATGTGGATTTCAATACAAATAGTATGAATTTCTGTACAAGATGGCAGACGGAGACAGGCGTTGATTAAACAAGGGAAATAAATGGCAACTTTGCAGGACTGTATAAATAAGGAGAATAGAAAACAGCGAGACGTCTGCGAGGAGGGGAAATGAATGCACTTTCTAATGGATTCCGTGTATTCAGTCTCTACGGAGCGCCAGTTCTTTGCTTGTATTTAAAGAGGCTTCTCCTAATTTATTTTCACGTGTGTTAAGGAGGATTTTTTATTTTATTTTGGATCTACCTGTGAAGCCCATCTATCATTACACATATAGCAAGCAGCCAGAAATCTCTCTTTCCATGCCTACTGAGTGGGCGTGCCCTTCCTGATGTCAGAGCTCACAGCCAATCTGATGCCTCCTTCCTGCAGCTCCTCCCCCACTCTCTCACACACAGGAGATGCTGTAGCTGCATCCCCCTCCTCCCTCTTCTATATTCCATTCTGTATTTTTGGTGACTAAGGAGGCTCACGGGGAAAAGGGGAAAAACAAGCTGTAGGAAGGTGAGGAGGATGACATTTGGTTTAATAAGATGTATTACAACTGTCTATTGTTATAGGCTTAATGTCACGGCGGGGAGTGGGGGAAACCCCCCACCGTGTGGTATCAAAGGGATAAAGGGTAGCTGCTAGGCCAGGACGCCGGGATCAGGGAGCAGGTCACCTCCTATTGCATCCCTAATCCTCTCCCTACCTCCTAACCGTATGAGCCAACCCAGATGGTAGGAGGGCTCATACTCCGGAACCTCAGGGCCCTACTAACCCTCAAGAAATCCCTGGACTAGGAGCAGGGTAAAGACGACCTGTTCCCTGATCCCGGCGTCCTGGCCTAGCAGCTACCCTTTATCCCTTTGATACCGCACGGTGTACGCAGTCCAGTGCAATGAGGAATGCTCAGAACTGTATATGGGCGAAACAAAACAACAACTACATCAGCGTATGGCTCAGCCTCTGGTCAAGATTCAGCCATGTACTTACATCTAAAAGAAACACCCTTGAAGACAGTCAAGTACGTGTTTTGGATAAGGAGGCCGATTGGTACAAACGAGGTGTGAAGGAGGCCATCTACGTAAAAATGGAGAAGCCAAGCTTAAATAGAGGCAGGGGGGCGGGTTAGACATCTATTGTCTGCCACATACAATGCTGTCTTGACACCTTTTTCTGGGAAGTCTTTATCACCTACTGACTCCAATTAGGATAAACACCTTTGACCCCATGCTGGGTATAATGACCTCTGACCCCATTCTGGGTATAATTACCAGATGTTAATTCAGTTACATATTTATTCCCAGAGAATTCTTGTACAGTCACTCAGAATTGAGAAAGCTCGTTGGAAGAACGAGTGAAACGTTTTCAAGAAATCTTCAGTACGTCCAGTTGCCTTGATTTATTCTTTACAGACATAGTGAGCAGTGCACATGTGCAGCCAGCTCTCCGTCCACTTACCACCTGGATATGGACAGTGGCTATCAGGCGGGAAAAGGTTTGGGGCTCCCCTTTCTTCAGATAGATGTGACATTCATGCATCTATGTGACCTTGTTGAATCCCTCAAATAATTTTCATTAATATCTATCCCCCCAGGAGCCTCCTAACTAAACAAATCTACTGTATTCTAAAAAAAAAATCCTAAATGTTTGCTGATGGAAGGTGCGGGATAAAACGCCATGTAAATGAAGAGCTCAGATCAAAGAATCTGCATCTAAAAAAAAGTCTATTTCAAATATTGCATAAAGCTAAAATATTACAGCTCCCATGGCAATGGTTAATATGATCTGTCAAGATGCCGAAAGCATGGAGAGCACTTGATAGCATAAATCATTTTTGCATTTCAAGCAAACTGCATTTTTCCTGGCTCGATCTCCAGCGATACATTAAATCATGGCTCGGGTGGAACGCGAAGAGCTATAGAGTCAGATCCATTACACCCAGGCTGATGTATGGATGAGGGTATGGGACAGGATCGGCTTTATTTGTACATTCTTTTTAGAGGAAATTTATTATGTTTGCTGAAATGTGCAGGGAATAAAGTGAGGACGGAGCTGGATTTGCAATTCATCAAAAGCTCTTCAGCAATGTTTTCATTGCAAATAATTAAAGAGGTTCTCCAGTTTAAGCTCATTGTCTCGAGAAGGAGTCCGTTATGGATGCTTTAGTAGTTTTACATGACAACATTGTGACCTATTTTAGCTTATTTACACCTTCACAAGTATGCACAGTAATAGCTTGAAGCTTCTGGGCCTCGATGCAAAATCTGTACCAGGACCCTCTTAGTGTCCTCCAAGGTGGTAGATTGGCCACTGGGACCACATCCGAAAACAAGTACTGCAACTCTTATAGTTAAGTCTCTGCTAGTACGCTGCTTTCAATGTACTACCAAGATGTGATTCAGCTCCAATTTGTTAGGAATCAGTATTAGTATCTCTATTGACACCTCCACCGACTATTGTACTAAGCCTAACTTCCTCTACCGGATGTGCTGAGGAGATGGACGCAGTTTTGGAGGCACAGACTTCTACATTCTCTACATATGGTTGTGTAGTCTTAGTAGCTATGGAAAAATGGGTGTTCAGGTTGTTTCAGGGTTCAAAGAGTCTAGAATGGACTGCAACATGGATGTCACCATTTATAGTTCTCCAAAAATATAGCTTGGACTCCAATAAGATTGACCAAAACTGTTCAGCATTTAAGTTTCAACTTTACTTCCTTCCTCATGATATGAGAAGCTAGCTATTTCCTTCCTCACTGACAGGAGAACCTAGCTACTTCTATCCTCATTGACAAAAGCTAGCTACTTCCAACCTCATTGATCGGAGAAGCTAGTTACTGTCATCATCAGAACAGGCTAGCTACTTCCATCCTCATTAACCAGAGAAGCTAACCACTTCCTTCCTAACTGACAGGAGAAGCTAGCTACTTCCATTCTTAATGACAGAAGAAGCAAGCTACTTCCACCTTCATTGACAGGATAAGCTAGCTACTTCTACCCTCATTGACAGGAGAAGCTAACTACTTCCATCCTCACTGACAGGAGAAGCTAGCTATTTCCTTCCTCACTGACAGAACAGGCTAGCTACTTCCATCCTCATTAACCAGAGAAGCTAACCACTTCCTTCCTCACTGACAGGAGAAGCTAGCTACTTCCATTCTTAATGACAGAAGAAGCAAGCTACTTCCACCTTCATTGACAGGATAAGCTAGCTACTTCTACCCTCATTGACAGGAGAAGCTAGCTACTTCCATCCTCATTGACAGAAGAAGCTAGCTACTTCATCCTCATGGACAGGAGAAGCTAACTACTTCCACCCTCATTGACAGGTGAAGCTAGCTACTTCCATTCTTAATGACAGAAGAAGCAAGCTACTTCCACCTTCATTGACAGGATAAGCTAGCTACTTCTACCCTCATTGACAGGAGAAGCTAACTACTTCCATCCTCATTGACAGAAGAAGCTAGCTACTTCTACCCTCATTGACAGGAGAAGCTAGCTACTTCTACCCTCATTGACAGAAGAAGCTAGCTACGTCATCGCACCGCCTGCACCGGCCTCTGATAGGCTGCTGGCCTAGTGCCTGTAGCCTATCAGAGGAACGGGCGAGGGAGATGCCTCTCCCCTGCCCTTCACCGTTCATCAGATGAATATAGAGATGAGCCAGTCCGCCCCTGGCTCTCACTATATTTCCGGGGGGGAGGGGGGAAATCCCCCAAGGGATTTATACTTTTTCTCCCTCTTAAATGCCCCAGAAATCGCATCCATTCATTCACCATCAGCCCCTACGAGCAGTACATGGATGGAAGACGGACTGCATTAATTTGTGCCTGTATCCTGCTGAGTGCTCCCATACAACAGAAGGAGGGATTTTCTGAAGATTCTGGAGCATTCAAGAAAAAATACATTTTCCTTTTTCTTTTCACATTTTTTTTTCCTTTTTACTTCTTTAGAGTTCTTAACTTCTTTAGAAAGCTGCTATGGAGAGACAGTGCATTTGCTTTCATTCTCAGTGGGATTAGCTCTTCTTTAAGAACGATGCTGAGAGATTATAAGGCTTCCATGTCTGTCATACTTTACTGGACAGAATAGCCAAAGTGCGATTTCTGTAGAGAAAGATAAAACTGCCTATATTAGACTGATGTGTTAATCAGCTCCGATGAGAATTCAGGAATTTGCACATTAAACATTTAGCACCCCAGATGAATATTGCAGCATGCGGGAAGATTTGTAAGATGTGATCAATTGTTTTGAGATCTTAATAAAGTTATTAACAACCAGCACTAATTAAACTGCAGGAAGGACATTTCAGGTTTTCAAGATTGCTAGTCACTTTTCAAGTCAGTTCAACTATTGGTATTAACACCTAAGCTAAATATATTTGCTAAACGAGCCATGACTGGTATAATACTGTACAGGAAAAAATACTATAATACTGACCAAGGATATAGCTACCATAATGCTGCCACTATGTACAAGAATATAACTACTATAATACTGCTCCTGTACAAGAATATAACTGCTATAATACTGCTCCTATGTACAAGAATATAACTACTATAATACTGCCTCTTATGTACAAGAATATAACTACTATAATACTGCTCCTATGTACAAGAATATAACTACTATAATACTGCCTCCTATGTACAAGAATATAACTACTATAATACTGCTCCTGTACAAGAATATAACTACTATAATACTGCTCCTATGTACAAGAATATAACTACTATAATACTGCCTCTTATGTACAAGAATATAACTACTATAATACTGCTCCTATGTACAAGAATATAACTACTATAATACTGCCTTCTATGTACAAGAATATAACTACTATAATACTGCTCCTATGTACAGGAATATAACTACTATAATACTGCTCCTATGTACAAGAATATAACTACTATAATACTGCTCCTATGTACAAGAATATAACTACTATAATACTGCTCCTATGTACAAGAATATAACTACTATAATACTGTTCCTATGTACAGGAATATAACTACTATAATACTGCTCCTATGTACAAGAATATAACTACTATAATACTACCTCCTATGTACAAGAATATAACTACTATAATACTGCCTCCTATGTACAAGAATATAACTACTATAATACTGCTCCTATGTACAAGAATATAACTACTATAATACTGCTCTTATGTACAAGAATGCAACTACTATAATACTGCCTCCTATGTACAAGAATATAACTACTATAATACTGCTCCTATGTACAAGACTATAACTACTATAATACTGCCTCCTATGTACAAGAATATAACTACTATAATACTGCCTCTTATGTACAAGAATATAACTACTATAATACTGCCCCTATGTACAAGAATATAACTACTATAATACTGCTCCTATGTACAAGAATATAACTACTATAATACTGCTCCTATGTACAAGAATATAACTACTATAATACTGCCTCCGACGTACAAGGATATAACTACTACAATACTGCCTCCTATGTACAAGAATATAAATACTATAATACTTCCTCCTATGTACATGAATATAACTACTGTAATACTGCTCCTATGTACAAGAATATAACTACTATAATACTGCTCCCTATGTACAAGAATATAACTGCTACAATACTGCTCCTATGTGCAAGAATATAACTACTATAATACTGCTCCTATGTACAAGAATATAACTACTATAATACTGCTCCTATGTACAAGAATATAACTACTATAATACTGCTCCTATGTACAAGAATATAACTACTATAATACTGCCCCTATGTACAAGAATATAACTACTATAATACTGCTCTTATGTATAAGAATATAACTACTATAATACTGCCTCCTATGTACAAGAATATAACTACTATAATACTGCCTCCTATGTACAAGAATATAAATACTATAATACTTCCTCCTATGTACATGAATATAACTACTGTAATACTGCTCCTATGTACAAGAATATAACTACTATAATACTGCTCCTATGTACAAGAATATAACTACTATAATACTGCCTCCTATGTACAAGAATATAACTACTATAATACTGCTCCTATGTACAAGAATATAACTACTATAATACTGCTCCTATGTACAAGAATATAACTACTATAATACTGCCTCCTATGTACAAGAATATAACTACTATAATACTGCTCCTATGTATAAGAATATAACTACCATAATACTGCCTCCTATGTACAGGAATATAACTACTATAATACTGCCTCCTATGTATAAGAATATAACTGCTATAATACTGCGTCCTATGTACAAGAATATAACTACTATAATACTGCTCCTATGTATAAGAATATGCTATAACTCTATAGTTACAGTATGATGCTCTATTGTACTGTATCATTATATATGTTGTATAAATCACAGACTTTATTTCATATAAGATGTTATATTATTTGGTGATACATCAGTCACAGTGTTATATTGTTGTTTGCACACTTACCTCCATTTTGCTGCAGTTGGTTCCTGCCTATCTCACGCTTCTAAAACAAGCTAGAAACTTAAGAATAAAGGTTCTCAGTTTTATTCTTGGCTACAGATCTGGAGCTGAGCAGGTGCCAGATTCATCAAAGGAAACCTTCCCATTGTTAGTGGTGGGATTGCGCGCCGCGCTCCTCTGATCCAGCCGTGTCCCACTTTTGCTTCTGGAAAGCTTTGATTTAACATTTCCTGGAACAAAAGCTGCGCCCAACTTGATGTTGACATTTGCATCTTGGAACCTTTAGTTCTTGAGAGGGCAAGGTGAAGAAGGTGGACATCTGCTGCAGGTGATTATCAATGTATCGTGGCTACAGAAGACATTACATGCGGAGACAAGTAATGAACAGCGCTGCCGTCACTTAGCATTGTTACAGTGTTGTCCATGGTATTAGTCATTTGCGAGATATTACTCATTGTATTGTATCTCAGAACCCTGCTTTATTATCTCATTGTACAAAGAGGCCAACTGAGATCTCAGGAAGGCAAGATAAAATGATATATTGTATCAGGGCACTATGATATTTAATAACTTCTCTTATAATGTTAGTACATTGCCTTAAAGGGGTATTCCGGTTAGATTAAAGGGGTTGTCTCATCTCAGACAATAGGGAAATATTGCTAGGATATGCCCCCATTGGCTTATAGATGTGGGTACCACACCTATATAGGGAATGGAGCCCTGCAAAGTGATGGCTGAAGGACCACCACCAAGCGATCTCCCCATAGAAGTGAATGGGAGCATGCCGCTCATGACCGGCCTCCATTCCCATTCACTTCTATGGGCCGGACAGAAATAGCCAAGCCAGCACTCAGCTATTTGTGGTGGCCCCATAGAAAATAAATGGAAGGCAGCTGCGCATGCACAGTGTGCCCTCCACCACTTGCGGAGCTCCGTTCTCAATATACAGTACAGACCAAAATTTTGGACACACCTTCTCATTCAAAGAGTTTTCTTTATTTTCATGACTATGAAAATTGTAGATTCACACTGAAGGCATCAAAACTATGAATTAACACATGTGGAATTATATACATAACAAACAAGTGTGAAACAACTGAAAATATGTCATATTCTAGGTTCTTCAAAGTAGCCACCTTTTGCTTTGATTACTGCTTTGCACACTCTTGGCATTCTCTTGATGAGCTTCAAGAGGTAGTCCCCTAAAATGGTTTTCACTTCACAGGTGTGCCCTGTCAGGTTTAATAAGTCGGATTTCTTGCCTTATAAATGGGGTTGGGACCATCAGTGGCGTTGAGGAGAAGTCAGGTGGATACACAGCTGATAGTCCTACTGAATAGACTGTTAGAATTTGTATTATGGCAAGAAAAAAGCAGCTAAGTAAAGAAAAACGAGCGGCCATCATTACTTTAAGAAATGAAGATCAGTCAGTCAGCCGAAAAATTGGGAAAACTTTGAAAGTAAGGGCTATTTGACCATGAAGGAGAGTGATGGGGTGCTGCGCCAGATGACCTGGCCTCCACAGTCACCGGACCTGAACCCAATGGAGATGGTTTGGGGTGAGCTGGACCGCAGAGTGAAGGCAAAAGGGCCAACAAGTGCTAAGCATCTCTGGGAACTCCTTCAAGACTGTTGGAAGACCATTTCAGGGGACTACCTCTTGAAGCTCATCAAGAGAATGCCAAGAGTGTGCAAAGCAGTAATCAAAGCAAAAGGTGGCTACTTTGAAGAACCTAGAATAAGACATATTTTCAGTTGTTTCACACTTGTTTGTTATGTATATAATTCCACATGTGTTAATTCATAGTTTTGATGCCTTCATAGTCATGAAAATAAAGAAAACTCTTTGAATGAGAAGGTGTGTCCAAACTTTTGGTCTGTACTGTAGGTGCGGGTCCCAGTGGTGGGACCGGCACCTATAAGACAATTTGAGCATATCCTAGTTATATGCCCCCATTGTATGTGATGAGACAACCCCTTTAACTATTACATCGGCAGGAGTCCTCCCAGATGGAGTCCCACTGATCACTGGAACAGAGGTCCCTCTGAAATGAACTGAGCAGCCGGTCGGGCATGTGTTATGGGAGTTTCAGAGATAGCCGTGTCTCTGGAATTCCCAAAGAAATGAATGGAGCGGCCACATGCAAAACCGACCGGCCACTCCTTTCATTTCAGGGGGGCTGCGGGATGTACCGGGCCTCTGTCCTCATTATCTAATAGTTATCGGATAAATTAATCTAACCAAAATACCCCTTTAAGCCGGCCATACACGTTACATAAATGATAGGCGAACATGTCAATTGCAGCGGGAGAGGTCTTCTCTAATGTGTGTTGGGGCCTCCCAAATCAGCCCCTGTGGCAGATATTCGGGTGGAAATATGGATCAGGGAGTTGAAGTTTAACATGGCCGATCAATTCACTCTCAGGGAGATAATATGGTGCCAGAGGTCTCCTGCAGCGGCCTCCTCCCCTCTGCCCCTTCCGGACACATGCATGTTTGGGGGAGCTGAGTATGCATGTGTATTAGCTGATGAATACATTGTATCAGAGTGATGAGATACTATCTCAGGGCTCCAGATATCAGAGTGCAGGCATGCTACTGAGATACCGTCTCAGGATTCTGAAATCATATCTGAGATATTAAAGGGGTTGTCCAAGTTATATAAAAACTCCCTATAATTAACAAATGAATGGATATTCCCCTGTTTTCTCTGCTCCTTCCTGCGCTGCGCTCCAGTCATCACCGCCACTATTTTGTTTTCTGGCTGCAGCGGTTACATTCTGTGAACACAGGTCACTGCTGCAGCCAATCAGTGGACTCAACAGAGATGTCTCGTGCACGGCTGAGGCAAGCAATTGGCTGCAGTGGCAACTTGTGTACGGAACGTCACCACTGCAGCCAAGAAGATGGCGCCAGCAGCTGGAGGACCGGCATGCAGTTCTGAAAGAAACAGGGGAGAAAACAAGTGAGTATCCATTTCTTTCTTATATATGTTATATTTTTTATTTGTTATTTATGTTTTTTATTATTTATTAGGTTTTTTATATAACTTGGATGACCCCTTTAAGGTCACATGATGTTTTGTTGAGCTCTGACTTATTTTTTCACAATGTTGGTTTGTGACATGGAGAACCGCCCTGACAGTCCCTGCAGGGATAGATTCGTGCCCTGGGATACTGAGCATTGACCACTTATTATCTCCGAGCTCTGAGATACTGTCTCATACCTCTGCCTTCTGAGGTCAGTGAATCACATAGACATCTCCTAGATAGGATTTGACAAAGATTGGTGGATACCTTGCAAAGCAGGAGTCTGAAACCTGGGGTGAAACTACAACTCCCAGCATGCCTCAATAGCCTTTGACTAGGGTTTGTAGTTTGACCACAGCTTCAGAGCCTGAGGTGGCCGTCCACTGGTGGAAAGTCTTCACTTCTCAGCTGATAATTCCTACAGAGAGGAGCAGGACTTGTTGCCTTGGATACCCCGCTTAGGATAACTCCCAGCAGACTGCCTTCTGCAGTATGTAAATCCGGACACATGTGAAATTCACAAGCTGCAGTGCGATAAGCTCACGGAATACATAGGAGACATGCATGATATAATGACATTGTAGAAGGGATAATAAGGGAAGGAAAATAATCTCATCCTGAATTCAACCAGTCTTAGCATTGCTCCCTTTTTACCTCTGCGTGCCACATAAATGCCTCTGCTCACTTGCTGATTTTATATAATATGGTATATAGTCTTCTCCATTCACAGTCAGAGCTGCATTCCAAACTCTACTTATTTCCTTATGGGAGCTCACATGACACTTACACAGACTTTCTCTGCTACGTCCCATGACAGCAGACTTTTTAAAAGCAGCTTTGGATGGGACTGGAGGCAATGTGGTAGATCACTGATCTCTGAAATGTTGGTGAAGTGAAGTTATGTGTCCAGGTCTGGGATTTCATGACTTGCTTTAGCTCCATTTGTTCTTTATATTTCCAGTTTATCCCCCCCCCCCCCCCCCCTCCACTGGTCACACATCATTACAAGCTAAAGAACGAATGTCAATTTCAGAATTAATTTCTAAAGTGTATTAAAGAGAAAAAAGCCGATGTTGTGATTAAAAGTGTAAATTACCATAGATTTTAATTTCTTAATGCTCTAAACATTAGCGATCTGCGCTGTGCTGTAATCGGCAATACTCGTTTAATATCTTTTGAATTAAATGAGAACATTAATTGCATGATAAATCAGGAATCACTGAGTATTTAAGTGGCACCGAGAAATATTTCGCTTATAGAATGTGCCGAAGGCAGAGCGGCCGCGGCTGCATGTGATATGCAACCTGCAAAGAGCCATACTGTATATTTTCTGAATTTATGGGCCATCCAACAGAGAAGTTTCCCAATAAGATTTCATGTATTAATCAGTACGTAACGACTGGGGCAAATATTCAGTTACCTGCCCCGACCCAGTATCTAAATACCCCAGTAGCAGAGTGGCTTATTGCTCCTCCCTGATGCACAGCACCCAGGACACATTCCCCACTTCACTACATCCCTAGTTATCGTGTTCCAGCTTTCTTATTTTCCCCTATCCTTCAATGATAGTTTCCTTTCTTCATCTCCCTATCCTCTGGTTCGTGTTCCGTTAAAGTGTGGATGACCAGGTCCAGCTGGCAAGCCTCACATCCATGTTCATGGGTTTCTAGTCTCATTGGCTCATTATGTTCCTTCCCTTCTTCACTATCTTCCTCCCCTTCTTCACAATTTTCCTTCCCTTCTCTCTGTTCCTTCCCTTCTTCACTATTTTGCTTCCCTTCTCTCTGTTCCTTCCCTTCACTATGATCCTTCCCTTCTCTCTGTTCCTTCCCTTCACTTTTTTCCTTCTGTTTTACCATTTTCACTATGTTCTTTCCCTTCCTTACCTTATTCCTTCACTTCTTCAGTCTATTCCTTCCCGTCTTCACTCTGTTCCTTCCTGTCTTCACTCTGTTCCCATCCTTCTTCACTCTGTTCCCATCCTTCTTCACTCTGTTCCTTCCCTTCTTCACTCTGTTCCTTCCATTCTTTACTCAGTTTCTTCCCTTCTTTACCTTATTCCTTTCATTCTTCACTCTGTTCCTTCCCTTCTTCACCCTGCTCATTTCTGTCTTTACTGTGTTCTTCCCCTTCATCACCTTATTCCTTTCATTCTTCACTCTGTTCCTTTTTGTCTTCAGTCTGTTCCTTCCCTTCTTCACTCTGTTTCTTCCCTTCTTCACTCTTTCTTCCCTTCTTCACTCTGTTCCTTCCATTCTTCACTCTGTTTCTTCCCTTCTTCACTCTGTTCCTTCCCTTCTTCACTCTGTTCCTTCCCTTCTTCACTCTGTTCCTTCCCTTCTTCACTCTGTTCTTTCCCTTCTTCACTCTGTTTCTATCCTTCTTCACTCTGTTCCTTCCCTTCTTCACTATGATCCTTCCCTTCTCTCTGTTCCTTCCCTTTTTCACTCTGTTCCTTCCCTTCTTCACTTTTTTCCCTTCTGTTTTACCATTTTCACTATGTTCTTTCCCTTCCTTACCTTATTCCTTCCCTTCTTCACACTGTTCCTTCCTGTCTTCACTCTATTCCTTTCATTCTTCACTCTGTTCCTTCCCATCTTTACTCTGTTCCTTCCATTCCTCACTCTGTTCCTTCCCTTCTTCACCTTATTCCTTCCATTCTTCACTCTGTTCCTTCCCTTCTTCACCCTGATCATTCATGTCTTTACTGTGTTCTTCGCCTTCTTCACCTTATTCCTTTCATTCTTCAATCTGTTCCTTCCTGTCTTCACTCTGTTCCTTTTTGTCTTCAGTCTGTTCCTTCCCTTCTTCAGTCTTTTCCTTCCCTTCTTCAGTCTTTTCCTTCCCTTCTTCACTCTGTTTCTTCCCTTCTTCACTCTGTTTCTTCCCTTCTTCACTCTGTTTCTTCCATTCTTCACTCTGTTTCTATCCTTCTTGCCTCTTTTTCTATCCTTCTTGCCTCCGTTTCTATCCTTCTTGCCTCTGTTTCTACCCTTCTTGCCTCTATTTCTATCCTTCTTGCCTCTGTTTCTATCCTTCTTCACTCTGTTCCTTCCCTTCTTCACTCTGTTCCTTCCATTCTTCACTCAGTTCCTTCCCTTCTTCACCTTTTTCCTTTCATTCTTCACTCTGTTCCTTCCCTTCTTCACCCTGATCATTCATGTCTTTACTGTGTTCTTCGCCTTCTTCACCTTATTCCTTTCATTCTTCATTCTGTTCCTTCCTGTTTCACTCTGTTCCTTTTTGTCTTCAGTCTGTTCCTTCCCTTCTTCAGTCTTTTCCTTCCCTTTTTCACTCTGTTTCTTCCCTTCTTCACTCTGTTTCTTCCATTCTTCACTCAGTTTCTTCCATTCTTCACTCTGTTCCTTTCCTTCTTCACTCTGTTCCTTTCCTTCTTCACTCTGTTCCTTCTCTTCTTCTCTCTGTTCCTTCCTGTCTTCACTCTGTTCCTTCCTTTCTTCACTTTGCTCCTTCCCTTCTTCACTCTGTTCCTTCCCTTCTTCTCATTTTTTCTTCACGCTGTGCCTTCCCGTTTTCACTCTGTTCTTTCCCTTCCTCTCCTTATTCCTTCCCTTCTTCACGCTGTGCCTTCCCGTTTTCACTCTGTTCCTTCTTGTCTTCACTCTGTTCCTTCTCGTCTTCACTCTGTTCCTTCTCGTCTTCACTCTGTTCCTTCTCGTCTTCACTCTGTTCCTTCTCGTCTTCACTCTGTTCCTTCCCTTCTTCACTCTGTTCCTTCCCTTCTTTACTCTGTTCCTTCCATTCTTCACCCTGTTCCTTTCCTTCTTCACTCTTTTCCTTCCCTTATTCACTCTGTTCCTTCCCTTCTTCACTCTGTTTCTTTCCTTCTTCACTCTGTTTCTTTCCTTCTTCACTCTGTTTCTTCCCTTCTTCACTCTGTTTCTTCCCTTCTTTACTCTGTTTATTCCCTTCTTCACTCTGTTTCTTCCCTTCTTTACTCTGTTCCTTCCCTTCTTTACTCTGTTCCTTCCCTTCTTTTCTCTGTTTCTTCCTGTCTTCACTCTGTTTCTTCCCTTCTTCACTCTTTATTCCCTTCTTTACTCTGTTGCTTCCCTTCTCTCTGTTCCTTCCCTTCTTCTCTCTGTTCCTACCTGTCTTCACTCTGTTTCTTCCCTTCTTCACTCTGTTTCTTCCCTTCTTCACTTTTTTCCTTCCCTTCTTCTCTCTGTTCCTACCTGTCTTCACTCTGTTTCTTCCCTTCTTAACTCTCTTTCTTCTCTTCTTCTCTCTGTTGCTACCTGTCTTCACTCTGTTTCTTCCCTTCTTTACTCTTACCTTTTTCACTTTGTTCCTTCTGTCTCTGTTTGATCCTTGCATTATAAACATACCCAAACCTCTCCTTATCGTACGGAAGATCTGGGTAGAATTTTAGAGTAGAGAAGCTTCTTCTGCTGGTTTTCCTTTCATAAATATCCCATCCCAGTGACGACTCCATGGGGGAAGGAGTTGTTGTTCTGTATCTGGACTTGAGACGACTCCGGGGCAATTCTAATAATGAAGAATCAACATTATTACTGTCCCGTGGTCTGTTCAAATGCAGTCGTTCCTTGAGGCTTCTTATTTATCTAAAGATGTGTCTCCACACTCAGTGCCATTGCATCTTGTAGAGGCTAGCCACCATTAATTACACCTCAACTCATCATCTTATGTTGCGACTTGAAAAAAATCACATTTTTTATTTAACTTTCTTGACTTTTTAAAAAAACTTAATTATCAGGCTGGAATAAAAGTAATACAATGTTTTGCAATTTGTTTTTGCTTTTAACAATTTGGAGGTTCAGTGGACCTCGAACCTCCCAAGAGTTAGTTTGAACACAGCAACGTTCTGCAGCGCTGTTACATTGTGTAGCGCTGGTGGCGTCTGCAAACGGTTCATCATCCTGACATTTTTTAATTAGCTGAGGGAAGCAATAAGAAAGAATAAGCTGCAGCCATCTATTAATACATATTCCGGGACAGATGAGGTCTGGTCGCTGGGGGGAACTTTTTTTTGCAAGTTGCAAAATAGAACAATCTCACCAAAATGATTGGAGTTCGCAGGTGGATGCATTTTAATTACTCACAAGTCATGTGATCATTCAGTGAAACAATGTAATAAGAAATGGAAACATTGTAAAAGTCTGAGATATCCCACAGGAGCTCACTGAGCATGCGCCTCTCAGTATATGAGCTTTGAGTAATATATGTAGGCGACATGCAAGGTGACAAGGGACATGTGCGCCGACACACACCCCTCCGTAATTACGATACACAATTGTTTATAACATTTATGTCCTGGCAATCTGTAGCAGAAGCTCCGCCTGACTTTGGGGCTGTGGGCACTGCTGTGTGTCGGGGTGACCACCTGCCTCCCAGGGACATTCTAGACCATGGTTGGCCAACCTGCGGCTCTCCATCTGTTGTAAAACTACAACTCCCACCATTCCCTGCTGTAAACTGATAGCTGTAGGCAGACTAGGCATGCTGGGAGTTGTAGTTTTTCAACAGCTGGAGAGCCGCAGGTTGGCCATACCGTTTCTAGACCAACTGTTTCAATGTGCTAATTACCTGCAGCAGATGTGAAATCATCCTAATCTATGACCTGTAAAAGGGGCTGAGCTTCAAACTTACGTGAAACTAAAATAGGTGGAGCTGTGACAACTTTCCAACTATCACTCATGAAAAACTGATACATTGTAATTAATCAAGAGAAAGTAAAACTAAGAAATCAACAGGTAGGAGCATTGCTATAGCAGGTGCAGAGTTAGCAGCTGCAACCAACTCCTGGAGCCTGAGGGGCCCAAGGGCCCTTCTGCAACACATGATTTGTGTATGACAGCTGAGAGATATGTGAATCTGGGTGTGTGTGGGTGTTGGTGTGGGAGGGGGGTTGTTACAGATTTTGCTTTGGAATCAGGAGCTTCAAGTCACATTACTAGAAATGGACAACGTCTGCACCAAGAGTGGAGTTACCCTTAAATATTAACAGGGAGAAAGCATTTTACGGAATATGAAGATTTGCCGAGATGCCGACCCTTCTAGAATTATTAATATAAACCGAGCCATGAGATCCATTCAGAAAGAGCCGCTGCTTATTACACAGGTATATGTTAGGGCTGAGGTGGATCCAGAGGATTTGGCTCAGATACAGAAATGTCCCGGCAATTGTTAAATCGTGTGATGAACGCTCGGATATTTGCTGTTAGCTGAGTCCACGGCGCTGGAGCTGCAGGGCCCAGAAACACGGAGGGAGTTCTGTTCATTTCAAGTAGAGATGTAGCAGAGTCTGTCAGGCTGCATCATACCAGATGAAGACAGAACCAGGATGGAGCAGCAGAGGCGTCAGCACCATGGACAGCACTCCGAGTCTCCAATCATGAATGGGAGCTGCTGATAATATAGAGCTGCTTTCTGTCAGTGCTAAAAAGAAACTGGCGGGTGACTACCTCCCTCCATACACACAGGGACAGATAAAGGGGTCTGACAACTTTACACAACACCAAATATCGTACAGAAGCCTGTTCTGTGTGGGACTTTTCATATGGGAAGTGTTCTCCAAACTGGACTACACATTTAACCAGAACTGTAAGTGTAACTCCACCAGCAGAATAGTGAGTGCAGCTCTGGGGTATAATACAGGATGTAACTCAGGAACAGTACAGGATAAGTAATGTATGTACACAGTGACTGCACCAGAAGAATAGTGAGTGCAGCTCTGGAGTGTAATACAGGATGTGACTCAGGATCAGTACAGGATAAGTAATGTATGTACACAGTGACTGTACCAGCAGAATAGTGAGTGCAGCTCTGGAGTATAATACAGGATGTAACTCAGGATCAGTACAGGATAAGTAATGTATGTACACAGTGACTGCACCAGCAGAATAGTGAGTGCAGCTCTGGAGTATAATACAGGATGTAACTCAGGATCAGTACAGGATAAGTAATGTATGTACACAGTGACTGCACCAGCAGAATAGTGAGTGCAGCTCTGGAGTATAATACAGAATGTAACTCAGGAACAGTACAGGATAAGTAATGTATGTACACAGTGACTACACCAGTGGAATAGTGAGTGCAGCTCTGGAGTATAATACAGGATGTAACTCAGGATCAGTACAGGATAAGTAATGTATGTACACAGTGACTGCACCAGCAGAATAGTGAGTGCAGCTCTGGAGTATAATACAGGATGTAACTCAGGATCAGTACAGGATAAGTAATTTATGTACACAGTGACTGCACCAGCAGAATAGTGAGTGCAGCTCTGGAGTATAATACAGAATGTAGCTCAGGATCAGTACAGGATAAATAATGTAATGTATGTACACAGTGACTGCACCAGCAGAATAGTGAGTGCAGCTCTGGAGTATAATACAGGATGTAACTCAGGATCAGTACAGGATAAGTAATGTATGTACACAGTGACTCCACCAGCAGAATAGTGAGTGCAGCTCTGGAGTATAATACAGGATGTAACTCAGGATCAGTACAGGATAGGTAATGTATGTATACAGTGACTCCACCAGCAGAATAGTGAGTGCAGCTCTGGAGTATAATACAGGATGTAACTCAGGATCAGTACAGGATAAGTAATATATGTACACAGTGACTGTACCAGCAGAATAGTGAGTGCAGCTCTGGAGTATAATACAGGATGTAACTCAGGATCAGTACAGGATAAGTAATGTATGTACACAGTGGCTCCACCAGCAGAATAGTGAGTGCAGCTCTGGAGTATAATACAGGATGTAACTCAGGATTAGTAGAGAATAAGTAATGTAATGTATGTACACAGTGACTGCACCAGCAGAATAGTGAGTGCAGCTCTGGAGTATAATGCAGACTTAGAATCAGTAGGGGGTATGTAATATAATGTAATTCAAAAATAAAGCAATTAGCTAGATGAATATATGTGTTATAAACATTGCTTCAGTTAGACAAACCGTTTGAGGTGAACTCCTTGTCCGCTGGGTCATTGCACATGGTCCTATAAGCAGGCTTCGGGCTGATATTGGATGTGGATGGTTGATCCTCGCACTATGTAAGTGTTCAGCATAAACCACCCTGTAGCTCAGAGTCATCACTAATTGGCTCAAGGTCAGATGATGCTGTCAGATTCGCCTCTCCATCCTTCATTTGCAATTAGTATATATTACTTGGAATATTTCTGACCCTCTTGCAGTCCAACATTTTACACCCAATTGAAAATAATCTTATGATAAATGATTTCATAAATGATTTAAAGATGTGGAAATGCTCTGTTCAGTCATTTACCCTCCTCAACTTTATACCTGTTTGTGGGAAAGCTGGGTGTCAACCAGTCGGCCATTAGCATCACTCAGCTTTCCCAGACTACTTTGCTTTGAGCATCACTGCATAACAGAAGACATATCGGAACCACATGAAAGCCGGGTGATATCCCCCACTCCAGCCATATTACTTGTCACCCAGCTTTCCAAGGGCGAAAATGGGAGGATTTTTTGTATTTTTCTGTAGTTTTAGAGGAAAATGCTCCTTAATTAAATTTGGTAAATAAGTTAGTCAATTATAAGGTGCTTAAACTTTTGAGACGCTGCTCAGATGCCGCGTGAAGCTGCTTTGGATAAAATACCCATTTATGTAAATAGGATTTGCATTTTGGAAAGGCCAATTAAAAAGCTACTGAAGCCGGAGCCTCTGTAGAGGTGCTTTGTCTAATGGCTCCTACCCTCACCTGTAAGTAAATGAAAGAGCCGCCGGCAGGGGATTCACAAGCTTCGTTAAATCTTTGATGCAGACTACAGGCTGTTTGCTCAGTTAAAGGGCCAGCATCCCAAACCTTTGTGATCCATATCTATATGAGGGTGAATACAATGTGTCTGCCTGTAGCTACATAGTTACTTGTAGGTCACTCACTCTCAGCACTTGCTGGGATTTGAAATTTTTGATCTAAAAACGAAAACCGCCATCTCTCCTATTGACAATCTAACTGGATCTGAGACCCCCCCCCCCCTATAACGGCCATACACATTAATATGGCATATGGACAAGGGTTGTCTTCATAAGATAACTCCTTTAAGGGATCCTCTAACCCTTAGATTAAGGAAGCCACCTCTTCATGTGGTGACTACTTCTGAGCTTCACAGCAGTTACAGTAAAGAATCCTTTCAGTCGGAATTTGACTTTTTTCTTCCCCTAAAGGAATAATACACACAGTGCACTAAACACCCCACCCCTGCCTCCCCTCATCCCCTACTCTCCCTTGGTTCTACTTTATCTCATACTACAATTCAATCTTATGTTATAAAAATATAAAGACATCTTCACTGTGTGTCCCAGGGGCTCAGTCATGTCCCCCTCCTCCTCCTCCTCACAGCCCTGTAATGAGCTGTAAGACAACTGGCTGCAGCATCTTCACTGTCTGTCCCAGGGTCTCAGTCGTGTCCCCCTCCTCCTCCTCACAGCCCTGTAATGAGCTGTAATACAACTGGCTGCAGCATCTTCACTGTGTGTCCCAGGGGCTCAGTCATGTCCCCCACCTCCTCCTCCTCACAGCCCTGTAATGAGCTGTAATACAACTGGCTGCAGCATCTTTACTGTGTGTCCCAAGGGCTCAGTCATGTCCCCCTCCTCCTCCTCCTCACAGTCCTGTAATGAGCTGTAAGACAACTGGCTGCAACATCTTCACTGTGTGTCCCAGGGGCTCAGTCATGTCCCCCTCCTCCTCCTCACAGCCCTGTAATGAGCTGTAAGACAACTGGCTGCAGCATCTTCACTGTGTGTCCCAGGGTCTCAGTCATCTCCTCCTCCTCCTCCTCACAGCCCTGTAATGAGCTGTAAGACAACTGGCTGCAACATCTTCACTGTGTGTCCCAGGGGCTCAGTCATGTCCCCCTCCTCCTCCTCCTCACAGCCCTGTAATGAGCTGTAAGACAACTGGCTGCAACATCTTCACTGTGTGTCCCAGGGGCTCAGTCATGTCCCCCTCCTCCTCCTCCTCACAGCCCTGTAATAAGCTGTAAGACAACTGGCTGCAGCATCTTCACTGTGTGTCCCAGGGGCTCAGTCATGTCCCCCTCCTCCTCCTCACAGCCCTGTAATGAGCTGTAAGACAACTGGCTGCAACATCTTCACTGTGTGTCCCAGGGGCTCAGTCATGTCCCCCTCCTCCTCCTCCTCACAGCCCTGTAATGAGCTGTAAGACAACTGGCTGCAACATCTTCACTGTGTGTCCCAGGGGCTCAGTCATGTCCCCCTCCTCCTCCTCACAGCCCTGTAATGAGCTGTAATACAACTGGCTGCAACATCTTTGCAGTATGTCCGAGGAGCTCAGCTATGTTTCCCTCCTCCTATTGAAACCCCTGGACAAGCTGTAAGACAACTGGCTGCAACAGGAGCTCCCCCCCCCCATCCTGTCTGCAGTAGAAAAAGAAGGTTATTAGCCCCCCTTCAAAAAGACATGGGTCAGATTTCTTAATGATGGGGTTATCACACTGTGGAGCTACTTTATACATCCATGGACCATCAATACCTGATCAGTGGGGGGCCAATATCCAGCAACCTCACCAAACAGCTGTTTTAGAAAGCTCTGACGCTCTGGTGAGCTCTGTGGCCTCCTCACTGATTACCAAGCACAGCATTGCCCATTGTTTCGTGGCTGTAGTTGGTATTGCATCTCAGCCAATTAACTTGAATGGGACTGAGCCGCACCTAGGCCATGTGACCGATAAACGTTATTTGCGCTGGCCCAGGAAGGTGCTGTGGCTCTAACTGGAGCACCGTAGTATCCTCCGACCCCTAATTGGTAGAAGGCCTGAGAGTTGGACTGCACCTATCACATACTGCTGACCTAATGAGCTATCCTGAAGAGAGGTCATCAATATTAAACACCTGGACAACCCCTTTAAGCCCATCTAGCATTCAGACAGTGGAAACAAGACAATGGCCCTGGATTTCTCACAGTGGCTAATGAATCTGGCATGCCTTTAGACTGCCTACATTTTTACCAATGACTTACTTTGAACCAGAATTTCGTTGCAACTTTGATGCTCCTCGTTGCATCTTAAGCCACACCCCTTCCTGGAAAGTCACCGTGATTTCCCACTAAGCCACACCCCTTTTTAATTAAGATGCTAAAAGTGGCTAAGACATTTAACAAATGTAGAGCAAGATGCATGGGCATGTGGATTTGACAACCTCATATCTTAGCTTTCTAGACCTTTGTGAATTTGAAAAGACAGGAGTAAAAGGAACACTGTGAACATAAGTGATACTTGATATTAGGCCCATGGAACTAAATAGGTTCATTGATGTACAAAAGGGTGGAGGGAACAAATAAAAAAAACTACGTACTTACCAAAATTTGAATACCAAAATGTGGAATATGGACCATTATAAGCCTTACCTGGTTAGGTCCAGGAAAGTGTTAACGTCACCCCTAAGTTCCCCAATTAATGCTAATATGCATAAACCACGTCCCTTTACATTCCATTTCTCCACACAGTCCTTGGAGAATAGTGTCTATTACCAAATATGGAGTATCGAGTCATGTGATTAGCCTTTGTCTCCACCTCCTTGTGGCAGCTCAGTGAAGGGCATTAGGACCCAGTAGCTCCTTAGATGCTGATACAATGTATTTAATTCACAACTGTTACATTGAAGTCTAGAATTTCTACCAGACGTCAATCAGCCATCGGCAGGTTATCAGATCTCACAATAAATTGCGCAATTAAAGCGAGAGTGTAAATGAGTGCTGGTGCTCAATGCTCATTTTCCACCTAATTTCCGTCCGGGCCAATGATCACCGATATGCGCCGTTCAGTTTCTAGCTGCAGGCTCCCAATCTGCACTGAGGTATTGATTAATATCCCTTTCCTCCCTGGTTCTGCGCTGGCCACAGGCTATAATGTATTGATTGTTCACAGATCACGTGGCATCTTATTTCATAAACCGTCATTTACATGGAACCAGTGCAATACACGAGAGCTCAGTAAATAGGAAATGCTCCCTGCCCATGTCTACTTAATGTTACCCTGCCCTTCACCGAGATCCGATCGATCAGCAAGTGTGAAAGTCTAATAATCATAGAGCACTGAAGTAAAGCTGGAAAGCCTGCTGATACATTGTATTAATATGTAACCTTAGAGGGAACACGGCACGGATTCTCCAGCTGCTGTAGAACTACAACTCCCAGCATGACATGATAGCCTGCAGCCCATGGGGAACATTGCTGTACAGAATTGCATATAGTATAATACAGAATGTAACGCAGGATCAGTACAGGATAAGTAATGTAATGTAAGTACACAGTGACTGCACCAGCAGAATAGTGAGTGCAGCTCTGGAGTATAATACAGGATGTAACTCAGGATCAGTACAGGATAAGTAATGTATGTACACAGTGACTGCACCAGCAGAATAGTGAGTGCAGCTCTGGAGTATAATACAGGATGTAACTCAGGATCAGTACAGGATAAGTAATGTATGTACAAAATGACTGCACCAGCAGAATAGTGAGTGCAGCTCTGGAGTATAATAGAAACCTAGAATGTGTCGGCAGATAAGAACCATTTGGCCCATCTAGTCTGCCCAATATACTGAACACTATGGATAGCCCCTGGCCCTATCTTATATGAAGGATGGCCTTATGCCTATCCCATGCAGGCTTAAACCCCTTCACTGTATTTGCAGCTACCACTTCTGCAGGAAGGCTATTCCATGCATCCACTACTCTCTCAGTAAAGTAATACTTCCTGATATTACTTTTAAACCTTTGCCCCTCTAATTTAAAACTATGTCCTCTTGTAGCAGTTTTTCTTCTTTTAAATCTTCTCTCCTCTTTTACCTTGTTGATTCCCTTTATGTATTTAGCAGTTTCTATCATATCCCCTCTGTCTCGTCTTTCTTCCAAGCTTTACATGTTAAGGTCCTTTAATCTTTCCTGGTAAGTTTTATCCTGCAATCCATGTACTAGTTTAGTAGCTCTTCTCTGAACTCTCTCCAAAGTATCACTATCCTTCTGGAGATATGGTCTCCAGTACTGAGCACAATACTCCAGATGAGGTCTCACTAGTGCTCTGTAGAGCGGCATGAGCGCCCCCCTCTGTCTACTGGTAATGCCTCTCCCTATACACCCAAGAATTCTGCTAGCATCTCCTGCTGCTCTATGACATGGTCTGCCTACCTTTAAGTCTTCTGAAATAATGACCCCTAAATCCTTTTCCTCAGATACTGAGGTTAGGACTGTATCACTGATTGTATATTCTGCTCTTGGGTTTTTACGCCCCAGGTGCATTATCTTGCACTTATCAACATTACATTTTAGTTGCCAGATTTCTGACCATTCCTCTAGTTTTCCTAAATCCTTTTCCATTTGGTGTATCCCTCCAGGAACATCAACCCTGTTACAAATCTTTGTGTCTTCGGCAAAAAGACACACCTTACCATCGAGGCCTTCTGCAATTTCGCTGATGAAGATATTAAACAATACGGGTCCCAGAACAGATCCCTGAGGTACCCCACTGGTAACAAGACCATGGTCTGAATATACTCCGTTGACTACAACCCTCTGTTGTCTGTCACTCAGCCACTGCCTAATCCATTCAACAATATGGGAGTCCAAGCACAAAGACTGCACTTTATTGATAAGCCTTCTATGTGGGACACTATCAAAAGCCTTACTAAAGTCCAGATATGCGATGTCTACTGCACCTCCACCGTCTATTGTTTTAGTCACCCAATCAAAAAAATCAATAGGATTAGTTTGACATGATCTCCCCGAAGTAAACCCATGCTGTTTGTCATCTTTCAATCCATGGGATTTTAGATGTTCCACAATCCTCTCCTTAAGTATGGTTCCCATTAATTTCCCCACTATTGATGTCAGGCTTAGTGGCCTATAGTTGCCCGATTCCTCCCTACTACCTTTCTTGTGAATGGGCACAACATTTGCTAATTTCCAATCTTCTGGGACGACTCCTGTTACCAGTGATTGGTTAAATAAATCTGTTAATGGTTTTGCTAGTTCACCGCTGAGCTCTTTTAACCACCTCAGCCCCCAGTGCTTAAACACCCTGAAAGACCAGGCCACTTTTTACACTTCTGACCTACACTACTTTCACCATTTATTGCTCGGTCATGCAACTTACCACCCAAATGAATTTTACCTCCTTTTCTTCTCACTAATAGAGCTTTCATTTGGTGGTATTTCATTGCTGCTGACATTTTTACTTTTTTTGTTATTAATCGAAATTTAACGATTTTTTTGCAAAAAAATGACATTTTTCACTTTCAGTTGTAAAATTTTGCAAAAAAATGACATCCATATATAAATTTTGCTCTAAATTTATTGTTCTACATGTCTTTGATAAAAAAAAAATGTTTGGGTAAAAAAAAAATGGTTTGGGTAAAAGTTATAGCGTTTACAAACTATGGTACAAAAATGTGAATTTCCGCTTTTTGAAGCAGCTCTGACTTTCTGAGCACCTGTCATGTTTCCTGAGGTTCTACAATGCCCAGACAGTACAAACACCCCACAAATGACCCCATTTCGGAAAGTACACACCCTAAGGTATTCGCTGATGGGCATAGTGAGTTCATAGAACTTTTTATTTTTTGTCACAAGTTAGCGGAAAATGATGATTTTTTATTTTTTTATTTTTTTTCTTACAAAGTCTCATATTCCACTAACTTGTGACAAAAAATAAAAACTTCCATGAACTCACTATGCCCATCACGAAATACCTTGGGGTCTCTTCTTTCCAAAATGGGGTCACTTGTGGGGTAGTTATACTGCCCTGGCATTCTAGGGGCCCAAATGTGTGGTAAGGAGTTTGAAATCAAATTCTGTAAAAACTGACCAGTGAAATCCGAAAGGTGCTCTTTGGAATGTGGGCCCCTTTGCCCACCTAGGCTGCAAAAAAGTGTCACACATCTGGTATCTCCGTATTCAGTAGAAGTTGGGGAATGTGTTTTGGGGTGTCATTTTACATATACCCATGCTGGGTGAGATAAATATCTTGGTCAAATGCCAACTTTGTATAAAAAAATGGGAAAAGTTGTCTTTTGCCAAGATATTTCTCTCACCCAGCATGGGTATATGTAAAATGACACCCCAAAACACATTCCCCAACTTCTCCTGAATACGGAGATACCAGATGTGTGACACTTTTTTGCAGCCTAGGTGGGCAAAGGGGCCCATATTCCAAAGAGCACCTTTCGGATTTCACTCGTCATTTTTTACAGAATTTGATTTCAAACTCCTTACCACACATTTGGGCCCCTAGAATGCCAGGGCAGTATAACTACCCCACAAGTGACCCCATTTTGGAAAGAAGAGACCCCAAGGTATTCGCTGATGGGCATAGTGAGTTCATAGAAGTTTTTATTTTTTGTCACAAGTTAGTGGAATATGAGACTTTGTATGAAAAAAAAAAAAAAAAAAAAAAATCATCATTTTCCACTAACTTGTGACAAAAAATAAAAAATTCTAGGAACTCGCCATGCCCCTCACGGAATACCTTGGGGTGTCTTCTTTCCAAAATGGGGTCACTTGTGGGGTAGTTATACTGCCCTGGCATTTTCCAGGGGCCCTAATGTGTGGTAAGTAGGTAAATGACCAGTGAAATCCGAAAGGTGCTCTTTGGAATATGGGCCCCTTTGCCCACCTAGGCTGCAAAAAAGTGTCACACATCTGGTATCTCCGTACTCGGGAGAAGTTGGGGAATGTGTTTTGGGGTGTCTTTTTACATATACCCATGCTGGGTGAGAGAAATATCTTGGCAAAAGACAACTTTTCCCATTTTTTTATACAAAGTTGGCATTTGACCAAGATATTTCTCTCACCCAGCATGGGTATATGTAAAATGACACCCCAAAACACATTCCCCACCTTCTCCTGAGTACGGAGATACCAGATGTGTGACACTTTTTTGCAGCCTAGGTGGGCAAAGGGGCCCATATTCCAAAGAGCACCTTTCGGATTTCACTCGTCATTTTTTACAGAATTTGATTTCAAACTCCTTACCACACATTTGGGCCCCTAAAATACCAGGGCATTATACCTACCCCACAAGTGACCCCATTTTGGAAAGAATAGACCCCAAGGTATTCGCTGATGGGCATAGTGAGTTCATGGAAGTTTTTATTTTTTGTCACAAGTTAGTGGAATATGAGACTTTGTATGAAAAAAAAAAAAAAAAAAAAATCATCATTTTCCACTAACTTGTGACAAAAAATAAAAAATTCTAGGAACTCGCCATGCCCCTCACGGAATACCTTGGGGTGTCTTCTTTCCAAAATGGGGTCACTTGTGGGGTAGTTATACTGCCCTGGCATTTTCCAGGGGCCCTAATGTGTGGTAAGTAGGTAAATGACCAGTGAAATCAGAAAGGTGCTCTTTGGAATATGGGCCCCTTTGCCCACCTAGGCTGCAAAAAAGTGTCACACATCTGGTATCGCCGTACTCAGGAGAAGTTGGGGAATGTGTTTTGGGGTGTCTTTTTACATATACCCATGCTGGGTGAGAGAAATATCTTGGCAAAAGACAACTTTTCCCATTTTTTTATACAAAGTTGGCATTTGACCAAGATATTTATCTCACCCAGCATGGGTATATGTAAAATGACACCCCAAAACACATTCCCCAACTTCTCCTGAGTACGGCGATACCAGATGTGTGACACTTTTTTGCAGCCTAGATGCGCAAAGGGGCCCAAATTCCTTTTAGGAGGGCCTTTTTAGACATTTGGATACCAGACTTCTTCTCACGCTTTGGGGCCCCTAGAATGCCAGGGCAGTATAAATACCCCACATGTGACCCCATTTTGGAAAGAAGACACCCCAAGGTATTCAATGAGGGGCATGGCGAGTTCATAGAAATTTTTTTTTTTTGGCACAAGTTAGCGGAAATTGATATTTTTTATTTTTTTCTCACAAAGTCTCCCGTTCCGCTAACTTGGGACAAAAATTTCAATCTTTCATGGACTCAATATGCCCCTCACTGAATACCTGGGGGTGTCTTCTTTCCGAAATGGGGTCACATGTGGGGTATTTATACTGCCCTGGCATTCTAGGGGCCCTAAAGCGTGAGAAGAAGTCTGGAATATAAATGTCTAAAAAATTTTACGCATTTGGATTCCGTGAGGGGTATGGTGAGTTCATGTGAGATTTTATTTTTTGTCACAAGTTAGTGGAATATGAGACTTTGTAAGAAAAAAAAATAATAATTCCGCTAACTTGGGCCAAAAAAATGTCTGAATGGAGCCTTACAGGGGGGTGATCAATGACAGGGGGGTGATCAATGACAGGGGGGGTGATCAATGACAGGGGGGGTGATCAATGACAGGGGGGGTGATCAATGACAGGGGTGGTGATCAATGACAGGGGGGTGATCAGGGAGTCTATATGGGGTGATAACCACAGTCATTGATCACGCCCGTGTAAGGCTTCATTCAGACGTCCGGATGCGTTTTGCGGATCCGATCCATCTATCAGTGGATCCGTAAAAATCATGCGGACGTCTGAATGGAGCTTTACAGGGGGGTGATCAATGACAGGGGGGTAATCAATGACAGGGGGGTGATCAGGGAGTCTATATGGGGTGATCACCACAGTCATTGATCATGCCCCTGTAAGGCTTCATTCAGACGTCCGGATGCGTTTTGCGGATCCGATCCATCTATCAGTGGATCCGTAAAAATCATGCGGACATCTGAATGGAGCTTTACAGGGGGGTGATCAATGACAGGGGGGTAATCAATGACAGGGGGGTGATCAGGGAGTCTATATGGGGTGATCACCACAGTCATTGATCATGCCCCTGTAAGGCTTCATTCAGACGTCCGGATGCGTTTTGCGGATCCGATCCATCTATCAGTGGATCCGTAAAAATCATGCGGACGTCTGAATGGAGCTTTACAGGGGGGTAATCAATGACAGGGGGGTGATCAATGACAGGGGGGTGATCAGGGAGTCTATATGGGGTGATAACCACAGTCATTGATCATGCCCCTGTAAGGCTTCATTCAGACGTCCGGATGCGTTTTGCGGATCCGATCCATCTATCAGTGGATCCGTAAAAATCATGCGGACATCTGAATGGAGCTTTACAGGGGGTTGATCAATGACAGGGGGGTAATCAATGACAGGGGGGTGATCAGGGAGTCTATATGGGGTGATCAGGGGTGATCAGGGGCTAATAAGGGGTTAATAAGTGACGGGGGGGGGGGTGTAGTGTAGTGTAGTGGTGCTTGGTGGGACTTTACTGAGCTACCTGTGTCCTCTGGTGGTCGATCCAAACAAATGGGACCACCAGAGGACCAGGTAGCAGGTATATTAGACGCTGTTATCAAAACAGCGTCTAATATACCTGTTAGGGGTTAAAAAAAACACATCTCCAGCCTGCCAGCGAACGATCGCCGCTGGCAGGCTGGAGATCAACTCTCTTACCTTCCGTTCCTGTGAGCGCGCGCGCCTGTGTGCGCGCGTTCACAGGAAATCTCGCGTCTCGCGAGAGGACGCGTATATGCGTCCAGGAGGAATGAATCAACCACCTCCAGGACGCGTCTGTGCGTACAGCGGTCCGGAGGTGGTTAATAGCTTTTGGTGTATCCCATCATGCCCCTGTGACTTATTTGTATTGATTTTAGACAGCTGACTTAGAACTTCATAATACAGGATATAACTCTGGATCAGTACAGGATAAGTAATGTATGTACACAGTGACTGCACCAGCAGAATAGTGAGTGCAGCTCTGGAGTATAATACAGGATGTAACTCAGGATCAGTACAGGATAATATGTACACAGTGACTGCACCAGCAGAATAGTGAGTGCAGCTCTGGAGTATAATACAGGATATAACTCTGGATCAGTACAGGATAAGTAATGTATGTACACAGTGACTGCACCAGCAGAATAGTGAGTGCAGCTCTGGAGTATAATACAGGATGTGACTCAGGATCAGTACAGGATAATTAATGTATGTATACAGTGACTGCACCAGCAGAATAGTGAGTGCAGCTCTGGAGTATAATACAGGATGTAACTCAGGATCAGTACAGGATAAGTAATGTATGTACACATTGACTCAACCAGCAGAATAGTGAGTGCAGCTCTTGAGTGTAATACAGGATGTAACTCAGGATCAGTACAGGATAAGTAATGTATGTACACAGTGACTGCACCAGCAGAATAGTTAGTGCAGCTCTGGAGTATAATACAGGATGTAACTCAGGATCAGTACAGGATAACTAATGTATGTACACAGTGACTGCACCAGCAGAATAGTGAGTGCAGCTCTGGAGTATAATACAAGATGTAACTCAGGATCAGTACAGGATAATTAATGTATGTACACAGTGACTGCACCAGCAGAATAGTGAGTGCAGCTCTGGAGTATAATACAGGATGTAACTCAGGATCAGTACAGGATAAGTAATGTAAATGTATGTACACAGTGACTGCACCAGCAGAATAGTGAGTGCAGCTCTGGAGTATAATACAGGATGTAACTCAGGATCAGTACAGGATAAGTAATGTATGTACACAGTGACTGCACCAGCAGAATAGTGAGTGCAGCTCTGGAGTATAATACAGGATGTAACTCAGGATCAGTACAGGATAAGTAATGTATGTACAAAGTGACTGCACCAGCAGAATAGTGAGTGCAGCTCTGGAGTATAATACAGAATGTAACTCAGGATCACTATAATGCAATTCACAGTTGATAGAAAAAGTGACTTAAAGGGAGTATATCAGGAGGAAAATCACTAGGCACAATGCCTTGCAGGGCTAGCTAAGCTAAAAGTAATGATTCCTTACACTGAGTCATTCGGTGCTTCATTCTTGAGAAAAAGTACTTTTAATTCTTATGGAAATGGGCAGGTAAGTGCACTGAGGGTGGGCCCAGGTCAATCTGTGCACCTTTGCTCCTCCTGCTTCCTCAGCCAGCCCTTCCCTCTCTCTTGATTGACAGGGCCAGATAGTATGACTTTGCAGGAACCTGGCGTTGTTAGTCAAGATGTAGAGGGAGGGGCGGACAGAGGCAGCAGGAGGAGCAAGGGTGCACAGATTGACCTGGGCCCACCCTCATTGCACTTACCTACCCATTTCCATAAGAATTAAAAGCATCTTTTTTTCTAGAATGAGGAAACGGGTTGCTAAGTAAAAAGCATCATTGCATCCACCTGAAGTAGTCCTCTAAGGCATTGTGCCTGGTGACAGGTTCCTCTTAGAATTCTCTATATAATACGGATTCTGGAGTCGGACAGTTTCTTTAAACACATTTATCATTGGCTTGTCACAATGTGATACCTTTTATCCCGTCTAAGCTGCTATTTTGCCTGTTAGAGTCAATTCCCTTCATGGAAATACTTGAAGTATGAGAAGGATAATGACACAGAGAACTCATATTTTGGGGAAGATTTATTCGGCATGCTGACAATAGCTATTACTTTGCGTTGCACTCAGCGTGTCATCCTATAGCACAATATAAACAAAATTATAATCTTATCAAACAGGCCGCCTCCTATGGTGATGACAAGTACCCAGGACGCCGGTAGCGTGCCCACAAAACCAAAGCCCATTTCAAAGACACCGACAAATATCTTAATTGAGCCATTAGAAAGTAAATGACAAAAGAGGCTTCATTACAGACTACAAGGACGGGGGTCATAAAGCGCCCCCTGCTGCCAACTGGTGCCGGCTAGTAAGTGGAAGCTGGTTATTTTACTCAGGCAGATCCAGAGTGCGACGGCCAGGAGGTTACAAAGCACAAAAACTGCTGACAGTAATTATTATTATCTTGAAGCCATTTCAAAATGCTCGTACATGGAAAAAATAAGATAAGTGCTCGGTAGAAATAATGTCAGATTATAGACAAGACCCTGTAATCCTGGAAAAGACTAGATTTTTGTATACAAAGTTAATCTATCTATCTATCTATCTATCTATCCTCCTGAGGTATGTATATTGTAGCTGTCCTTCCTGCTTGACTTGAGAGTCACCTGTTGTAGGAAATGTTCTTACAGGTGGTAGGATAGCAAGGAAGAGAAAATGGAATGAATAATACATGTAATAACCCAGGAAATGCGGACACAGCGGTTACGTTAATTTTGTGCAGAAAATTTTATTCTTTTCATTTGAAAGGAGCCAACATTTAAAATGCAAAGAGAGAAATGTTCCAGTGCAGGAGAAAGTGCTTCCAATTCACTTCTGTGGATAATATTGTTAAGGTGAGAAAGCTACAGGAACCAGTGACCCCGACACAAACTGTCAGGTGTCTGAAATCTACTTTTTCCACTGTTTTGATTTGCAAAATAATATAACTACTATAATACTGCCCCCTATGTACAAAAATATAACTACTATAATACTGCTCCTATGTACAAAAATATAACTAATATAATACTGCTCCTATGTACAAGAATATAACTACTATAATACTGCTCCTATATACAAGAATATAACTACTATAATACTGCTCCTATGTACAAGAATATAACTACTATAATACTGCCTCCTATGTACAAGAATATAACTACTATAATACTGCCCTTATGTACAAGAATATAACTACTATAATACTTCTCCTATATACAAGAATATAACTACTATAATACTGCCTCCTATGTACAAGAATATAACTACTATAATACTGCCTCCTATGTACAAGAATATAACTACTATAATACTGCTCCTATGTACAAGAATATAACTACTATATTACTGCTCCTATGTACAAGAATATAACTACTATAATACTGCTCCTATGTACAAGAATATAACTACTATAATACTGCTCCTATGTACAAGAATATAACTACTATAATACTGCCTCCTATGTACAAGAATATAACTACTATAATACTGCTCCTATGTACAAGAATATAACTACTATAATACTGTTCCTATGTACAAGAATATAACTACTATAATACTGCCTCCTATGTATAAGAATATAACTACTATAATACTGCTACTATGTACAAGAATATAACTACTATAATACTGCCTCCTATGTACAAGAATATAACTACTATAATACTGTTCCTATGTACAAGAATATAACTACTATAATACTGCTCCTATATACAAGAATATAACTACTATAATACTGCCTCCTATGTACAAGAATATAACTACTATAATACTGTCTCCTATGTACAAGAATATAACTACTATAATACTGCTCCTATGTACAGGAATATAACTACTATAATACTGCTTCTATGTACAAGAATATAACTACTATAATACTGCCTGCTATGTACAAGAATATAACTACTATAATACTGTCTCCTATGTACAAGAATATAACTACTATAATACTGCTCCTATGTACAAGAATATAACTACTATAATACTGCTCCTATATACAAGAACATAACTACTATAATACTGCCTCCTATGTACAAGAATATAACTACTATAATACTCCTCCTATAATACTATAATATACAAGAATATGACTACTATAATACTGCTCCTATGTACAAGAATATAACTACTATAATACTGCTCCTATGTACAGGAATATAACTACTATAATACTGTCTCCTATGTACAAGAATATAACTACTATAATACTGCTCCTATGTACAGGAATATAACTACTATAATACTGTCTCCTATGTACAAGAATATAACTACTATAATACTGCTCCTATGTACAAGAATATAACTACTATAATACTGCCTCCTATGTACTATAATACTGTCTCCTATGTACAAGAATATAACTACTATAATACTGCCTCCTATGTACAAGAATATAACTACTATAATACTACCTCCTATGTACAAGAATATAACTACTATAATACAGCTCCTATGTACAAGAATATAACTACTATAATACTGTCTCCTATGTACAAGAATATAACTACTATAATACTGCCTCCTATGTACTATAATACTGTCTCCTAGGTACAAGAATGTAACTACTATAATACTGCCTCCTATGTACAAGAATATAACTACTATAATACTGCTCCTATGTACAAGAATATAACTACTATAATACTGCTCCTATGTACAAGAATATAACTACTATAATATTGCTCCTATGTACAAGAATATAACTACTATAATACTGCCTCCTATGTATAGGAATATAACTACTATAATACTGCTCCTATGTACAAAATGTAATTCTATATTAATTTCATTGATGTAAATGAAGTTGTATAAGTTACAATATTTCTATGATTGGAATCTCATTAATAGAGTATTTTGGTTGTTTTTATTTTGTGCTTTTGGTCATTAAGGAAGGATCTGAAAAATTGATGCTAAAACAAAAGTAATTGCCCTTCTGATTTGTGGACGCTATGATACTGTCCATCAATTATAAGCCAGCACAGAATGTTCTTTTCTTGCAGGTCTTTCATATAAATTGGGATCTAGATACTATATGGAAGCTTCTCTCCATTGTGTGGGATGGCGAGTAATGAGTTCTCACTATGGATGGTCAGCACCCTAAATGGTTACTCTTGCAAAACTACTGGTACACTAATGGGCGTTTCCATAGAAACTAATGCTAAAATACAAATGTTTCTTCAAAGGATGCAGGATTTCAAGAGAATAAAATATCTGATTTGGCAGAAATAAAATGTATCATTGTTGTGTTCTGAGTAGAAAACACCATCAATCTGCATCTGTATTACGAGATAACATTTCATATTTGTGATGCACTTCTTCAATTCTGTGTTGTAAAAATAAGTTTGTGTATATACTAAATAGAAGAAATGATAGATAGATAGATAGATAGATAGATAGATAGATAGATAGATAGATAGATAGATATGAGATAGTTACTGTAGATAGGTAGATATGATATACCTAGGACCCCCGGGATTTCAGCATCTTATTTGTGACCTCAGAAGTCTTGTACCTGTCCGCTCCTTAGGATCAAAAGGAAAAGCTTTTAGTGAATATATTGCTTTGTATCAGGAAAGTCACGGAAATCAATGCTGGCCGCGAAACGAGCATCTGAGATCGAGCCGTGAAACTTTCATTTACAACTAGAGATGAAAATAATTTTCAGTTTGAAGCAGTTTGTGCTAAAGAGCTGCTCTTCCTACTAAAGCTTTAGCGAGGGAAGTGCAATCGCAATCAGCCATTGTAGAAGCTATGAAGCCTGTAGTCCTAGAATCACCTACCCAAGCAAGTGTTCAAACCCCCAGACAAGCATATGCCGAAACGCGCTTCGCGCCTGGCGTCATCCTGGCCACACACCATGGGTAAGATTAACCTTGTTGTACTTTGGCTGCAGATATGTTATAGTGGGGTTTATAGCATTGCTAGTTTTGCCATTTCCTGCTTACATTTGCTTTCCTCTATTTGTTTGGGACCCCTGCATTTGGCCTTTGCCTTCTATTGTCTGCCGCCTTATGTATGCTGGTCTTACCCTTTCAGTTTTCAAATAGTGACACTTTGTTATACATTGTTGCAATGTATTATAACATCATAGCCAGGGGTGAGGGGGCGAGAATGCACCACTATATTAAATGGCACGTGGTAAATGGGTATGCTGTTACAGATTTGTTCTTCTCTTATTCCTATTGGAAATGTATTAAAAATTCCCATTCCTCTTGTCAAAGGGATGTGTCAATACACAGTCTGATACTGTCTACCCCATACTATCAATGATAGACTACTCCCATTTGAGGAGTGGAATGGTATGACCCAGTCGTCAATATTAATCATACATTTCCCATAGTAGCCTGGTCACCGCCCGATGATTCTCCTGCAGTGGAGTGTCATGTACTTACAGGAAGGTTACTTTGTGTGATGGGATGGGGAGGATGCAGATGAGTCTGGGCACTCGGCAGATTCCATGTTGGCAAGATTTGAGGTTTATAAAGAAATTATGAAAAGGGCAATAAAACGCAGTTGGCACGCAGAGGGTGGCACCGAGCGAGGCGCCTGTCGACAGCATCCAAGTGACATCATTTCACATCAGCTCGGATCCTACAGATTTCTTGCAGGATTCCATTTATTTGATCACAAATCTTGCTGCAGCCGCGTCCTCATCTGAGGTCACCACCTCCTATCCAACACATGATCATCATCATCATCCTTGCCACTCTTCATAGGTAGGATCCTTACCACCCTTTTGTGGCTTTGGAGATAATAAATTGCTACTAGAGTCTATTTCTTTGTATCAAAACATATTCGAGTTTATTGATGGTATGGGGATTGAGCCCTGAGAATAATTACCTCTGGTGGGCCCCAGGAACCCCAATCCAACCCTGGCTACCAGTGCCACTACTACCACCACCATGGCTACCAGTGCCACTACTACCACCACCATGGCTGCCAGTGCCACTACTACCACCACCATGGCTGCCAGTGCCACTACTACCACCACCATGGCTACCAGTGCCACTGCTACTACCACCATGACTACCAGTGCCACTACTACCACCACCACCATGGCTACCAGTGCCACTACTACCACCACCATAGCTGCCAGTGCCACTACTACCACCACCATGGCTGCCAGTGCCACTACTACCACCACCATGGCTACCAGTGCCAATACTACCACCACCATGGCTACCAGTGCCACTACTACCACCACCATGGCTACCAGTGCCACTGCTACCACCACCATGACTACCAGTGCCACTACTACCACCACCACCATGGCTACCAGTGCCACTACTACCACCACCATGGCTGCCAGTGCCACTACTACCACCACCATGGCTGCCAGTGCCACTACTACCAACACCATGGCTACCAGTGCCAAAACTACCACCACCATGGCTACCAGTGCCACTACTACCACCACCATGGCTACCAGTGCCACTGCTACCACCACCATGACTACCAGTGCCACTACTACCACCACCACCATGGCTACCAGTGCCACTACTACCACCACCATAGCTGCCAGTGCCACTACTACCACCACCATGGCTGCCAGTGCCACTACTACCACCATCATGGCTACTAGTGCCAATACTACCACCACCATGGCTACTAGTGCCACTACTACCACCACCATGGCTACCAGTGCCACTACTACTACCACCATGGCTACCAGTGCCACTACTACCACCACCATGGCTACCAGTGCCACTACTACCACCACCATGGCTGCCAGTGCCACTACTACCACCACCATGGCTGCCAGTGCCACTACTACCACCACCATGGCTGCCAGTGCCACTTCCACCACCACTATCAACTCTGCTATACATTGCAGTCATTTGTCCTCCACCCCCTCCTGAGCCTCCTCCTCATCACAGTCCAAATGCTGACCGCATACATCAACGGAAACAATCTAGAATAACTTCTTTAGCTCCCAGCAGGGGGAAAACTGTCCATAGCCTCTACTGGGGAGATTGCAGGTGGGCCAACACCCAACTGGGGTCTCCCAAGCCCTCCTCACACCCACTGGCTGGGCACCTTACAAACTGACGCTCCCAGTGAAGACAGAGATGACGGACAAGCTTCCATGGGTTCTCAGATGACCTGTTATGGAGGAGCTGGATGAATGTGCTGATGCTTGGCTTAAAGCCACGGTCTCAGACTTAGAGGCGACATCAACATCATGCTGCTGTGACTGAGATGATGTGACAGAGTATTTCAGGAGAGGAGCGTGCAGGAGGCAGTGATCTTCCTCTCATGTGATGATGTTAGTAAGGCCAATGGGCATCCTGAAAAAGGAAGCAAATGAATGCCAGCAAGCGCCAGGGTCCCCTGCAGCACAGAGTATTTCAGGAGAAGAGCATGCATGTCATGGGGGAGACAGCAGGACACTCTTGTGGTGAGAACACCATTTTTGATGCCAGTCTGTATTTCTGCATGAATTTTCATGATGTGTTGAGCTCTAATTTTGGACTCTCATTTCTGACTTAATCCATGGTTCTTCATTGTGAACGGTGACAGATAATTGCAATTAAAATAACTTATTTCTCAGCTGCAGAGAAGTCAGGGAGAGAGTTTTTTTATTTTACTCGCCAAAGGTAATTAAGCTTTTATTGAAAAATGAAAAAATAATAATTTAACGGATATAATAATATAATAAAGCTGTGATTAAAAAAATAACAAAAATTCAAAATGAAACCCATATAAAAAAAATAGAATAAAATGAAATAAAAAATGATATAAAAGTTTAATCACTAATTATAAAAAAAATCTGCTGTGTACGGCAAGATAATGTATTGAAATATAACTAATTGAAATAATGGAGCCTGTGGCCAGAAGCATGGAGATGCATAAATCTGATGCTAGAGAGCTGGTTGGTAGCAGGAGGCCAATAACCCCATGACCTGGTGCCTGGTCACCCGTGTTACATGGCTGCAGACACGGGAGGCATGTTAAAGAGGGCCTCCTAGTTCTTCCACATGAAATGCAAATAGACAGCAGCGTGAGGAGATGCAGGTGTGGAACAAATGAGATTGGATGGGAGTTCAGTACCTGGATGGATTCAGTCCAACACAACCTCCCCCTCCTCCCCCATTACCATACACAGGAGAGGCCACAGCTGTCAGACTCTGGTGAACTGTCCACGTCAGTCCTGGCTAAAAGAACACAAGGCGCCAGGTTCCAGTGCTCGGCGACCGGCGACCGGCCACCGGGACGAGGGATCCGTTTATTAACTGCATCCTGTACACTGCAACATACAAACTCCATGGAGTGAACATGCAAAATACAAGGAGAGAAGATACACAAGGCATAAAGAAAACATACAAACTGCATAGAGAGAACATGCAAAATACAAGGAGAGAAGATACACAAGGCATAGAGAAAACATACAAACTGCATAAAGAAAACATACAAACTGCATAAAGAAAACATACAAACTGCATAGAGAGAACATGCAAAATACAAGGAGAGAAGATACACAAGGCATAGAGAAAACAGACAAACTGCATAGAGAAAACATGCAAACTGCATAAAGAGAACATGCAAACTGCATGGAAAGAATGTATAAACTCCACAGAAAGAACATGCACATGCCATGAAGAGGACATACAAACTGCACAGAGAGAAAATACATACTATATCAAAAGAACACGCAAACTCTATAGAGAGAAGATACAAAAGTACACCGGCTATGGAAAAATCTGAGTGCTCTGATGTACTTGATGCTAAAAGTGTCGGCTGAGGAGCCTTTCTCTTTGCGCTGAGGACCTGTCTTCTTTAAAAATAAAAATAAAAAGTTGCAGCAAAATGTTGCAAAAAATTGGACTTTTTGATGCCAGAAAACGAGCTTGTGGGGGTTGATAAATTCCTTCCATTGAAAGAATCCAAATCAGCATCCACATCAATGCCCAAATCCTACCGATGCCAAGATATTATTGTGGATGCTGAAATGGTCCCTATGACAAAACTGGCTGAGCGCAGGGAAAGTCCCTGAATTCAGTACAAGAAGCGTTCCTGTCTGTGTGGGGGCAAATAATAGTGGCGTCATTTTATGTGGCAGGGGGTTCTTTGGTCCCTCCATAAACCGGCGTGACGTCTATGCCTGCACCCACTGTAGCTGCACCCCTGCTCGGGCCTAATGGCGCCTCTGTATCTGTTTACACAATGTAACTTATGGTTGATAAATATTTGTCTACCTGCCATCTTTGCCATGTGTCAGGAGCAGATCAATGGCGCCGCCGTGGCACCGCGGTCAAAGGTGCGACACTCTCAGCTGCAAGATGAATTCGCTTGTAACGAGCCGCTTTCAATGTGTTGCATTCATCTTTGGAGACCATTTTCCGTCACGGTGTTGGCCATTAGTCACTGAGGACATTAAGTCCAGCTGTCGGCGTCGCCGTAAGTGGCATCTCAGGATAAATTAATTTTTCAATAAACATAATGGGTCATGGCGGCTAAGTGGATCTGCCACATCCCGGAGACGGATGGGAATCACTCTGCAGATACATTGTGATCTGTAATGACACTACCGGACACGTAAACATCTTGAAAACGCAACGATGTGATAATTTATTGTGTAAACATTTCATTTTAGCAAATATTGTCGTCATAAGGTGCGGGAAGAGCAGATTCTCATGGGTATTGGGCTCTTCTAATGCTAAGTGGTGGACCCAAGATGGGCCATATAATAGGGTCCCACAGCCGACAACCCCTTCGGACAGTGCAGAGAATTACATGCTGTTGGGGGTCTATCCTTTGAGTGGTATTGCAATTAAAGGGGACATGCACATATTCTATATCACAAAAAGACTATCCCACAGAATTACCTTCTATGGTGGGCCTATCGCATCCTGGTCCAATACTGTTAATGCCCTGCAATAAATATAATATGTATTCATCTGCCTTGGGTTAGAGCTCACAGAAAGCATGTGTGCATAGCGGGATTGCCCCCTGAATGTAAAGGCATGCTGGCCCTTTAAAATAATAACTTACCAATGCTTGATTGAGACCACTGGCGATGGAGGACAATGTAAGGTGGTCTCCTCTTTGTACTGGTTGTCTTGTCACTGTTGGAACCTACCCTCTCTGCTCAAGTCAGTCTTAACCCCTTACTGACCACCCATAGGCCTTTTTACGGCATCCTAGTCTAACCGCTGCACGGATCTCCCATGCAGCAGAAAGCGGGGGCTCTGCTCTCACATAAAAACCTGGCTCCTGCTCTAATGGTCCAGATCAGCAGAAGAGCGGACCATTCAAAATGGTGTAGGCCCCGGACAACGCACCATACATGTACATGCCTTGGTCTGGTGGCTGACATACTGAAATATTGCAGTCTCAGCTGTTTAGTGGTAATGAATCAGCTCCCTCTGCTGGTCAGCTCAACAACTGCAAGCGAAAAATGTTCCAGCAAAAGCATAAGAATAATAATCCTACAAAATGTGACTCTAAAATCCGCCTTCTGCCTCTTCGGTCCCTGGAAGCCAAGGTGTTAACACCGAGGTTGCGGCATGAAGCTATCATTTCCCCCTTAGCACAATCTCTGCGCAGAGATGACATGCTTAAATTCAAAGCTCCTTTTTAAGCATCAATGTGTAATTTAGTCATTATGAAGCTGCTTCTATTTTAGTGCGAGTGTTCAAAATCCCTCGCAGCCAAGAAACAACCTGCAGAATCGCAGAGAGAGACACAATTGCGCGTGATTATTTCTCCGCTGTTGACAACACTTACGAAAAAGCATCTGCAGCCGTCATGTCAGTCATTACCTGACATTCCAGCTCCAACAAAGCTTTTAGGTACTTTAATTGTAGAAGTAATTTCGCCTCTGCTTGATTCAGGTAGCATAGACGGTTTGATTATTTGCATTAGAATGCATTGTGCAAAAAAATAATCAATCCGGGCCGCGCAGCATTGTCAGATGCATTACCCGCTCGTCCTTTGTTTCCCATTGATATCTGAACATCAAATCGAGCTGCTCGGTCGCTGCATGTAATTACCACAACTACAACACGATGGGACTTTTCAGATTGAGAATTAGGGACCGGACTCAAAAACAGCGAAATAAAATGTGACGATCGAAAACGCACAGAATGAGCGCAACGCGGCAGGTGACAAAGACGTCAATATCGAATTCTCTGCACAATAGATGGAAATTCTGAATATGGCATGAAAGAAAAAAAAAGTATAGAATATGTTATATTGTATAGATAGATGAGAGATAGATATATAGATAGATATGAGAGACGAATAGATAGATGGCTCCATATCTGGAGAAACTCCCTAATCCCGACAGACTGACAGATCCTGAGCCGGTACAGAGCGCTCACAGCCTGCTTATCGGGTGGCACTGACACAACTACTAGCCGAGGGGGAGCAGACTGTGCCAGCAGTGCGACCAGGAGGCCGTGGAGGATGAGGCTCATTTCCTGCTGCGGTGCCCCAAATACTCAGCAGTGAGGGAGACTGACTTCAGGAGACTGTCTGATCTCTGCCCAGACTTCACCTCCATGGAGGAGGAAGAGAGACTCTCCATACTGCTGGGGGAAGAGGAGAACACAGCAGCCCAATATATTACTGCCTGCCATAGACTGAGAGGAGCCTGATATACCATGGACTCCTATACCCCCACCCTGGACGGGTCCCCATCCCCCAACCCTACCCAATTATGTCCCACTTTCTTTGGCTAATATGTATATAGTCCTGCCAATAAAGCTGATTTGAATTTTATATTTGTAAGATAGATAGATAGATATGAGATAGATAGATAGATAGATATGAGATAGACAGATATAGATAGATAGATATAGAAGATAGATAGATAGATAATAGATAGATAGATAGATAGATAGATAGATAGATATGAGATAGATAATAGATAGATAGATATGAGATAGATAATAGATAGATATGAGATAGATTGATAGATAGATATGAGATAGATATTTCTGTGATGTGAGATAATTTAGATGCTGTGATTGCTGGTTAAGCTCCTTACTGTGCAGTTATGGTTGGGATCTAGAATCAGCCACTTAGCACCTTCCACATCTCCATTTCACAGGCTCCGCGGCCACTTTAAAGTCATTTCTGCTTTATGGCACATAATTCTCGAATAATATCATCTGCGGCCATGAGCCATAAATCTTCCGGAATTCATGTGCTGAACTTGTTATCCATGAACATCACGTTTTAAAGAGACATTAACCCAATAATATTTCCTTTTCTTTCCTCTAATGTGAATATTAAGCGAGGAGACATATTCTTACGTGTTTCTCCTGTGATTGCTCTTTTCTATGATATTAGCTCTATCCTCGGTGAGGGACGCCCTGAGGGTTGAGTGACCTGTGCGCTCATACATGATGCCTCGGCTGCCAGAGGACCTGGTACCCAAGACTTGTGACCTTCACAAACCCTAATCTTCATTGTGTAGCAGTATTATGTATATACTGTGTAGTAGTATTATGTATATACTGTGTAGCAGTATTATGTATATACTGTGTAGTAGTAGTATTTAGCAGTATTATGTATATACTGTGTAGCAGTATTATGTATATACTGTGTAGTAGTATTATGTAGCAGTATTATGTATATACTGTGTAGCAGTATTATGTATATACTGTGTAGTAGTATTATGTATATACTGTGTAGCAGTATAATGTATATACTGTGTAGTAGTATTATGTAGCAGTATTATGTATATACTGTGTAGCAGTATTATGTATATATTGTGTAGAAGTATTATGTAGCAGTATTATGTATATACTGTGTAGCAGTATTATGTATATACTGTGTAGCAGTATTATGTATATACTGTGTAGTAGTATTATGTAGCAGTATTATGTATATACTGTGTAGCAGTATTATGTATATACTGTGTAGCAGTATTATGTATATACTGTGTAGCAGTATTATGTAGCAGTATTATGTATATACTGTGTAGCAGTATTATGTATATATTGTGTAGCAGTATTATGTATATACTGTGTAGTAGTATTATGTATATACTGTGTAGCAGTATTATGTATATACTGTGTAGCAGTATTATGTATATACTGTGTAGTAGTATTATGTAGCAGTATTATGTATATACTGTGTAGCAGTAGTATGTATATACTGTGTAGCAGTATTATGTAGCAGTATTATGTATATACTGTGTAGCAGTATTATGTATATACTGTGTAGCAGTATTATGTAGATACTGTGTAGTAGTATTATGTAGATACTGTGTAGTAGTATTATGTAGGCACTGTGTAGAACTGTTTTAGGATTACTCTCTGTTATTTGGTCTCTGTATGATGATAGTATTTGAGCTGGTGTCTTATTATGTATCAGAGGGGCTGTTGGACTCCCTGATTCTACCCCAGCACTCTCTGAGGCTACACCTCATGATCACAAGCTATACAAATTGATGACATCATCGTGGAGCTTAGTTGTCACATGACTGTGCGCTGTGTGGGGATTGAGGCCACAATCGGTAGGAGGAGTCTGACACATATTTGCTGGTAGAGAGAACATATGTCATGGAGATCACAGCGACAAGTTGCTGCAATGTAGAAGCCATACTGTAACAATACCAGACGTGCAAAGCCTTCGCAGTGTTCATGGAGAAAGCTTGTAGAATCTCTTTTTTTGTTTTAAAAATAAAAAAGGACATAAAATTCAGTTTTAATGCTGGGCAGGAAAGTTATGTGTGTATCTAGTCGTAGAGATGAAAGGATCCCTGCTGGGGAGATGACAACACACAAGGGATAAAGTGAGAAGAATCAAAGGAGAAAATGTACTTCCCCTTCAGTTCCTTCCCTTACTTATGCTACAGGAGTCAGCAGGACAGTTAATTGGTTCTTCCCGTTAAAAGCCCAAAAGCCATCAGTCAAAGGTCAATGAAGAAGAAGGCAACAACTGATCCGGGCTATATGGGCCCAGCCCTGATTTTACAGCTTGCACGCTCTCCATCCAGCATGTGGATGATATCAGAATTACAACTCTATTTCAGATTAGAAATCCTTTCCAGCTTTAGTAAGTCGGTTCCAGCTTAAAGTCAATTTCATCTTAAGTAAACTGATGTCAGTCCATTTCAACATTGGTCAATTATAAGTTAAGAAAGTTCATTTCAGCTTTAGTAAGTCAACTTTAGTAAGTCCATTTAACTTTAATTTGTTGATTTCAACTTTAGTTATTCTTTCCACTTTAGTAAGTTCATTTCAGCTTAGTGAGCTGGTTTCTGCATTTCAGCATTAGTAAGTCGATTTCAGTTTAGTTAGTCAACTTCAAGTTCAGAAAGTTCTTTTCAGCTTTAGTCAATTTAAGATTTTTCCCTGCTGCAATTAAAGAACATTACCCCCCTCCCCATCCCCCATCAAAGCCCTTTGACCTTGAGCTGTCAAATGAATTGTGGTTTATTTATCTGTCTGAAAAAAACGGATAGATTATAAATGTTAGATACCTGGGGGTCCCAATGCTCACTAGCAGAGGGGTCCTGAGTGCCCTGTAATGCCATGGTGAGGAGCTTTGCCACTGTCCGCCGCTGCCTCCTACCAGTCTATGACAGTTACAGATACATTCCCTGACTGGCATCAGCTACTTTCAGTCTATTGGAGGCATACTGTCTGTCAGGAGGATTTCCCATCATACACCTCCGATAGATGTCACAGTATACGCGCACACGTCACATCCATCTCTCATAGGCTCACATTATTAAAAAACGTATACATTATTCATTTTTTACTGAATGCCTCTGTACATTAATAACAGGAATCTTGATGCATATTATCCTGGTTGAGGCCAAAAAGATACTTTTTGTGACCTTTCCCATTCCTTTCCATCCTTGACCTTCACCAATGCCCGTTTCTATTCTTAAGAATGTCAGTGGAGGGCGGGAGATCTTCCGGAGGATGCGCTATCAATAATACATGTTGTATCCGCTCCCGGTGCCTCGGGCGACGTCAGCTGTAAATGCGGGAGTGCAATAAGCCACTTTTGTTGCTCACTTTAATTTACTGCTTAAATGGCATCCGCCACAAGCGCTGGGAGGACGGGGGTCCTTATCTTACTTGAATATATTTGCCTTTCAGTGTAAAGCAGAAATAAAAGAAAGCGAGGCAGTAATCCTAATTAGTTTGCTTGACCCAGGCTTGAGATTTCGCTTGATTCCCTTCGCAGTCTGCAGCCGGCTTCTACATAAGGTTGCCCGATATATAGTAACATAGTTTATAAAGATCCCTTTACACGGGACGATACAGCAGCGTTCCTTCCCGACAATCGCCTGCTCATGAGCAGAAGAGACAGCCGCATTTACCGTACATGCAGCAGTCTCCTCCACAATATGGTGTGGAGGAGATCACTCGTTCAATGGTATATCGGTGGCACTCTTACACCGCTAGATAATCGCTAATGAGCGTTCCTATGAACCCTCGTTAGTGAATATCTGTGGGATTCTCGGCTCGTGTAAAGGGTCTCTTAGACGGAAAAAAGCCATCGTCCATCCAGTTCGGCCTGTTATCCTGCAAGTTGATTCAGAGGAAGGCAAAAACCCCTGTGAGGTAGAAGCCAATATTAAGGGGAAAAAAATCCTTCCCGACTCCAATCAGGCATCAGATAACTCCCTGGATCAACGACCCCTCTCTAGTAGCTATAGCCTGTAATATTATTACACTCCAGAAATACATCCAGGCCCCTCCTGAGCTCTTTTAGTGATGTCACCATTACCACCCCCTCAGGCAGAGAGCTCTGTAGTGTGTGCTTGGTGCCCTGGTCAGTTGTGGGCCACCATTGCTGTTTTTTTCTCACCCAGTTCCCTGTAAATTATGGAATTGTCTTCTGCTGAACGACTACTTTGTCAGAGCTTAGGCCTACCAGGTCATCTGACCCTGAACCCATATACTATACTTTGTCAGAACATAGGCATACTAGAGGATTTGCTGGTACTCTGCTGGTCAAGTTGACACTGGGCCCATATACTGTACTTTGTCAGAACCTAATACCAGTGGAAGATCAACTGGTACTTTGAAGGTCAGTCTGACCCTGGGCCCATATACCGTACTTTGTCAGAACCTAGGCCCACTAGAGGATCCACTGGTTCTCTGCAGGTCAGTCCAACCCTTGGCCCAAATACTCTTCTTTGTTGTTAGGTACCTATGCCCAAAAGAGGATCCACTAGTACTGTACAGGTCAGTTTGGCCCTGGGACCACATATAGTACTCTGATAGAACCTGGGCCTAGCAGAGGATCCACCGGTGCTCCTCTGCAGGTCAGTCCAACCCTTGGCCCATATACTGTTTTTGCACAATCTCACCAAACCAGCTCCAGGAGAACCTAGAGGTAAGCGTTGAATTTCCCTGCAGTGACACCCCAGGAGAAATGCAATATTACACAGTTCTCATTGAAACTGACGCGCATGGACGCATTGGGTCCTCCAGAGTAATGTTGAGAGGGAATATTCTAAGTGCAAATTTTTTATTGCAAATATTAGCACTTTGAGAATTCGCGAAATTCTAGAATATAGTGCTATATCTTTGCAATTGCGAATATTTTAGATTTTTTTATCACTAAATAAAACTATAATTTTTTTGTTTATTGTACATAGCTTTTTTATCATCCATTCCTTTTTTTTATAGTTATTATTTAACCTATCATTAATTATTTTATTTTATAGACGCTATATTATTTTTAAAATAAATCATTACCTATAACATACAATAGACAACATATAACAGACAATCACACAAAGAGTGGATGCCAAAAGCCGGGTATGTGCAAGCCAGCAATCTATCCATGAGACAGGTAGTCAGCACACCTTACAATGGCAGCCGTGTTTGTAATGAGACATTCAAAACCAGCTTCTTATATTTTTTTTCTTCCCCTCAGATGGGGATACTATACGATCATTAAACTAGCGATCATACTTCTCCCACCCATCATCATCTGGGAACAATTATTTTTCTTATTTTCCAATATACTTACAAAGAATACCAAAAAATACAAATCAAGAGTAACAATCTACTACATTAATCCACTTCCTCACTTTCCATATCCCTTCTGCATCCACCTCCCCTTTCCTTTTTTTTATCCCACAGATAACACACATATAACTTCCCTAATGCCATTCGTACACTATCTCTAATTGTTAATTCTTTCATTTTAAACACATATATATTTCTTACATCCCACAATACTTCTTTTATACAAGCCAACAACATCCACAACGCTCTCTCCTTCACCCCATCACTCATACCTAAACCAAACATAAATAATTTGTAGGACAACAAACTGATCCCAGTTAATTCTTTACATAATGGTCCCATTTTTCTAATCAACTCCCTCGCAAACTTACAATTCTAGAATAGATGTACAATGCTCTCACTTCCACCACAACCCTCCCTAGGACATACATCACTTATTACTAACCCACGATTCCTCTGAAACTCTTTTACTGGTAACACCCCATGTAAACTCTGCCAAACCACTGTTAACCCATCCATCCTAACTTTCTTTCATACCTTCTCTATATCAGCCCCCTTACCATATTTATTCCACACTCCATCTCTCTACACTCTATCATCCTGTACACCAAACTTTTATTACGCAACATTCTCACATCTCACATCTACTCCACATAATTCATACTTGACCAAAAACTTATACACCCACATATACCATACTGGCACCCCAAACGAAATTGGGCATCTTAAATCTCTCACAAACCACTTCAACCGTATCAAGTAGGTTCCAAATAAATATCTATACATACATTTCGTCTCTATCGTAACTATCTTTAGTAAAAACAAAATAATATTAACTCCAAAATATACCTCCAACTTTGGAAACTCCAAACCCCCTTTACTTATACTTTTAACTAAATACTCTTAGATTTTGAAACCCATATATTTTTTCTCTCTTTTTTTTTTTAACGGCAAAAAAACTAACAAAAAAAAAAAACATTTTAAATTTATCCATTTTTTCCAGGTAGCTTATGCTCAAAGTCATACAGTTTCGCCACCTCCACCAGAATCCATGCTCTGCTCTTCCTGGCTTTCGTAGGGGTTGCTGATTTCTGGTCCACTAGTATAACCCCTTCTCTTTTTGACACTCTTACTCTTCCGTACGACTGAAGAGCTCTCTTCTTCTTCTTCTTCTTTTGTGTTGGACCCTTTGACTCTTTCCAGACCGCCCTCCTCCAGACGCCTCTCCAGACCTAAATTCTTCAATATTTATTGGGTCAGACGCACTTGGAAGATCATCTATAACTTCCTCCAAGCTTCTCACAGGAAGTGCTTTAGGGAGGGTTGCACAATCAAGTCTTGTAGCAGGGCGCAACACAGTCTCTTCTCTTCTTTCCCTCCACACACCCTCACTCGCCACAGCAGCATAGGTTAGCCTTCTCCTTTCCCGCTCCTCTTGAACTATCTGCTGCTGCTTCATGTTGCTGTCTCTTTGGGTTTCAGCACTTGGACAATTCCTATACATGTGATCTGTTTTCCCACATATATCACTTGTTTTAGGAGTTGGGCACTCCCCAGCAGTATGTCCCTCCTGCTTGCAGTTCCTACAACATACACCTTTCTGACAACCCTCCTGAGTGTGTCCAAAAGAATAGCATTTTCTGCAATATGACTGCTGCCCAGGGTACATTAAGTAACCTCTATTCCCCGCACAGAAAAATTAGCCGGTGGGTGACTAAAACCTCCCACACGCTGTGGGTCCTTTTTCAATTTAGCTTTGAAACTGTATTTACAATTAAAGATACCAAGATGATTCTTCTGAGGCACAGGTTTCCCCACATATTCACAATATTTCAGCAAAAAGTCCATAATCAAATTAACTTCAGTAAAAGGATTATAAACATGTACTACCATTGAAATTTCAGGAAGACCAAACAACAGAGTTATCTTCACTCCCATTAATTCAGGATCTTCTGAATTGTTTCTGAACCATTCATAAGCCTCCAAACAAAGGTTCTCATTAAGAAAAGTTACATTGTACATTCCTGCCTTCTTTTCCACAAACTTGATCACAATAAATTCCAAAGTATTATTTCTTGTATCCTTCAGATCCACTTCCAAACGAATGGTGTGCGGGATTCGAGCCATCTTTAGGAACTGTCAGCCAAATCCACAGAGAAAAAAAACTTCTCCCTTAAGAAAGGAAACCAAATCAGCTCAAACCTCACACCCTCCGACCACGTCCGGGCATGCCTTGATCGTAATCAGAAGATGGAGGCACCCGAGACTCATCTGATTGAGAGCCAGTAAGCCTCAAAGTTGCTTGATTTCAGTTTGATGGGTTGGGGGGACCTGCACACCTAGATCATTATCATTAGGGTGACAAAAATTATAAATTATTATTATTTTTTGGATGCAAGCTAACTCTTCTCTCACTGCTTAGGAGGGCTGCATAAAAAAATGTAAGTTTTCTAATTGTCCTAACATTTATATTCAATAATCTTTCTATACTGTTTTGTCATGTAAACTCATTTGAATAAACATGGGCGTATGGGAAAGACATGCAAATAGCGTTTCAGCTGAAAAACCAGGCAAATTCTGCTAATATGCATCTCTTTCCCATATGCCCATATTTATGCAAATGAGTTTACAGAAAAAACAGCCCTCCTAAGCAGTGAGAGAAGAGTTAGCTGGAATCCCCATTTTTTTCTTCAATTTTTTTCTTCAATTTTGTTTTATGATAATGATCTAGGTGCGCAGGTCCCCCAAACTCAAATCAAGCAATTTTGAGACTTAGTAGCTCTCAGTCAGATGAGAGCTGGTTTTGAATGTCTCATTGCACACAAGGCTGCTATTGTAAGGTATGCTGACTACCTGTCTCATGGATAGATTGTTGGCTTGCACATATCTGGCTTTTGGAATATAGCCTTTGTGTGATAGTTTGTTATAGATAATGAAATTGCGCGCGCAGTACGTGCATATTAGGTTATTGATTTTTGCAATGGCGAATATTCTGACAAAAAATTGCGAAATATCCTGAATTTGAATGTTTCCTATGCCGCTCATCACTACTCCAGATGGAGAGACGCTCTTTGAGGTTCATCTTTAGGTAGGACCCCCCCCAACCATTAGCCCAGAATCTTCTTGTATCTCTCTAAAACTTGCTTTTCTAAACCAAAGAACCAGTTTAAAGCTGATATTGAACATAAAATGCTATTGTTGCTTAGCAGTGGCTCAGACTGTTGTCGTAATATATCGGTGGGGCTGATTACTGGTGCGGCGCCATTCTGTACACACGTGGCTCATAAATACATATGATTTGTGTGCACGTACCAGCGTGGCATTACACAAATAATGCCGCCTGTCAATGTGACCTGATGATCGCACCCAAGCAGAATACAAATCATTGTGGCTACTGTTCCCATAAGGCAGAGCTGGATGTAATGCATTAGATGTGGTTGTGTTATAAGGCGGGCTGTGCCTCATGTGTCAAACCATCCGATGAGAGTATTACTGCAAGTGTGTAATTATAGACCGCCGCCTCACCTCCAATGCGTACCCATGTGATACGTGGCTGCAGGGCATCACTTGATTATTGATGGAAGGTGGAAAAAGCCTGTGCTCCATTGTATTAATAATGTATCCATGACAATCCCAGTTGGGTTCACAGCTCTTACTGGTGGGTTGACCCCGCAGTTGGCGCTGCTTTGGGTACCGCGATATATAACCAAAATGACCAACTGTGACCTCAGTCCCCAAACCAAATTTCTTGGAGAGGACATTACATTACTAGACGATAAAAAAGAAGCACGATTAGTCATGGATGGATCGAGGGACACACAATGCGCAAAGAGGGTCTGTAGAAAAATAGAAATGGCGCCCCCTCCTGGTGCACAGCATAGGCTGCAGTCAGCCATTGCGCATAGTTATCCTAGATCTTAGGTTCTGAACCTATCGTACATGTATTACTAGGGGTACATGCCTGGCCTCTAGGGGGTACTTGCATAGTGTAGAACAGTCCTGAGGGTACTTACCTTTAGGTATCTTAATCAGAATTGACCTAGATCTGGGAAACCAAACCCCTATTGGTGCCTAAAATCAGTGGTGTGGTATTACATAGCCCGAAAGCAGAAGCCATAGGCTGGCCATACACATTACATAGCTGTTGGGTGACAGCTATCACTCCTGACCGCCCATATACATGCATTCTCAGCTCAGCAGAGCATGCATGTGTCCTGAGGGAGGGAAACATCTGTCAATTGAAGAGAGTAGGTAGACCCCCCCATACACATTACATGGAAGACCAATGTCTATGGCCATCTTAACCCTTTCCTGACATGGCTATTTTCTGTTCCAGTGTTTTTATTTTTAACTCCCTGAATTCCCGAAGCCATAACTTTTTTTATTTTTCTGTTCACTGTTTTTTGTGATATACTTTCTGATAACACCATTTAATATTGCATATGATGTATATGATGTAGTGGGAAGCTGTAAAAAAATTCTAAATGGGGTGGAATTGGAATTTTTTTTAATTCTGCCCGAGTTTAAATTTTTCAAATGAAAACTGGAAAGAAAAAAAAATTCTTTCCATCTCTATATTCTGACCCCATAACTTTTTTATATGTATCGTATTTTTACCGAGCTGAGTGAGGGCTCATTTTTTGCGAGGTGAGCTATATTTTTTAGTGATACCATCTTGGAGTGTGTACAGCTTTTTGATCACTTTTTATAAAAAATTTTGGAGGGAGATGAAGCAAAGAAAAAACGTTGTTCACCATACGGGATAAATACATTTATATTTTGATAATTCATTCATTTTGGGATGCTCCAATTCTTATGATCTTTTTTATATTTTATTTGTTTCTATTCTGAGGAAGGGGGGTGATTTGAATTTTTATATTTTTTTATGTTTAAAAACTTTTATGAAACTTTTTTTTACGCTCCCAAGGGGACCTCAGCATGCGACCATCAGATTGCCATTTTTATACAGTAATGGGATTTACTGCATTACTAAATAGAAAATTCAGTAAATTCCAATGTAGTGCTCCACCTGCAGGCAGGGCCGGTTTTAGACAAAATGTGTCCCTGGGCAAAATCAAAAGTGGGGCCCCAAATCTTGTAATAATGTGCTAAAAACACAGTCCGACGCCCGACACCTGACACCCCCGCCGATCAACTGTTTGAGCAGACGGTGCGTGCTGTTCACTGCTGCTGTCCCATAGATAAGACATACAGGGGTGAGCAGGAAGAGAGAAGGGAACCGGCACGTGCACACAGCGTACTCCGTCTCCTCAAACAGCTGATCGGCATGGGATTCCGGGTGCACCTACAGTACCCTAGTAGTAATTATATAACCATAATGTCCCCCTGTAGTGCCCCCCACTATATCCAATATATAATGCTCCCCCCATAGTGCCAGTATATATATAATGTCCCCCCGTAGTGCCAGTATATAATGCTCCTCCATTTCTCCTCAGTAGTGCCAGGTATATATTATGATCTTCTTCCCCCTTTCCTGGTGCCCCCAGCAGTGCAGACATTTCGTATGAAAAACAATAAAATCCCCCCCCCCCCCCCGACGCTGTCTGCGATACAGACCAAAGTTTTATCTGTGGCTTGTGTTGCTGCGTCCTGATGCATGCGGTCCCAATGGCATCACTACTCCTGCTCTGGGTCTCACGTGATGACGTCATCATGCGAGACCTAGCACAGGAGGTTGCGCTGATGTCATTGCGACTTCTTGCGCTTTTCTAATGCCTCACAGGCCTGAGGCTTGTGAAGTTGGACGTCCATGAGTGCGCCCCCCTTTATGGGTAGCGAAGTGGTGCCCTAGGCGGATGACTACCCTCGCCTATCCATTGTCCCGGCCCTAATGCAGAACACATTACTGCATTAATGAGGCATAACAGGAGAGGACTATAACTCCCAGCATGTCTAAGGCATTATTATTTAATATCAGAGCACATTACAGGGGGACGTATAAAAGGATGAGACTACAACTCCCAGCATATCCAAGCCATTATTATGTAATATCAGAGTACATTATAAGAGGAGGTAAAAGAGGAGAGGACTACAACTCCAAGCATATCCAGGGTGTTGTAATGTACCCTTATATTACATAATAATGGCCTGTACATGCTGAGAGTTGCATTCCTCTCTTGTTATACCTCCTCTTGTAATGTAATCTGATATTACATAACAAGCTGAACATGCTGGGAGTTTTAGTCCTCTCCTCATACCTCATCTTGTAATGTACTCTGATATTACATGACAGGAGGTATAAGAGGAGAGGACTGTAACTCCCAGCAAATCCAGGGTGTTGTAATGTACCCTTATATTACATGATAATGGCCTGTACATGCTGAGAGTTGTAGTCCTCTCTTGTTATACCTCCTCTTGTAATGTACACTAATATTACATAACAAGCTGGACATGCTGGGAGTTTTAGTCCTCTCCTCATACCTCATCTTGTAATGTACTCTGATATTACATGACAGGAGGTATAAGAGGAGAGGACTACAACTCCCAGCACTTCCCTGGCACTTACATTGAAACCTTCACTTCTACCCATGCATCACTGGTCGTCTTCTTCATTACTTTACTGCATAGCTCCGCCTCCTGTTCTAGTCACATGATAGTGAGGTCATCGAAGGTCCTTCGTCCCCCTCTTCTCTGCTGAGCTCCGCCTCCAGCATGTGACATCATCGCAGGTCCTACAGCTCCAGTAGAAGAGTGTTGCTGGTGTCCATGACTGTCAGTTTACAGAGCAGCACTGTAGTAATGACTTGTGTTATGTGTCACGGAGGGGGCCTTACACTGCATTGGATAGTGCAGCTTTTCATCTGTCCGCCCTTTTGCTTCCACGGACGTTCAGCTGAACAGTAGCACTGAAGCAAGGGGCCCCTTAGATGATAGGGGCCCGGGGCAATTGCCCCCCCCCTAACGCTGGCCCTGCCTGCAGGCCTTCAATGGTATATTCCTGTGAAAGGCATCGGCACCTTCAGCAGGCTCTGGCCTTTCACAACCAACAAAGGGCTCCCCTGATCACCGCGTGGGGAAGACATTCCAGCCTTGGGAGCACAGCGCTCCCATTTTTTCAACCAACGCTCTGACCATGGCATCTGAGGGGTTAAATGCCCGCAATTGGCATCATAGCCAATCGCAGACATTAGCTCCAGGTGTCTGCTCTGTAGCGGATGCCATCTTTAAAGACCCGACATGCAACATATATGTACCGCAGATGTCGGTAAGAGGTTAAAAGGGGGCTATCCACAGGAAATTCACCATTGTACCCGGCAAGGCCTTGTAGACTAGCTAAGCTGAATGTAATGGTATCTTTCACAGTAATCTGCTGTTTCATTCTGGGAAAAGTAGTTTAATCCATATGTAAGTAAACAGCTAAGTGACCTAAGGGCAGGCCCACAAGCCGGGGGGCTACAGAAAAGAAAATGAACATTGGTTATGTATATATGACTGATACAAATTATTCTATTTGTATTTAGTTACTTCTGGGGAGGTAAGCCCTAATATTTGTAGCAATTTTTAAAATGTATTTTTTACTTTATTTAAGCAGCGGACTGTGGACACAGATGGAGTGGCAGTGATACAGGATCCTGCATCGCCCGTACATCCTGCGCTGTACTGTATATCAGTATGTCGGGCACCTTATAAGAATAAAAGAAAGAATTACATATTCTGATCTTGTAAAGTGTTTCATCAATTAGAGACAGACAAGGATTCGGGAACATTTAACGTCACCTGTAATTTTTCCTTCTGTCTCTGGATGCTTTAATGAGGCGCAGGAGCCATAAATCACACTTTATTTTTCATCATCCTTTCCAGATTCCGGGCTGTGAGTTATTTGCCTAATAGTAGATTGTCTGTAATAAAGAGCTTATTGATGGAAAACTTCCTGGACGACTCGAATTATTGATTAGAGTGTTACCTATCCCGCTAACGTGGCCGAGACTTGTGAAAAATGAAGATCTGTCAATATTCTGAAAGATTAGAATTAATAAAAAATAATACCCAGAGCAAAACGCAAGATTAAATGTATAAGTTTAACTACAAAGCATGCTGGTATAACCTGGGCTTTATATGTGCAGAACTTGTATAATTATACATCTACTTGTATATAACGATATGGACCATGCTGGTATAACCTGGGTATCTCCTGTATATAATTATATATGTACAGCTGGTATAAGTTATACATTTTCTTGTAGATAATGATATGGACCATGCTGGTATAACCTGGGTATCTCCTGTATATAATTATATATGTACAGCTGGTATAAGTTATACATCTTCTTGTATATAGTGATATGGACCATGCTGGTATAACCTGGGTATCTCCTGTATATAATTATATATGTACAGCTGGTATAAGTTATACATCTACTTGTATATAGTGATATGGACCATGCTGGTATAACCTGGGTATCTCCTGTATATAATTATATATGTACAGCTGGTATAAGTTATACATCTTCTTGTATATAGTGATATGGACCATGCTGGTATAACCTGGGCATCTCCTGTATATAATTATATATGTACAGCTGGTATCAGTTATACATCTTCTTGTATGTAGTGATGTGGACCATGCCGGTATAACCTGGGTATCTCCTGTATATAATTATATATGTACAGCTGGTATAAGTTATACATCTTCTTGTATATAGTGATATGGACCATGCTGGTATAACCTGGGCATCTCCTGTATATAATTATATATGTACAGCTGGTATAAGTTATACATCTTCTTGTATATAGTGATATGGACCATGCTGGTATAACCTGGGTATCTCCTGTATATAATTATATATGTACAGCTGGTATAAGTTATACATCTACTTGTATATAGTGATATGGACCATGCTGGTATAACCTGGGTATCTCCTGTATATAATTATATATGTACAGCTGGTATAAGTTATACATCTTCTTGTATATAGTGATATGGACCATGCTGGTATAACCTGGGCATCTCCTGTATATAATTATATATGTACAGCTGGTATCAGTTATACATCTTCTTGTATGTAGTGATGTGGACCATGCCGGTATAACCTGGGCATCTCCTGTATATAATTATATATGTACAGCTGGTATTGGTTATACATCTTCCTGTATATAGTGATATGGACCATGCTGGTATAACCTGGGCATCTCCTGTATATAATTATATATGTACAGCTGGTATAACCTGGGCATCTCCTGTATATAATTATATATGTACAGCTGGTATAACCTGGGCATCTCCTGTATATAATTATATATGTACAGCTGGTATAAGTTATACATCTACTTGTATATAGTGATATGGACCATGCTGGTATAACCTGGGCATCTCCTGTATATAATTATATATGTACAGCTGGTATAAGTTATACATCTTCTTGTATATAGTGATATGGACCATGCTGGTATAACCTGGGCATCTCCTGTATATAATTATATATGTACAGCTGGTATTGGTTATACATCTTCCTGTATATAGTGATATGGACCATGCTGGTATAACCTGGGCATCTCCTGTATATAATTATATATGTACAGCTGGTATAACCTGGGCATCTCCTGTATATAATTATATATGTACAGCTGGTATAACCTGGGCATCTCCTGTATATAATTATATATGTACAGCTGGTATAAGTTATACATCTTCTTGTATATAGTGATATGGACCATGCCGGTATAACCTGGGCATCTCCTGTATATAATTATATATGTACAGCTGGTATAAGTTATACATCTTCTTGTATATAGTGATATGGACCATGCTGGTATAACCTGGGTATCTCCTGTATATAATTATATATGTACAGCTGGTATAAGTTATACATCTACTTGTATATAGTGATATGGACCATGCTGGTATAACCTGGGTATCTCCTGTATATAATTATATATGTACAGCTGGTATAAGTTATACATCTTCTTGTATATAGTGATATGGACCATGCTGGTATAACCTGGGCATCTCCTGTATATAATTATATATGTACAGCTGGTATCAGTTATACATCTTCTTGTATGTAGTGATGTGGGGCATGCTGGTATAACCTGGGCATCTCCTGTATATAATTATATATGTACAGCTGGTATAAGTTATACATCTTCTTGTATATAGTGATATGGACCATGCCGGTATAACCTGGGTATCTCCTGTATATAATTATATATGTACAGCTGGTATAAGTTATACATCTTCTTGTATATAGTGATATGGAGCATGCTGGTATAACCTGGGCATCTCCTGTATATAATTATATATGTACAGCTGGTATAAGTTATACATCTTCTTGTATATAGTGATATGGACCATGCTGGTATAACCTGGGTATCTCCTGTATATAATTATATATGTACAGCTGGTATAAGTTATACATCTACTTGTATATAGTGATATGGACCATGCTGGTATAACCTGGGCATCTCCTGTATATAATTATATATGTACAGCTGGTATAAGTTATACATCTTCCTGTATATAGTGATATGGACCATGCTGGTATAACCTGGGCATCTCCTGTATATAATTATATATGTACAGCTGGTATAACCTGGGCATCTCCTGTATATAATTATATATGTACAGCTGGTATAACCTGGGCATCTCCTGTATATAATTATATATGTACAGCTGGTATAGGTTATACATCTTCTGTATATAGTGATATGGACCATCTTGCACACTATAAGACTTGAATTGCTCATAGTTTCTTAAATCTATGACAATATGCTGTATGTACACTGTGCACATAGGAGAAGAACAGTCACAAATATAATGATATGCCACAGATGTATTCCCAGGGATAATGAATATATTTGTTGCAAACACAATAAAAATTCAATTCCATATTTCGTTTAACATAATATTTACACAAGAGGAAAAAAGTATTTTGTTTTAGAACATGTGTGTCTAAAATAATCGGATTATTCCTCCCTCAACAGCTGTAATTATTCTCAATTTGGTAACAAAAAGGTTTTAACAATTATATTACATGAAAATAACATTTACCACTGTTTCAAGTTACTGCTATAAAATGCAGCCTGTCCATTCACTAGAGATCAGCGGTGACATCACTGAGAATACCGCCTACCCATTCACTAGAGATCAGCGGTGACATCACTGAGAATGCAGCCTATCCATACACTAGAGATCAGCGGTGACATCACTAAGAATGCAGCCTATCCATTCACTAGAGATCAGCGGTGACATCACTGAGAATGCAACCTATCCATTCACTAGAGATCAGCAGTGACATCACTGAGAATGCAGCCTGTCCATTCACTAGAGATCAGCGGTGACATCACTGAGAATGCCGCCTATCCATTCACTAGAGATCAGCGGGGACATCACTGAGAATACCGCCTACCCATTCACTAGAGATCAGTGGTGACATCACTAAGAATGCAGCCTATCCATTCACTAGAGATCAGCGGTGACATCATTGAGAATGCAGCCTATCCATTCACTAGAGATCAGCGGTGACATCACTGAGAATGCAGCCTATCCATTCACTAGAGATCAGCGGTGACATCATTGAGAATGCAGCCTATCCATCACTAGAGATCAGCGGTGACATCACTGAGAATGCAGCCTATCCATTCACTAGAGATCAGCGGTGACATCACTGAGAATGCAGCCTATCCATTCACTAGAGATCAGCGGTGACATCACTGAGAATGCAGCCTATCCATTGACTATAGATCAGCGGTGACATCACTGAGAATGCCGCCTATCCGTTTACACGACCTAATATTAGAATCCCTTCTTTCTCTTCTCTATAAATATTTATGGGAATTATGATAATCCCTGTGTCCCAGGTAAAATCCCCATACTGCAGTGTGCACCAGGCTTCTGATAAGTGACTTTCATTCTCCACCAGGTATGAACCAGATGCAAACATCTGAGACTGGATGAATATGCAGAGCTCTCGCCTTAATGTCAACACACTTTAATTTAGTATCCAGCTGAGGTAACAAAACCAGCGGCTGCCGTGTAATACGGCCCCGAATCAGATCATTACAAAGGCTCGCCATTCACGATGCATTTTTGTAATCCCCAGGTAAATCACAGACGCGGCTCTATAGGAGCAAACACACTTTCCAATTTCCAAGAGAATTAAATGGAATCCCCCGTGGAGGGACACACTTCAACATGCTATCTATTCTCCGCTAGCGTTAATTCATCATAGTGATTGCCCCTAAATTGAAATTTGCATTCATATAGCTGATGGCGGAAAAAATGATGAAAATAATAGACATTTTTTGCAGAGTTGATTATTAGATAAACTCACAGGTGACAAATACCGAATGAAGGGTTGGAGAGGACATGAGGTTTACTGCATGTATCTCAGGGTTTATCTTCCAGACTGTAAACCTTAAGAATTATATTTCTGGATTATTGTCAAAATTAGCTTTAAGGACCCACAACTTATGGCTTGAAGCTTCTGAAAAACAGGACAGCCCACTGGGGTAGGTGGTAATTCCATCAACTGCAACCTTTCCCACTGGAGCCAGTCACACCTTCTGATAGATGGGTGTAATGTCAACGCATAGTCCCTAGGACAGCTCTTACCATATGTCAATCACAGGTTACGTTTTTGACGGTCCACCAATGAGCTTGAACCTTCATTGAGCTGGGACACAACAGAGAGGTGCGAACACATAGGAGATATGAAGACTTTAAAGTCTTCTATTTTGGGCTTCTTAGGATTGGTGAAAGTCCCAGCTGATGGACCACCACTGATCTGATGTGGACATGCCTGGCTGACATGCAGTATAAGAAATCTTTGTAACAGTCTTCCTCTCTGGATACATCATTGTCACAGCATGACATTGTGCCGCAATGGGCTCCAGATGTTACTCATAATGCAAGTCTTAAGAAATGGGCAGCCATCTTTAAGCAGAACATCAACTGAAGGCAGAACATTTTGATTGTCTATAAACATGCAGTTCTTGTTGGCATGCTTCAATTCTAATGGGCCGGATTTTGACTTCGAGGGTAAGTACCTACAGGTGGCACTAGACAGTTTTCTTCTCTAATTTGCATACGTTTCCCAGGGAGCATTGCCTATTAGACTCCCTACGTCAACTAGATCTCCACAAGGAGAACCAGTAGCGGATAGAAGCTGCACCCTCTATTCTGAGTGGCATCCTCCGCTAATTGGCGCCAACTAATCAGACTCTCTTGACACAAGAGACCATATTGAGGGTCTCAGTCTCTAAGGACTGTAAATGTTTAAAAGTTTGAATTTGGTGTTTTTAGACCATAATATTTTCAATTTTTTTATGGAGACGCATTATCATGTCCATAGGTCTCCAACCTGGTCTACAATTCCTAGCAGGCCTGATCAACCTGAAGTGGTTAAGTGATGCTAGGAGTTGTAGTTTCCCAGCAGCTTGAGGGCCACAGGTTAAAGACTACTGCCGCAAAGGATTCATACAGTTATACGGACAAAGCTAGTTTCTGTGCTACATCCTGGGTTAAAATGTAACAATATATTTTATATATTTTTATTGTTTTCATTTTAGATCTTGTTTCTCACAGGCAGGAAGAATTGCAGCTCTCACACGTTAACAGGATTCTCCTGGAGGGTTTTGTTCTCTATCTAATTTTGCGCAGAGTACAACGCCGGGCGTCGGCTCTTCTGGTTGCAATTTCAGGGAGAAAAAAATAATAATTGTAACAAGTATTAAGTGAGATATAAAGGAGGAAAGAGTAGTCTCGACTTTCTGTCTTATTGAGTTAATCTGAGATTCCATCTAGTAAGACGTGAAGGAAATGTTTTTTCAGTTCTTCATGGTCTTTATCCAAAATGGTGTAACCTGTAGCTTCAGGGTCCTAATGCAACATCTGTAACAGGGCCCCCACCTACCATGTGCCATTGATAATACTGGTGTCAGGAGGTCCATTGAGCATCCTTAGGCACCATGGCCCAGGAGCGACTTCTACCTCTGCACCCCTATAGCTATGCATCTGTAAAATGGATGAGGTAATTCTCTGATCATTGATATATTTCCATAGTACTGACTTGTATTCATCACGACATGGTTAATAGATCTCATAATATTCATGAAAGGTCCATTATCTGGGGACTAAGGGACACATTTATTAAGACCGGCATTTTAGATGCATTGACCCCTACGAAACTTCAGCGGATCCTGCGCCACTTCTAAATGTAAGGCAGCTTCCTTGCTGTCTTACATTTAGACCACTTTCTATGTCTAAAACAGGCGTAGAAAATGGTAAGTGAGACGGACCTACTGGCCCGTCCCTTTCCTGCCCATGCCAAGCCAACTTTTTTACACCTGGCATGAGCAGGGAGAATTCGCAGATTGCGGCACAAAGGACCTGCGCCAGAAATAGGCCTAGTTTAGGCGTATTTCTGTTTAATAAATGACCCCCTAAAATTTTATTGAAGATGTAATAGGCATCATGAAGTTATATTGATACATGACTGAACTGGATGGAGGTCATCACGAGGCTACACGGAGGTTGGTCGCTTGATGGGTCTAGGTCGGTAGGGATCCTTATGAGAATATTTTATGAATTATGGAGCTGATGTATTAAGTTGGCATTTCATATGACAATATTGACCTAAGGTCCAATGCCTCTTAATAAATTTGGCTCCTCTTCCTCTCTAGGGTGTCCTATAGATGAAATTTGCAACATTTTTCTTCCATTTCCTGTTTTAGAATTGATACATTTTTGTAACAATTCTGGCCACGCCCCCTTTATTTTACCATTTTCAAAAAATGATAAGGAGGGAGAAATTTCATAAATTTTAGGGCAAATACGGCGCAACTTGTTCACAACAACAACAAAAAAAATTAACATTAATACATTTCCTACTGTGAGTTTTAGGTCATTTGATTTGTGGCATCACGGGATTAGGAAGGTTAGATATTAGAGCGGTTCAGAAACATTTTGGCAAAGTTGGCTTGTATGATAAAATCCATAGGATAACATTCTCCAGCATGGTGTGTCCAGGGGGGAGGGGACTTTTTGGACCAAGGTCTGGTCATGACCTCTGCACCCACCGTCTTTACCCCCTGGTGTGTGATTATGGTAAGTCTCATTAAAATTAAAACCAATAGAAACAAACAACAAAAGCCACAGTTAAACAGTTAAATGACTAGTCAATTAGGCTGTGGGCGGAGCTGTGACTACCTTTAAAGTACTTAAATAGTGGAATGCTGTTATTTTACTGTAAGATTTGTGCAAGTCATAAAGTATTGATGAAGGTTTAACTGCTTGGACAGGTAACCCAAGGTCACAAAAATATGGAGACATGAATTTTGGGTGGAGTTACCCTTTAAATGTCCATAGTATAACAATTTCTTCACTCTGCTAACAGCCCTATGACTTCTGTAAGGTTTATCCCTGGACTGCTGAATGTGGAAATGAAATGTAAATTGTGATTTAATTGATGTATGTTTAGATCCCTAAGCAGATATTGAAGTTTACTCCTCGGTCTCAGGAATGGTGGGAACCTTAGGCTGTGATATCTTTGAAGGCACAAGGAGGCTTTCAGTGATCTGCATAAGAAATGTAATATATCATGTGATATTTATCCACTCGGTGAATGGCAAGTCAATCTTAAAAACAAATCTAAATTTGCTGAGAAAAACAAGGATATTAGAGGCAATAAAACCTATTTATCATCAGTTCTCACTTTCCCAAGCAAGACCCGGCGTCTCCGTGACCAATTCCTGCCCCAAAAGGCAGAATGCAAATAAACAGCAGCTCAGGAAATTCTTATTAAACTGCAAAGCAATGAAATGTGCAAATAGATATTACCGGGCACTTTGCAGGGACATCGGCGGAGGATGTGACCTTGGCTGGGTGAATGAAATTAAAGCTGAATTTGCTTGCAGGGATTGCAGTGCAAAGATCAGACTCATATGGCAGGTTATATCTGGGTGCTGTTGGAGAAGATGTGGCTGATAGGGATTGGGATAGCCCCATTTTATCAACGAGGCATGCTCCGTGAGCTTCACGGGTGGTCCATCTTGTCTTGGATACCAAAACTTATATTCTTAGAGCCAATTCCCATAGGATCAAGAGTTTTTAGTGCCCCTCAATTAGGACAGAATATGAAATATAAAATGCTACATTACTGTTCAATGCAACGAGTGGGTAAAATGAGTGAAACATTTTTGGAGGGCTCCACCAGGATGCAACCCGTGCTGAGAAGGCCAATAGTTGCATCCCATAGAAAACCAAGGAGAACACTGGGGACCACATTGGATTTTTCCAATATCGATTTAACAGAAAAAAAGAAAAGTCAGGCATCTTATATCATCAAATCCCAAAAGACTACTGCACAGACATTAATACAAGTGGGCATTGAGGGTTAGTCTAGGACATCTTCACCATGTGACACCATCTCTCCATTCTTGACATTGCGTAATACCAGTACAATATCCATTGAGGTTTAGTCTGAGCAACTTTACCATGTCTACTGCCATTGTGGCCCTTTCCTCACATGACAATACTGTGATACTAAGATAGATTGTGAATATCAGATCGATGTTGGTCAGCCTCAGACTCCACCACCGATCAGCTGATTGAGCATACTCTTCATTGTGCATCCGGCACTGGCCGGTACATTTTTTGGTGGTCTTGCCTTGTACTGAAGCTCAGTCCTATTCAGTTGAATAGGCAAGGATAGGCATCGATATTAAAGTCAGGGAAAAAACTATGGTCATCCAATCCCACTGTAACCTTATTGGTTATCTTTTATGGTTTCTTCCTCAAGACCTACACCATAGAGCCATAATTTACAATATCATGGACTGACGAGAGGTAACAAGCCTGGAACAGCTTTCTCAGATTTGAAGATGTCTTTCTGATGTATTTCTGATAAGTACTATCAGTTATGGATAAATGGTTGGCCACTAGGGTTGAAAAATTTGCATGGCTTTGCCAACTGGCAAAACATAGATGGAGAAGTCAGGCAAGTAATGGGCCATAGCAGATATGGAGGGTGACAGGAGGGCAACTAAATTAATCAAGTGGGACCTCAGAGTCTAAGACTGGCCATGCACTTTAGATTTGGACCCATCTGTATCTCCCAATATACCTGCATGTTGTCAGGCAGCTCTGGTGGTGGCTTATCTGCCTGCAGACAAAAGGACTGGCCAAGTTGACTTGAGTCAGCTCAATCCTTTCATCCAATATCTGCACTCGGAGGAAAGTCAGGAGGCCTCCTGACCATTAGATAGTCAGCTAGTTCTGCCAGAATCATCAGGTCACCCGACCTGGAAACCTTAAAGGTTGGACTGGTGATAAGCGTATGACCTCTGGAGGTTTGACGGGTAAGATCCCCATCAGACTCAAGAATGGAGGTCTTGAGACAACCCTTTTAAGAGTAGTTGTCTGTATTCTGCAGCTCCTGTCCTGACCACCATGACAGCTTCTCCCACCTCTGTATGCTGTACGGTGCTGCAGTGAAGACATTTCTTGTTAGGTTTCAGTATCTTTAAGTGTCCTTGTCTCGTTCAGCTCAGGAAATGCTACAAAACACATATTATTTGGAGAACCCGTCTCTTTGCAGTCTAACGTCTTTTTAATTAATTGGATTTGTTTTAAGGTCTCTTTGCATATGAAGCATAAAGTATTTTATCCTCGATTCAAAAGACGCCGAAGCGCGGATGGCAAATGAATAAATGTAAATGGCTTTACAGGCACTTACTGAATTCATGTTTAGTTCCTTTTAAGTTGCCTGTGTACAAGGAGCACGACTCTCCTGAGACGCTCCTCACATAAACTGTCGCCTTAAGCAGTTGCATAAACATTAGACTCCAAAAGCCCCAAAATATCAAGGTAGACCCTGGATATAATTGGACGCCGCTCACAAATAATACGTCTCCAGCTTTTGTTTGAAGAGTATGCAGCTGCTTTCTGAATGCGTCAGATAGGAAAATAGATAACACCGAGAATACCTAGAACTTCTTAAAAGTGGAGATCGAAACGCAAGAAGTGGCAGCAGTATATTTGTAGTGTGACATGCAAGCTCCAGGGAAATTATGGATGTGAACGAGCCTTCCTTGTGTTTGAGGCACAGTTTTAGAATAAGTTACAACAGAGAAGCAGACTGAGATAAACCTCCTGTTCCTTAAAGGCATAGCCCAATTAAATGGTGGTTGGTCTTTAAGGGGTGTCTACTTTGGGCAATGTTATGATAGAAAAGTTCCCAGACATCACAGGGATCAGAGGGACCCCTAGAAATCATCTTTAAAGAGCTGAACCCGGACATCCCTCCATTTTCACCCCGGCAGCCCCCCTGACTTGAGCTTAGGAGCAGTTCATGCTCCGATGCTCTCCTTTGCCCTGCGCTAAATCGCACCGGGCAAAGGCATTTTCTGGAGTTCCGGGCTATCCATGGGGCTACCAGGAAGCCCGGTGACGTCACCGGCACTGATGGGCGGGCTTTAGCGCTGCCCTAGCCAGTAAAATGGCTAGGGCAGCACTAAAGCATGCCGATAAGAGTCAGTGACCTCACAGAACACACTGCCGGGCAGAAGCTTCCTCCCGGCAGTGTGTTATTGTAAACAAAAGAGCCCGTGCCCTGCGCGATCTAGTGCAGGGCAAGGGAGCACATCGGAGCATGAAATGCTCCGATGCCAACATCAGGCGGGTTGCCTGGATGAAAATATGGGTATGTCCGGGTTCAGCTCTGAACCCGGACAACCCCTTTAATGTGAGTAAGTATGGCATTCTCCTGCAGTGCCCCTATAGGGGAAATGAAGAATTACACACTTCCTATTCTTATCTATGGCTGCCTGTGTAAAGCAGAGACATGTTAGGTTCTCCAGGTCTTTGTAGTCGCTCTTTGCTTTGGCTAATAGATGAGGTTTCTGTATGGGTGTACCTCATTCACTCCGTAAAGGATTGGTGACGGGGTTGGAAATTCTGCTGCTGATTTGGGATGGATCGTGCTGCATATTTGTCATGGATTTTACCCTATGCATTCTAGGTGGAAATCCATAGCCTAGATTTACGCTGTGGGTCAATTCACACTGCGGATTGATTTTCTCAACATGGTTGCTTAAAATCTGATGCACTTGGCCGCAACTGAAAAAATCCATGTTAAAAAATCCACAGTGTATTTGTGTTATACACAAATATATATGGACATACCATAGTAGGGTTTCTGACCATGAGTTTTCTAAACCAGTCAACCCCTTTAAATGAGATGAAATCGGAAAAAATTAACTGTAAAACATGGATCAGATCTGGTGGTCTTGGTCTATGTGGTGCAGGGTTTTCAGTCACTCCTGGTCCCTCATGTTTATCCAGGGATGCAACTCAAGTAGACTTGGGAGGAAGATCTACATATAATAGGAGGTAGGTTATGAGGGACAGGAGCTTAGCTTTGGGTCTTGCACATGGCTCCCTTTCTCCACTGAATGCATTAGTAAAGAAATGAGGGGGAAACAGCTAGAGAGTGATGGATAGAAAGAGATGGGGGGGGGGGGGGGCGGTCAATCGGAAAATTTGGGATTGTGTCTATGGGTGGACTTTCCATTAAAAGCAACAAAAAAGTGGTATAATGTGCAGAGACGAACTGAGGACAGACACAAAGTAAGATTTTGAAAGAAACATAAACACCAAAAAAAATCCTAACAGCCGATGGAGCCTCAGAGCCAGGAACAGGAGGCGTTCTTCGTTCTCTTCCATGCTCAGTATGAAGCTTTTATTTTCAAGTCTTTGGGCAAAGCTGGGAAATGAAGAGACAACATGGAATCGTGTCCTGAAGGGAGCCGCAAGATCCTAATTTATCCGCCCTACTTTCATGTTCTCCCTCAGTTCCTCCAGTCCAGCCGAGTTTGTTAGTTTTTTGTTCTCTTGTTATCTGTTTCTACTGTGGAGGAGCAGAAGATATAAAGGGCCATTTATGGGCTAATTCCCTGTAAGAAGAGATTTGAGAAAATGTGATTGTAGATGTGATCTTAGATGCAGGGCGGCAGCTGCATTTAGGGAAGGGATGGGTTTTACAGGGAATGATGTACAGACCTGAGCGTCGGTAGCTTCCAGAATCTGCAGCTACTATATTAAATCTCCAAGAACTATGTAATTTTTGTGCATCCTTCAAAAAAAATTCGGAGAAGCCCAATTCTTGAAGGATAGAGCAACATTTCTTGGTTGCAGCATCCTGCAAAAGGGACATCAAACACAAGCAGCGGTGGATGGTGGAGGAGATATTCTTTAGGTCACTTCCCCAATGTGCATCCCCGATATATTTTAATGTTATATAATTTCAGACAGAGGACATATCATTAGGGTTGAGCGAACACCTAGAAGTTCGGGTTCGCCGGGTTCGGCCGAACTTCACCGCAAAGTTCGGGTTCGGGATCCGAACTTGACCCCGGACCCCATTGAAGTCAATGGGGACCCGAACTTTGGGGCACTAAAATGGCTCTAAAAAAGTCATAGAAAGGGCTAGAGGGCCTGTTGTTCCATGCCCATCCACAGCTCCTCCGCGGTGTGGGGTTTTTCCATGCCATGAAGCCTTTCAACAAGTTTTATTAAATGCCCGAACATCAAACTTGAACCCAAACTTTTCCGGCAAAGTTCGGGTTCGGGTCCGGGTACCAATAATCATAAAGTTCGATACGGACCCAAACTCTACAGTTCGGGTTCGCTCAACACTACATATCATCAATAAGGTCTAATTTGTGAATCATGCCATAAGAAACAGATCTAGTGGCAAGTAATTGACTCCAAGGTCTGGCTCCACATGGGGTTGTCTTCTGATTCTCATACTTACCAACATTTGGGACATATAAGCCCGGACCTGGGGGTGCCCATTTTTGAGGCACATTGGCATAAATCCCACCGCTTTGTGCTCCAGCTTGCAGAATTGTCCTGCTATATATGGATCCTGCATAGGAAACAGCCCGTGGGTCATCATGTCTTCTTTCTACTGAACACAGCCTAGCGGTAAAGTAGTTCTTGTTCCTCTCGATCCAGGCCAAGGACAAGGCATACTGGTGTCCCATTATAATTTGTGTCCCTGGTTCCAACCTCTTCCCAACTGGTCTTTATAGTGGATGTGGTTATCTGTCCAGATGAGAGTGACCCGACTGATCAGTCACAAATATGAACCTAGCCCTTACAGCGGCCCTCGGACGGACATGTTCTGTATTTCTGCAGTCTAGTCCCTATAACAGGTTCTGTGGCTCATCCGTTACGTCCACTGATTAATTGCACAGACGGATAGGTGACAGGTAACCATCCTTCACAGGTAATACAGTCCGGCGCTGCAGAACGTCGCTCGGCCTTCTCGCCTCTATTGAGTTTACGGTGGCAATGAATTGTTTACATTGTTACCCGCAGGCGGCAGTTTAATGGACGCTGTCAATGTTGTTTACCGGCCGCCATGTTCAACATTCACTACTTAAAGAGCAATTTTTTTTAGCTATTTTTTCTTTTGCATCTTTCACCCAAAGCAAATCCAGATAGAAATGATCCTGTACATTTAAAGGGCCCCTCCACGATCCACTTTTTCTTATTCCTTTGTACATTTTGACCAGGAATTCACGTGATTCACAGACCATGGATGCAACAATCAGTATAGACAACCTTGTCACAGCCTCTTCTCGTCCTAGAAACAACATCTGATGACATCATCGATCTGATTCGCTCTGCATGCCCGGCAGAGCTCTTACAATGTAGTGGAATTTTAAATGCAGCTCTGGAAATGACTGGAGCATAAAATTAAGGAAACTTTTTTTTATTTATCTTGCAAAGGTCTTGCACAGTTCAGCATCAATTTGCCCCAGCCAGTCCAGTGTCCTGTCCATGATGAGGTCACATGACCCAAGCTTGCCAATCACTGCCATGGAGGAAACGGCTGACGGACATGGTGGACAGGTGATGTCATCATGGACACAGCAGCATTGCACCAGGATTTAGACACCTGGGGAACCACAGCAGAATGTTCTAGGTAAATCTGTTACAAATGTATCATTTTAGACATGGGGGCCCTTTAGGGGGTTATTCTGACAATCAGAAACCCCCTTTAAAGTCAGTAAAAGAAAGTCTATGCGAAGTTTCTGTGCTGATTTAGTAGATTTTATGCTGATAGCGATAATTGCTGTGCGGTTTTCCGCGCTCTTTGACAAGGCTTGATGCCTATTCCGTTTCTTCTTCTGTAGAATAAGCAGGGAATAGTCACAGCGCTCGCTCTTCTGCTTGGAATTATCATCACTATCCATAGATTAAAGGAGTTACCTTCTAACCTGTAAGAGAAAAGTGTCTCCAGCGCGATGGGGGCGAGAGGCGCAGCGAGCTGATTAATGTGCAGCCGAGAGTAAGTGTCTGATAGAAAAGGTGTGAAAGTGCTTAAAATCACATAACCGTAATTATTGTCATTAACAACTCGGCGCCGCTTCACTATGCAAATGCAATCACTAATGAATGAGCCTCCGACTGATTCTTTAGCACAACTTACCTTTGTATGAAAGTGAAAAAAAAAAAACACATTATATAGTATAGTGTTTGGGTACGGCTGCATGTGGAGGTTTCCTGATGTAGTTTTGGAAGCTAAAACCAAGAGTAAGTTAAAAAAAAGAGCAAAAAAAAAAAAAAGTGGTGTCTGTCCTTTACACTGCCTCTCCTCTTACGACCCACTCAGGATTTTGTCTTCCAAAACCGCCTCATTAAACCTGACAATGTGGCCGCACCCTTACACCTCAGCTGGCATTTACCAGGTCAGCCACAGGTCTGATGGTACCTGCTGATATACAGCGTTCAAATAATACCACCATACAGTACTGGGATAGCTCACTATGTGTAGTAAATAGTAACATAGTAACATTTTTTTGGCTACCCACAAGGCAAATGAGTGACATTAAGCTTGTTTTTTTTGGGGAGCTTAATGTGGCTTAATGTACATAGAACAACTTAGATGTTAACCGATTTCCCCCAAACTTCACATAATATAAGACTCTTATCTGTTCAAATAAATCCTGAAAAAAATCTGTGCTTTTAGTAAAAACATAGCACACTTTATTTATTTATTTATTTTAAATATGACATTGGGGACATGACTTCATATCCCTTGTTTTCTGTCAACGTTACCTTCATGTTGCAATAACTCCATTTGCAAGAAGACAATTATTTATTTATTTATTAAACTATATAAACCAAAACATAATAGTGATCTTGGAGGAAAACTTCAGCCTGTGTCCATAACCTTTCGGTGTGTCCCTATAGATGATAGAAAGCCCCATCTGGAATGAAGAATACATGAGAAATCCATTACCGAGGAGGTCGTGAGGGTAATAAGTATGCACATTCTTATCTGTGGCATCAAATAGTTTAATGTGAATAACTTTTGGTATGTTTTACCAAATGACCCCAAATCTTCAGAATATGTTGGCATAGAGAGAGTCTTGTAGTGTGGGAAGTTTGGGGGAAATCGGTTAACATTTAAGTTGTTTTATGTAAGTTAAGCCACATTAAGCTCCCCCAAAAACAAGCTTAATATCACTCATTTGCCTTGTGGGTAGCCAAAATCCATGAAACTTCCAGGATAGGTTTGGGAATCTGAAAACTTAGGTTGTGCAAAGTTTTAAGGCAATTGATTGAGGTTTAGGCACATTATGGTACATTAAGCTACTGTAAGCCATTTTCACATTAAATGTTTTAGGATGTCCCCCTTTTACCAATCAGCGGAGGTCCGATTCTGATACTGCAATGAAAATTGAAGTCTCTTCTTTGATGCAGCTTCTCCATCAGTGCAGTGACCGTCCGTCTGCCCCGGAGCCCCATACGCTGTAGGTTCTCTGAACTGTTGTGTTAGACACACGTCTGGTGCCTCCTGGTTTATTTTGGCGCTGAGCTGCTCCCCCGTAGGGTGTCGTCTGCTCTTATGCACCTTCATAGCCGACGTTCACCTCTCACATCGGTGGCACGTGGTGCTCTGCAGTTTCCACGTCACTTATTGACGATGGGGCCATTTGTCCATTCACCATACACTTTCAGCAGCACGAGAAGAGTTCACACTACGTAGTCTCAGAAATACCGCCACCCGGGCCTGAAAGCCAATAATCATCCTATTCTGAGACTCTGATAAATCGCCCTCTTTACAGCATTGACAGCAATGAGGGATATGTGTGCAGACAGCCTATCACACCCTTTATATACCCACCGAGCCAGCTCACCACACCTTATATACCCACCTAGCCAGCTCACCACACCTTATATACCCACGAGCCAGCTCACCACACCTTATATACCCACGAGCCAGCTCACCACACCTTATATACCCACCGAGCCAGCTCACCACACCTTATATACCCACCTAGCCAGCTCACCACACCTTATATACCCACGAGCCAGCTCACCACACCTTATATACCCACGAGCCAGCTCACCACACCTTATATACCCACCGAGCCAGCTCACCACACCTTATATACCCACCGAGCCAGCTCACCACACCTTATATACCCACGAGCCAGCTCACCACACCTTATATACCCACGAGCCAGCTCACCACACCTTATATACCCACCGAGCCAGCTCACCACACCTTATATACCCACCGAGCCAGCTCACCACACCTTATATACCCACAGAGCCAGCTCACCACTCCTTATATACCCACCGAGCCAGCTCACTACACCTTATATACCCACCGAGCCAGCTCACCACATCTTATATACCCACAGAGCCAGCTCACCACACCTTATATACCCACCAAGCCAGCTGACCACACCTTATATACCCACTGAGCCAGCTCAACACATTTTATATACTAACCGAGCCAGCTCACCACACCTTATATACCCAGCGAGCCAGCTCACCACACCTTATATACCCACCGAGCCTGCTCACCACACCTTATATACCCACCAAGCCAGCTGACCACACCTTATATACCCACTGAGCCAGCTCAGCACATTTCATATACCCACCGAGCCTGCTCACCACACCTTATATACCCACCGAGCCAGCTCACCACACGTGACTTCCTTCATGCGCCACGTGCTGCTGACAGTGAAAGCAGTAGTGACCAGAATTGTGTACAATTAATACTAGGCTTGATGGTGGTTACACATCTTGAGTGACCAGATGGCGGTGACACCCCATGAGCAGGGACTAGTGACTCTCCCGTTGATGGACAGAGGAGGCAACCTACTCACAGATCTTCTCTTGCCCGGCTTGTTTCCTAATATCTCTCTACTTGATTTTGGCCACAGTGCAAGGGTCATGATGATGATGGGCCATTGTTCATGGTGGTAATGGGCCACACAACTCAAACATGGTGGTTCAGTGGATGCACCGCTGGAGTCCAGGGTTTGAATCTGACTGGTGTGGACATCTGCATGGAGCTTGTATTCCGTTTCCTCCTATGTCCCAAGGTCATACCGGTTGCCCCTTGTAAAGTTTACTCAAGTGTTAACATTGCTATGGAATACACTCACCTAAAGAATTATTAGTACCACCATACTAATACGGTGTTGGACCCCCTTTTGCCTTCAGAACTGCCTTAATTCTACGTGGCATTGATTCCACAAGGTGCTGATAGCATTCTTTAGAAATGTCGGCCCATATTGATAGGATAGCATCTTGCAGTTGATGGAGATTTGAGGGATGCACATCCAGGGCATGAAGCTCCCGTTCCACCACATCCCAAAGATGCTCTATTGGGTTGAGATCTGGTGACTGTGGGGCCATTTTAGTGCAGTGAACTCATTGTCATGTTCAAGAAACCATTTTTCCAGTCTTCAACAGTCCAATTTTGGTGAGCTTGTGCAAATTGTAGCCTCTTTTTCCTATTTGTAGTGGAGATGAGTGGTACCCGGTGGGGTCTTCTGCTGTTGTAGCCCATCCGCCTCAAGGTTGTGCGTGTTGTGGCTTCACAAATGCTTTGCTGCAGACCTCGGTTGTAACGAGTGGTTATTTCAGTCAACGTTGCTCTTCTATCAGCTTGAATCAGTCGGCCCATTCTCCTCTGACCTCTAGCATCCACAAGGCATTTTTTCCCACAGGACTGCCGCATATTGGATGTTTTTCCCTTTTCACACCATTCTTTGTAAACCCTAGAAATGGTTGTGCATGAAAATCCCAGTAACTGAGCAGATTGTGAAATACTCAGACCGGCCCGTCTGGCACCAACAACCATGCCACGCTCAAAATTGCTTAAATCCCCTTTCTTTCCCATTCTGACATTCAGTTTGGAGTTTAGGAGATTGTCTTGACCAGGAGCCCCCCCTAAATGCATCGAAGCAACTGCCATGTGATTGGTTGACTAGAGAATTGCATTAATGAGAAATACAGGGTGGGCCATTTATATGGATACACCTTAATAAAATGGGAATGGTTGGTGATATTAACTTCCTGTTTGTGGCACATTAGTATATGTGAGGGGGGAAACTTTTCAAGATGGGTGGTGACCATGGCGGCCATTTTGAAGTCGGCCATTTTGAATCCAACTTTTGTTTTTTCAATAGGAAGAGGGTCATTTGACACATCAAACTTTTTGGGAATTTCACAAGAAAAACAACGGTGGGAGAAGAGGGTTGCATTGACAATCCAACACAATGGGCAGCACATTGAACACATTTTATAAGTGGTCAGAAACTTGTAAATAACTCATGAAAGAATAAAGTTACGTTAAAACCAAGCACACCATTGTTTTTCTTGTGAAATTCCCAATAAGTTTGATGTGTCACATGACCCTCTTCCTATTGAAAAAACAAAAGTTGCATTCAAAATGGCCAACTTCAAAATGGCCGCCATGGTCACCACCCATCTTGAAAAGTTTCCCCCCTCACATATACTAATGTGCCACAAACAGGAAGTTAATATCACCAACCATTCCCATTTTATTAAGGTGTATCCATAGAAATAGCCCACCCTGTAGAACAGGTGTTCCTAATAATTCTTTAGGTGAGTGTATGTTGGCGACATCAGTGATGAGACATTAATAATTCGGGCTCCATTGATCTCTATGTCAGCAGATACCTGATAGTCCTGGGTTTCTCACTTGATGATCTACTTTACTTTATCAGATCTTCCCAGTTAGTCAGATGATACAAATGATTCCCATAGACTCCAGTAGTCAATGGTGCTGAGCGGAGCCCCTGATCGCGGCCAGAGGAGATGACAGGGGAACATCCCCCATTGTGTCTTCTCCTTTGCACATTTGTGTTAACTGGAATAATATTCATATCCTAAATGAGAAAACAAGATAACGAGCAGCATGTAATTGAGTCAGTGTTAAACGCACCCTAACATGTAATGAAGAGAAAGCTACACGACAGCACACAGCTGGTTCCTGGGCCCCCTGGGCATACTTAGGAGCGGGGCCCCTGGCTCAGCTGCCGGGTGTGCTCAGGCTGTTAGCCCTCATTTGCACACAGGCGGCCGGCTGCTGGCACAGTGAAGGTATTTTCCTCCAGCCCTTAGAGGACGACATTGAATAATTTAAGATGTCAAAGACGTCATGATTTTAATCCCAGTCACCGGTCCTGGTTCAGTCTTTACAAATTCCAGAGGCTTGATTTTCATGTGACTAGAAATTTTTCTGAAAAGATTAGCGGCCCCTTCTGTCATCTCACAAGAGCCGGTTCTATCGGGCCCCGCAGTCTGTTATACTGGGGGGTAAAGCAAGGAAGGGCGGGGGGGCTGGAAAAGGGGCAACTAAAAAGGGGCATCAGTGAAGTATAATATGTACAGGCTGTGTACACTGTGCAGCAGAGTAACATATATAGTAACAGCTAGATACTGCGTAGAGTAACATATATAGTAACAGCTAGATACTGCGTAGAGTAACATATATAGTAACAGCTAGATACTGTGTAGAGTAACATATATAGTAACAGATAGATACTGCATAGAGTAACATATATAGTAACAGATAGATACTGCATACAGTAACATATATAGTAACAGCTAGATACTGCGTAGAGTAATATATATAGTAACAGCTAGATACTGGGTAGAGTAATATATATAGTAACAGCTAGCTACTGTATAGAGTAACATATATAATAACAGATAGATACTGCATAGAGTAACATATATAGTAACAGCTAGATACTGCGTAGAGTAATATATATAGTAACAGCTAGATACTGCGTAGAGTAATATATATAGTAACAGCTAAATACTGTATAGAGTAACATATATTATATACATAGTAATGTATATAATAATATAGTAACATATTTATATATAATGATTAGTGATGAGCGGCGGGGCAATATTTGAATTCCCGATATTTCGCTAATATTTTGTAGAATATTCATCATATATTCGCGAATTCTAGAATTCAAGATTATATTCTTGATTGCGAAAATCGGCAAAGTATTTTCGGTGAACAGCCTGCGGGATCCGTGCTGCCGCTAGTGCACACGTGCCGCCGGAGGTCCGCTCAGGCCCCATTGACTATAATGGGGGCGGGCCCGAGTTCCGGCGGCAGCACGGCAAACATGCCGAGAGGCGGCCAGGATAAAACTACGACATGTAATATTATTACTCTCCAGTCATCTAGTAACTATAACCTGTAATATTATTACTCTCCAGACGTCCCAGCGCCTCATCTCTCTCTGGCAGAGAGCTCCATAGCCTCACTGCTCTTACCGTAAAGAGTCCTCTTTCTTTGTCGGTGTAGAAACCTTCTTTCAAGATGTAGGGGATGTCCTCCTGTTACTGCCACAGTTCTTGGTATAAATATGTGTAATGCTTATCTCCAGTGTCTAGGAGGTGGAAGAGCAGCTCCTAGGCAGCCCGATGCTGCTTATCATTGCAATGAGCAAAGCCGGACTAGTTGCCCCTAGTAGCAGAACTCAGCAGATGTCTGTCCCCTGTGTTAACACGCCTCAGGCTTTTCCTTTCCCTTTTGACCTCTGACCTCCTATACCTTTGTATGGGCTAAATACACTCCTATATCAGCCAGAGCTCTTAGTGAATAGCTGTGTGTGCAGAGCGTCCTGGTGGCTCATCCCTACTAGGAACCACAGAATAATAGGTTTGTGTGTCTGCGCAGTACATTACAAAAGTAATAATTAAAAGGGAGAGAAATGACTTTTCCAGTGCAATGGCCTATTTTAAGGACAAGCAATGAAAGTAAAGCCCCTTTAAGCCTTTATGGTAATTCAGACTTTATACTTGAAAATCCACTAGAAGGTAACACTACCTGCACCGCCGCCCAGTAGTGACATTGCAGGTAATGAATCTTCCCAATCTTTCATTCATTTTCTCTCAGAATATTAATACCCAGATTATTATTCCAAGCAAAACCAAATGTCAGACGCAGACAGAAAATAAACACAGCGGATCGTTCGTTATGACTTTATCTCCATTTTACAAGTCTTCAACCTTACGACGAGAGCTTTTGTAATAGACAATTGACAAATTGATAGTATGCGGAGGGAGGATTCACTTTGGGTTTATCTGTTGTGCTGTGATGTATTGATAGATAAACACATGGCTGAAATAGGAAAAATAAATCACAGGAATCAAATAGTATTTTATTGCTTTATACGTGGGAAAAAAAATGTATATATACAATTGTTTCAAAATGAAAAATGATAAACTATTCATTCAAGAATTTTTACGGACGGGATTGTTTTGCTACTCACTCAATTTTCAGTGATAAATCCGGGCAGCACTCGGCGCAATTCTCTACCTTTTATGAGTCTAATTCTGTTACAATGTTTCAATATTTGTAGCGACAGGAAAGGAGTGTGAATCATGGCTGCGAACGTATTAGAGGTGAAGCAGAGAAGATGGGAACTTGAGTGTGAAGGAACAACCAACTTAGGGCGCATTCACACAGGGTGTTTCCTGGGTTTTTCTTATGTTTTCTTTTTTTTTTTAACAAAAGCAAGATGTTTACTATATTGTTCCTCTGACATTATCTCCTGGCATTGACCCAGTCTGGTATTTGACTCTGTATCTTGTGTTGGTTCTGAGATATGACTCTTGACTTAGCTTTTGGATTCTAATCCAGTCCTGGTTTTGCCTGTCTGGTTCTGACCTCATTCTTTCTGACTACTCTTTTACCCCACTAGGTTTAGGCCCCTGCACTTAGTAAATTTAGGGACCGTCGCTAAGTTGAGGGCCTCCATTTAGGTCGGAGCATGCGAGTAGGTAGGCTCAGTGGTGCGGGTGGAGTACAGGGCTGCACAGTTCACTACCATACATGACTGTCTTGTTTGGGGTTAGGGTGGCGCACACTTTCTGCACCAAATATATGAAGTGCATACGTCACAATTACTAGATACAAGGATTTTCTTTTAGACAACTTTTGCACCAGCCTTTTCTCTAGACCTATTTTGTGCCACGTTTTGGTCTTAGATTTTGGTGCATGTTTTGGACAAAAACAATACCAGCCCCACGGTAGTATAAGAAGTGGTGTAACATTCTGATGGTATGAAGCCCTGACACATTGTGTCGCCTCTTCCCTTCACCACTTTCTAGATTTAGACATATTTAACAATCCAAATCCATAAATCTGGTGCAAACTACAAATGGCGCAGGCACAATGTTCTGGCGCAAAATAAAACTATCCTAATATATCTGAGCATGTCTATGTGCACGGGGCCTTAAAATGAACATGTAATATTTGTGAGTTGCTGTATGATGGGCTCCTAGATCCATTTCCACTGGTGGGCCCCAGGCACCCCAGTCCTACACTGAGTGGTAGTATCTATTGACTTCTGTAGAGGTGCAATAATCCCAGCTAAAGGGGTAAATATGTGTGAGTCAATGGGTGAGGAACTTCAAATGCCACAGTTGATCCCATATCTGAAGCCAAGACCCAAGCTACGTCCTTCACACCTTGTTACAGTATCTTGGGTTTGTTGCTTCTTCCCGTATCTTATTTAATATCAATGATTTCTTTCAACTTTACTCTTGACGAGTCCAGAAATGATATAGAAATGAGACTTGGAAAAGATGAAACTGTTGACCCCGCATTATAAACCTCATGAAATCCCATTGTCAACCTTGTGTTCATGCCTGAGATCCCACAGATAAGACTCAGAGAAAAACTCCAGATACTTGTCGTCTGTAAAAGAAAGTAAATTTCCACCTGATGAATATTTATGTGCGACAGGAGGATAAAACATTAAGACGCCGCCGTAATAAAGATATTTCAGGATTAAACAATATCCTATGAATATGAACGCTCTACAATCGAGTGATTCATCTTCATCCAATGAAAAGGACTTGTAAATACGAGGATGCTTCTCCCTGCAAATGTGTAAGAATTATCCACCGAAAATGAACAATCATTTATGATAATTTCACCTTCCAGGATGATGAAAAGAAAGCAGCATTAACACTTGGAGTGCCCGGCTCCATGGCCATTAATGGACTATTAGACCTCATAGGTGCCTAAAGCTATAAATAAGGGCACATGGCCCATAGAAGCCGACCCTACGGCTGTTCTGAGGCCCAGGTAATGGTGACCCCATGTTTATTCCTATGAGGTGTATGAAAGCATCATTAACCCAAAGGATATGTGAACAATAGGAGCAGACCCTGAAGATGATCTGGGGCTCAGGTAATGGTGACCCCCATGCTTGTTACTAGAGGCAGTCTGACACTTGGTGTACCCAACTTCATAGACAGACTGTTAGGCCACCTAGGTAAATGTCTACAGCTATGAACAAGGACATATGAACCATAGGTGCAGACCCTGCAGCTGCTATGAGGGCCAGATAAGGTTGGCTCCATGGCTGTCACCATGGGAAGCAAGAAAACAACATTAACAATTTGCACTGCCTTTGGAAAGTCTTCAGACCCTTTCACTTTTTCACCTTTTGTTATCTTGCTTCTTGTGTTATGAGTTCCCCCATCATTCTGCACTCAATACCCCATAATGAGATAGTGAAAAATTAATTTTAGAAATGTTTGCAAATTTATTAAAAAGGAAAAACTAAAATTTCTCATGGACATAAGTATCCAGACTTGCTATGACACTTGACAGTTAGCTCTGGGGCCTCCCGTTTTTCTGGATAATCTCTGAGGTGTTTCTACACCTTGACAGATTGGGCATGATTCAGAAAGACATAGTCCTGTCTATATATGATCTCACAGCTGACAATGCACATCAGTGCAAAAACCAGGAGGAAGAGGAAAGAACTACCTGTAGAGCTCAGAGACAGGATTTGTGGAGGCACAGATCTGTTGAAGGGGACAAAAACATTTCTGCTGCACTGAAAGTTCCCAGGAGCACAGTGGACTCCATAACTCTTACATGGAAGAAGTTTAGAATAATCAGGACTCTTCCTAGAGATGGTCACCCCACCGAACTAAGTAATCAGGGGAGAAGGGCCTTGGTAAGAGAGGTGAACAAGAACCCAATGGTCACTCTGGCTGAGACCCAAAGATCCTGTATGCAGATGGAAGAAACTTCCAGAAGGTCAACCATCACTGCAGCATCCACCAATCTGGGCTTTACGGCAGAGTGGCCAGAAAGAAGCTTCTCCTCAGCAAGAGGCACATGGTAGCCACATGAAGTTTTCAAAAACAAAAAAACACCTAAAGGACTCTCAGACTGTGAAAAAAAAGATTCTGTGCTCTGATGGAACCAAGATTGAACTTTTTTCCCCTCAGTTCTCAGTGTCATCTCTGGAGAAAACCAGGCCCTGCTCATCACCTGCCCAATACCATTACTACAGTGAAGCATGGTGGTGGTAGGGAGATTGGTTAGGGTGAAGGGAAAGCTGAATGGAGCAAAGTACAGAGATATTCTTAATGAAAACCAGATCCAGAGCATAGACTGGGCTGAAGGTTCACTTTCTAACAAGCCAATGACCCCGAGCACACAGCCAAGACAACACAGTGGTAACTTAGGGACAACTCTGTGAATGTCCTTGAGTGGCCCAGCCTGAATTAACCCAATGACTTGACTTGAACCCAATGGAACATCTCTGAAGAGAACTGGAAATGGTGGTCCACCGACGGCCCCCATCCAACATGACAGAGCTTGAGAAGATCTGCAGAGAAGAACAGCAGAAAATCACCAAATCAAGGTGTGAACCCTTGTGGCTTCATCTCCAAGAAGACTGGAGGCTGCAATCACTGCCAAAGGGGCTCCAACTAAGTCCTGAGGAAAGAGGTTGAAGACTTGTTTCAACTTCAAGACAAGATTCTAGCTTTTCCTTCCTAATAATTTCACTTTCTTATTATCAGGGATTTAATGTGGAATGATGATGAAGGAAAAACTTAAACTTTTTTTTTTATTTTAGCACAAGGCTGCAACATAAAATCTGACAAAAGTGCAAGAGTCTGAAGACGTTCCTGAATACAATGTACAGTATTTGCATATCTCCCCAAAGATAGATTATAATAGATCCTAGATAGGTACCTGAAGCATTGAACAAGGGCGTGCCCTGTGTCTGAGATTCTGATACTGATGGCCTGTCCTTACAATACATCATCAGTGGACTCCTGTCCTCCCACCTATCAGCTGTCTGAACAGGCTGGGATGCTCTTCAGAGCGCTTAGCCCTCCTTCTAGGTCAGTGATGTCACATTCATCGGTCACATGACCTATTCAGCTGAATGGAGCTGAGTTGCAATACCAAGCACAGCCACTATGCAATGGATGGCACAGGGCTTGGTAAGCTGTGCGGTGGCCATGGCACTTACCAGAGACCTGCTATCTCCTTAAACAGCTGATCAGCAAGGTCCCCAACGATCTGATCTATATTGACAATACGTCATCAATATCAGAATCTCCGAAAACTCCTTTAAGCTGGCAAAACACAATACATTACACCGGGGAACACAATTTTCATTGAGTTACATCTGACCCTTGTTTTTGACTAACTTTTGGCTTCTGAATCCAAAAATGACCTCAGTATTTCTGTATCACAACAACATTTTAAGCTACAAAATACCCTCTCTTTTTACTCAAAATCCATGCAAAATGTACATACAATGTAAAATGTGAGGGTTAGCTCTCTTTCCGGGGTCACACTTGCAGACTTATTCTCAGACCACATATTTTTCATATCAAAACTGTGCTTTATTGCGACAAAAGCACCAACAAAAACAGTACAAAATAAAAGCCTGCCTGCCTGGGCTCTACCTAAACACATTAACTAAAGTCCTGACTAAACCACAGGTTACGATTCATACCTGACATCAGGCCCGGCTTTCCCGCCAAACAGTTCTCCAGCCCCCAGGCTGTACAAATACGAGTCACTTTGGGGGATTGTGGCCCAGCAGTCCTCCCCACTCTGGCCTTGTGACCCTTGTACCGCGGGCATCACTGCGTTCCCAAAATTACAGGCTGTCACTTAGCCTCGTGGTCCCTCAGCCTACCCGGCTGAGACCACTCCAAACCTCTGCAGGTCTCCCCCTAACACACTCCCCCTAACTGAAACCCTCACCTGCGATCCTCTTTGGACCAAGGGAACACCCGTCCTGGAAGGGTGTGGATTGGCAGATCCCACTTCCGGTCCTATCTGCCAATCCAACTCTAAATCCAGCCCAGAATATACCAAAAACAACCTTGTCTCAGCAACCTACATGCTGCTGAGACTATTGCATCCCGGATTTTAGCTATCCCAACCAGCTGAGGTATTTGAGTGGGATATGCACACCTTCTCGTACTGTCCACCTTATCACAAAAATAATGCAAAAATTACCCAAATGTAATGTTTATTTAAAGTTATTTTGCTCATATAAAGGATACAATAAGTCAAATTGTGTGCAAGTAGTAAAGTAAGGTATCGTTTAAGGTAAAAATGTACGCTTATAGCTTTTCCTGGAGTTTTCAATCCGTGGACAATCTCGCCTGATCCTCCAACAATAGTCAGACATCATATGTACATCCCATCTACTCTGACCTTCAAATCTTGGTAGAATCGTTCACCTTGCTCATCATCGACCGCACCAAGGTTTTCTGGGATGTTAGCAAGATGGCGATGCAGAAAATACACCTTGATGCTCATGTTGAAACCAAACATTTTGTATCTCTCCAAGAGTTTCTGGATAATTTCAGTGTACTTGTTTGCTCGTGTATTTCCAAGAAAGTCCTTGACAAGATCTTTAAATGATAACCAAGAATTCTTTTGGAGTTCTGACATGAAATGAAATGTTCATCTTTGATGAGCTGCCGAATCTGTGGACCATCAAACACAACGGCCTTTATTTTTTTCAAATGCCAGGCTAATAAATGCCAAAATTAGGTACTTGAAACAGCTTCCTTCAGTTGGCAAAGCTTTAACTAATTACTTCATGAGACCCAGCTTCATGTGCAGAGGTGGGAATATAATGTTGGATCCTGTAGAACGTTTGCATCACCAAGTTTGAGGTCAGATCTTGGAGGCCAATTCCTCTCCACCCATTGCTTCTCATGAGCTCTGCTGTCCCAAATGGACAGAAAACAAGGATACTTGGTGTATCCGCATTGCTGACCAAGAAGGAAGCATACCATTTTAAGGTCAACACAGATGATCCAATTGTGTTTGTGAAATTGCAACAACTCAATGACTCTCTTTACATCTCCATGTTCTTCACAAATACAAACTGAATTGCCTAGACCAATAACAACCTGTTGCCGGTTGTCATGGTCGTCCTATACCCCTCCGCACTCGAGGCAGGTTCGCTCTCGGCCTCGTTTGTCCTGACAGTGGTGACCCCACAGCAGATGTAAGAGGAAAGAAGGATTGAGCTGTTAAATTTCAACATGCCCCATCACTTGTTCTCTGAGGAGATGCCACCTCCTGAGGTCTCTGCCAGCCACTTTTTTCCCTCTGCCCACTCAGGACACATGTTGAGTTTGCAAATGTATTGTTCAGCCAACAATCACCTAAAGTGTATGGCCATATGATCTGTGTAAGCTTAAAGTGGGTCATCCAGGAAAAGATGTGTATGGCTTATCCTCAGGATAGGTCATCAGATCTGCAGGGGTGCGATCTATGGGCCCCCGACGATCAGCTGTTAGAAGAGGCCTTTAGCGCTGACGTCTCTTCCTAGGTCATCACTGTACATTGGTCATGTGGCCTAGATGAAGCTCAACCCCATTCAAGTCAATGGGGCTGAGCTGCAATACCAAGCATTGCCACTATACAATGTACGGCGCTGTCCTTGGTAAGCTGCCAGGAGCCTGCACCACTCATCAGAGCTCCAGTGAGCACAGCAGCTCCCTGAAACAGCAGATGTCGGGACTTGGACCCCCGCTGATGTGATAATAATGACCTTTCCCAAGGACCCCCAAAGTTAGTAAGTAAAGGGGGAGTGGTAACACAAAGGGCATTCCCATCTTCCCTACCAGACATGATAGCAAGGGTAGAAAACATGTTGGATTTGCCGTTACTAATGTTGTGTAGTGTTGTAGTTTAAGGACACAATACCAGAGACCCCCATTTTACATTTTGATATAAAGGTGGCCACCGCAATATAAATCCATCAATTCTGGGAGGGCAGCCCTTGCATTTGAAGCCCTCAGCATCTCAGGACACCATGTCAGCAGCCGCAGCTCAGCCCACAATCAGTAGTCACTGTGCAGATTATTCCTATACTGTGACCTTATAGGAAATAATATCAAACTGCTTGTATTTGCTTCCACAGGTAACGTGATCTGAAGTAACACAGATTAAGGCAGGAGATCTGCAGTGTCATTCTGCATGCTCAGGCTGTCAGGCATAGCTGGGCGCTGTCACATTCTACCAGGGGATGCACAGCGCAATCTCAGGGGACTGGACTCACTGTGATGGGTAGTCAGAGAAAAGAACACAAGCAGCAACCTGCAAAGCCCCGGGGTCCTTTAAGGTTGTCATCCTCAGAATCCGGTATCCTCTATAATGGAAGTAATAGACATATAACAGTCTGATCTGACATTTGAGTCGATGAAAAGCTTCATATTATGTACGATAATCAATGACTGAAATCTTACTTTTATACAGCATAAACAGCCCTGTATACATGACAGTATATCACTGCCATCATACCCCAGAAAGGAACGACCCATTGAAATTTACAATGTGTGGAACTTTGTCTTGGGCTCATTGTCGTGCGTATAATACTGCCCCCTATACACATGAATACTGCAACTGGACAACTGCTTGCTGTATACAAGAATATAACTACTATAATACTGCTCCTATGTACATGAATATAACTACAATAATACTGCTCCTATGTACAAGAATATAACTACTATAATACTGTTCCTATGTACACGAAAATAACTACTATAATACTGCTCCTATGTACAAGAATATAACTACTATAATACTACCTCCTATGTACAAGAATATAACTACTATAATACTGCCTCCTATGTACAAGAATATAACTACTATAATACTGCTCCTATGTACAACAATATAACTACTATAATACTGCTCCTATGTACAAGAATATAACTACTATAATTCTGCCTCATATGTACCAGAATATAAATACTATAATACTGCTCCTATGTACAAGATTATAACTACTATAATACTGCCTTCTATGTACAAGAATATAACTACTATAATACTGCCTCTTATGTACAAGAATATAACTACTATAATACTGCCTCCTATGTACAAGAATATAACTACTATAATACTGCTCCTATGTACAAGAATATAACTACTATAATACTGCTCCTATGTACAGGAATATAACTACTATAATACTGCTCCTATGTACAAGAATATAACTACTATAATACTGCCTCCTATGTACAAGAATATAACTACTATAATACTGCCTTCTATGTACAAGAAAATAACTACTATAATACTGCTCCGATGTACAAGAATATAACTACTATAATACTGCTCCTATGTACAGGAATATAACTACTATAATACTGCTCCTATGTACAAGAATATAACTACTATAATACTGCTCCTATGTACAAGAATATAACTACTATAATACTGCTCCTATGTACAAGAATATAACTACTATAATACTGCTCCTATGTACAAGAATATAACTACTATAATACTGCCTCCTATGTACAAGAATATAACTACTATAATACTGCCTTTTATGTACAAGAATATAACTACTATAATACTGCTCCTATGTACAAGAACATAACTACTATAATACTGCTCCTATGTACAAGAATATAACTACTATAATACTGCTCCTATGTACAAGAATATAACTACTATAATACTGCTTCTATGTACAGGAATATAACTACTATAATACTGCCTCCTATGTACAGGAATATAACTACTATAATACTGCTCCTATGTACAAGAATATAACTACTATAATACTGCCTCCTATGTACAAGAGCATAACTACTATAATACTGCCTCATATGTACAGGAATATAGCTACTATAATTCTTCTCCTATCTACAAGAATATAACTACTATAATACTGCTCCTTTGTACAAGAACATAACTACTATAATACCGCTTCTATGTACAAGAATATAACTACGATAATACTGCTCTTATGTACAAGAATATAACCACTATAATACTGCTCCTATGTACAAGAATATAACTACTATAATACTGCTCTTATGTACAATAATATAACTATTATAATACTGCTCCTATGTACAAGAATATAACTACTATAATACTGCTCCTATGTACAAGAATATAACTATTATAATACTGCCTCCTATGTACAAGAATATAACTACTATAATACTGCTCCTATGTACAAGAGTATAACTACTATAATACTGCTCCTATGTACAAGAATATAACTACTATAATACTGCTCCTATGTACAAGAATATAACTACTATAATACTGCTCCTATGTACAAGAATATAACTACTATAATACTGCTCCTATGTACAAGAATATAACTACTATAATACTGCTCCTATGTACAGGAATAAAACTATTATAATACTGCCCTCTATAGACAAAACTGTAACAATTGAATTCTTAGATGGAAAGTAATATATTGGAAGGTGATAACACTGGTTTAGATGAATTGCTCTTTTAACTGTATGGGGCACTTACATGTTCCCTGCACTTTGTCACATTTTGGACTCATTTTCCATCTCTCTCCTCCGGAGCATCGCATCCTCTATATGTGAAGCAGTGATAATCCTGTATAAACAGTTGCGATGATTATTTGACATGTATCACAGATGTAAGGAGAGACCGTATTGAATTCTAGAAGATTAGCTGAATTATGGCCGTCCAGGAGTTCGTCCTTGCTCGGAGTAAAACATAAGCGTGTCATTTATGTGTATCTTGCAGAGTATGAAAATCAGAATTAATTCACTTCATTATCTGTCCCGGTATTTGACTAGGCAGTAATTGAGAGTTGAGTCGCTTATGAATATGTATTTTTCTTTCTCTGCCTCCTGAAATAAAGGAGATAGGGGATCGGCTGGAGAGTTGGAATTAGCCGAGCAGCATATTGGAGAACACACAGGGCCGTGTAGGATACCGCCTGAACGCAGCGGGAGACGCTGATTTACTAAGGTGTTTGATTGTCTCCATCAATAATATATGAAAGTATAAACTTCCAGACAAACACAGCAACTGATATTCCAGTCTCTAAGGCAACCTAAAAATCACGTCTTATTTTTGGGGGTGAGGGTATTTTTTTTTAACATAAACCCCCATTGATACTGATAATCTGTGCTCGCTGATTTTGGGTTCCTTGGTTGACATGACTTTGTGTACGTTTTTCTATCGACTTTTAGGGCTCCTTTTGAGGTGTAAATCAGCTTCCTATCCTGCACTGATGAATCCATCAAAGGGAAGAATGGTGATATCTGGATACATTATTAACATGGATGATTTCCTGGAGCCACTTCTCCATTCTCAGGAGGACAGGAAGCCTGACCTCTCACAAGGTGCTCAACTACAATGTAACATTTCTGGTCTTAAGGACGCAGTGATCTTTTGGGTTCCACTAAGGCTCCAGCACCAGGATGTAACTGCACCGCTATACTCATGTCCCCCCAGGTTCTGGACAAAACAGGGATGTGACCCTAAAATATCCAAAAGCTTGGGCTGCAGATAATGAGAGATATGGGTCAGGCTTCTTTATATTTTCTTTCGAGGGAGTAGAGATTACAAAAGTGAAATTTAGCAAATTGTTCCTATTCATTTGCTGCGTTCAGAATTCCCAACCATCCCACTTTTGGGGGGAATCTCCGGTAAAATGGACCAGAAAGAGTGCGGAGCTTATGCGAGTATGGAGCAAACTGAGCTCCCTTGGAAAATGGATTGGGGGAAGGGGTTGAAGTCTCCCATGAATGGAGAATTAGATATTGGGAGCTATATAGACTAAGATTTGTTATAAAAGAATTACCAAATAGGAACCAGATCAGCCCATTAAACTTTGCCCCATTCAGTAAACTGAGCCCAGCTCTTCGCTGAGCAGTGCAGACTGAGCACCTCTACTCCTGGTCCACACCTGGGAAATGCTCCCCCCCCCCCTCCAGGCCCCGGACCCCCCCCCCCCCCGGGCCCCGGAAACCCCCACAGACCATTGGTGGTACATCTAACCCGTTTAAATCTTTCTCTTTCAGTCAACTCCTTGTGGCCAGCAGGGGGCTCCCTAATCTCTGGGGCACTAAGCATATGCTTGGTATAATTGGTGATAAGTGAAAATAAAGGGTTAACTCTACTGCGGTGAATTAGTTTGCTTTCCATATAGAGCCATTTGGTTACTGTCTGGCGGTGTAATTGTATAACTTAAGTATTATATGGAGGTATTTACACATCTTTGTCTATTTTCAGGGTTTGGTGGTGATGGCGGTATATGGCATTGTTTCTTCATCTACCGTATGGTTGTTTTATTTAAGCAGCTTATGTCATTTTAACAATAACTGGAAATAAAATATTTTCTGTTTGGTATTTTTTGTTGATAGAATTTGGAAATAAAGTAACATTTTTTTTTTATCCAGGATTCCGCTACCATTAAATCACCAGAAGAGAAATATTTAATAGGCTCTGCTGATTTTCACTGCAAAGCGATTTATCTAAAGACCCTATAAAAGGCGTATCATACAGTCAGCTCATCAGAAGTGCTGCAATATTGTGCTGAAGCCTTCAAAAAACTAACAGCTGTATAAAAGCAATTCAATGCTGCTTAGAACGGCCGGCCGCTGTTTACTGAGGGTGAATAACAATGTGTTTCCACTTTCTTTATTTCCCATCTTTGCTGAGCACAAATGACTGGAGGAACCGTCTCCAGGAACGGTCGTAATTGTGTTTATTTTGGTCTTTGAATGCAAAAGGTAAAATGTCAAAATATAATGAGATTTACTTTACAAAGTATAAAATTAAATAATGGCTTTACAGCAGGATCTAAATTACAGAACAAGGTAGTTCTATCATGGCGATAAATGATCCATCGTTTTATAAGGAGGGAGGGGAGCTGTGGACTGGAGTAACGGTCTATTACAAGCTTTATAACCTGGTAATAGAGGGCCATGTAATGAAAAATTAATCCTGCTCTTCTCTGTATAACATCTACACATACTGTAGTGTAATCGGTTCTATCCCAAGGCGTTGTGCAAAAAAAAATCTCCTACAGGCTCAGATTTATATTCTTGTACATAGGAGCAGTATTATAGTAGTTATATATTCTTGTACATAGGAGGTAGTATTATAGTAGTTATATTCTTGTACCTAGGAGGCGGTATTATAGTAGTTATATTCCTGTACATAGGAGCAGTATTATAGTAGTTATATTCTTGTACATAGGAGGCAGTATTATAGTAGTTATATTCTTGTACATAGGAGCAATATTATAGTAGTTATATATTCTTGTTCATAGGAGGTAGTATTATAGTAGTTATATTCTTGTACATATGAGGCAGTATTATAGTAGTTATATTCTTGTACATAGGAGACAGTATTATAGTAGTTATATTCTTGTACATAGTAGCAGTATTATAGTAGTTATATTCTTGTACATAGGAGCAGTATTATAGTAGTTATATTCTTGTACGTAGGAGCAGAATTATAGTAGTTATATTCTTGTATATAGGAGCAGTATTATAGTAGTTATATTCTTGTACATAGGAGCAGTATTATAGTAGTTATATTCTTGTACATAGGAGCAGTATTATAGTAGTTATATTCTTGTACATTGGAGGCAGTATTATAGCAGTTATATTCTTGTATATAGGAGGCAGTATTATAGTAGTTATATATTCTTATACATAGGAGCAGTATTATAGTAGTTATATTCCTGCACATAGGAGCAGTATTATAGTAGATATATTCTTGTACATAGGAGCAGTATTATAGTAGTTATATTCTTGTACATAGGAGGCAGTATTATAGTAGTTATATTCTTGTACATAGGAGGCAGTATTATAGTAGTTATATTCTTGTACATAGGAGCAGTATTATAGTAGTTATATTCTTGTACATAGGAGCTGTATTATAGTAGTTACATTCTTGTACATAGGAGCAGTATTATAGTAGTTATATTCTTGTACAAAGGAGCAGTATTACAGTAGTTATATTCTTGTACATAGGAGCAGTATTATAGTAGTTATATTCCTCCACATAGGAGCAGTATTATAGTAGTTATATTCCTCCACATAGGAGCAGTATTTTAGTAGTTATATTCTTGTACATAGGAGCTGTATTATAGTAGTTACATTCTTGTACATAGGAGCAGTATTATAATAGTTATATACTTGTACATAGGAGGCAGTATTATAGTAGTTTTATTCTTATACATAGGAGCAGTATTATAGTAGTTATATTCTTGTACATAGGAGCAATATTATAGTAGATATATTCTTGTACATAGGAGCAGTATTATAGTAGTTATATTCTTGTACATAGGAGCAGTTGTATAGTAGATATATTCTTGTACATAGGAGCAGTATTATAGTAGTTATATTCTTGTATATAGGAGCAGTATTATAGTAGTTATACTCTTGTACATAGGAGCAGTATTATAGTAGTTATATTCTTATACATAGGAGGCAGTATTATAGTAGTTATATTCTTGTACATAGGAGCAGTATTGTATTAGTTATATTCTTGTACATAGGAGCAGTATTATAGTAGTTATATTCTTGTACATAGGAGCAGTATTATAGTAGTTATATTCTTGTACATAGGAGCAGTATTATAGTAGTTATATTCCTGTATATAGGAGCAGTATTATAGTAGTTATATTCTTGTACATAGGAGCAGTATTATACTAGTTTTATTCTTATACATAGGATGCAGATTACTAGTTCTATCAGTAATTGACTATTTTAGGCCAGGTTCACATCTGCGTTGTGAACTCCAGCACTGTAATCCAGCGAACATGCTGGCTTTCACCTCCACCAAAAATGTTGTACACAACATTTTTTGTCCGGTCGACAGTCGGCATATATACCGGAAAGCAGCTGGTTTACCACACGGTGGTATTCGGCAATGCCAGATATGGTGAACTCGGGTAGTTTGTTCCTCCACCTGAACAAACTGCCCGAGTGCACAGTGCAGATGTGAACCGAGCCCTAGCAGTGCATGCGGTTACTTGTATGACTGCTGTCTGATTTTATCAGCCTTCTTCCCTAATGATTTCACCCGTTGCGGTCTCGTTCATTAGCGCAGTCCAGTTTGTCACTGTAAACAGACATCTCTGTTCTCATTGATTGTACATAGAGTGAATAACCACCAGACTCTCCTATTGATTCTTCCACCACATTCCCTATTTTTTTTTATATATTTAATGCCCCTCAATCAGCAAACCTCTTCCCTTTCCATTCAGTGTTACCATAGAGAATTAATTAATTGCACTGCACATACAGTGTGTTCCTTTATGTCTTCTGTGGAAAGTCTCTACTGTGGACAATTGTAAAGGAGCCATTTTTCCTTATTTCTTAAGGGATAAAAAGTCTTCAATTTTATATTCTATTTGCAGCTCTGCATTTTTTATGTATCTAGAAGACATTTTCTTCTCCAATCACATTTAAAGCTAAATTACTTATCTGCTGGTTTCCTGTTCCCTGAGAGCAGTGCATTGTGGGAGCTTAGATTTCAGCTGCATATTTAGATCTAAGCTTTTTGTCATATCTTTGGTTGGACCTAAAATCCCATAGGTTAGTAGCAGAATTTTAAGCTACAAGCATAATGTATACTTTGTAATGTATATTGCTAAGAAAAAGTGGCGTCTTTGTCCCCTTTAAGAAGCCCGGAAGTTTACTTTGCTTGTCTGCAGGATCTCTGCAAATATTAACAAACCTCCTTAGTCACAGAAAATCCATCTAGTTTAAAACAGTAAATCATAAACACAGAGGAGGGGGATGAAGCTGCAGAATCAGTGTGACATGAGGCTGCATTCTCTGAAATTTGAAGGTGGGCATCAGGGAGAGTGGGCGTCCGAGCATTGGGTCTGTAATACCCCTTCTGCTTCACACATGGAAATATCAAAATAAAGACTCTAGGACCTTTTAGTCCCTGGATTCTGTTGATCACGTGGGTCTTTCATTTCACTAAGTCAATAGGTAACATCTTCAGACAAATTTCAATAATCTTATAATTTTTAACCATGGACAATCCCTTTAAGCCCCTTTCACACGGGCGAGTTTTCCGCGCGGGTGCAATGCGGGAGGTGACATGCTCTATATTGTGCATTTCTCACGCAACGCAGGCCCCATAGAAGTAAATTGGGCTGCGTGAAAATCGCAAGCATCCGCAAGCAAGTGCGGATGCGGTGCGATTTTCACGCACGGTTTCTAGGAGACGATCAGGATGGGGACCCGATCATTATTATTTTCCCTTATAACATGGTTATAAGGGAAAATAATAGCATTCTTAATACAGAATGCATAGTACAATAGCGCTGGAGGGGTTAAAAAATTATTTAACTCACCTTAATCCACTTGTTCGCGCAGCCCGGCTTCTCTTCTCTCTTTATCTTTGCTGTGCAGTAGGAATAGGACCTGTGGTGACGTCACTGCGCTCATCACATGGTCCGTCACATGATCAATCCCCATTGTAAAAGATCATCTGATGGACCATGTGATCCACGCAGTGGTGTCATCAAAGGTCCTTTACCCAGGTTCTGAAGAAAGAAGAAAGAAGAGAAGCCACGCTGCGCAAACAAGTGGATTAAGGTGAGTTAAATTATTATTTTTTATTTTTTTTTAACCCCTCCAGCGCTATTTTACTAAGCATTCTGTATTAAGAATGCTATTATTTTCCCTTATAACCATATTATAAGGGAAAATAATACAATCTACGCAACACCGAACCCAAACCCGAACTTCTGTGAAGAAGTTCGGGTTTGAATACCAAACATGCAGATTTTTCTCACGCGCGTGCAAAACGCATTAAAATGTTATGCACTCGCGCGGAAAAATTGCACATTTTCTCGTGACGCACAAGCATCTTATCCGGCCCAAATCCATGACACCCGTGTGAAAGAGGCCTTAAGTGTACCTGTAATTGGCAATCCCCCTTACACCCATCTTGTAAAGCTGCAAGTACCTGAGGAATGGAACGCAGGATCGTATCCCTCCTCCCCCACCTTTATCCACCCAGGATACTCAGCCAACATTCTGATCGGATACATTGTAACACACTGTGCACAATCACCAAAAAGAAACAAGATTCTAAGCTTCTTCTTTATGCAAAATTCGACAGCATTGCGCTCAGCGTGACGCGGGGAAGACTCGCGCTGTTCTCTGAAGTGTGCGGTTACTCAAGGATTCATTATGCCAAGAGCTCTGTAACTAGAATAATTGGAGAGAACAAAATATGGAGCGATCACAAGCAACACAACCAACTTCATCCTTCATCTCTGCTTATGGGTTCCTCTGTGTTGTTTTTCACTTAGATGGGTATAAAAATCTACATAAGTGTAGCAGAGCTGAGTGTGTCATTTTTTACATGTAGTTCATGTCAATCTGTTCTGATATCAATAAGTTCTTATAACTATGAAGGTGAAGATTTTTCTACTGGCGAACAATCCTCTGGATAGGTCATCAGCATCTGACTGGTGGGGGACCAACACCCGGGACCCCCGCCGATCAGCTGTTTGAGAAGGCACCGGCACACCTGTGTAGCACTGCGACCTTCTCTGTGCTCACCAGGCACAGCGCCGTACATCGTATAGTGGCCGTGCTTGGTATTGCGCTGAGTCCCACCCACTTCTATGGGGCTGAGCTGCTCCTCGGCCACGTGACCGATGAACGCGTCATTACTGGTCTAGGAAAAGCTGTGAGAATTCCGCGGCAGTACTGCGAGCGCCGGTGCCTTCTCAAACAGCAGATCGGTGTGTTGGACCCCCCTCCTGTCCAGAGGATAGCTCATCAGTATTTAAGTCTCGGAAACCCCTTTAAAGAATTATTCTACACGTTATGTCCTATTTACCACATAGGGATAACTAACTGATCGGTGTGGTCTTAACTCTGGGAAACGCGCCAATCCTGAGAGCGTGCATCCCATTCTCCGATTCCAATTGAGTGGAGGGTCAAGAATGCACCTTTCCCCTTGATTTTTCTCTATAGGACTAGTGAAGAAAGCAATAGACTGCAATCGTCTGCCCTGCAATCAGCTCTTTTTACTGTTAAAGGGTTATCCCATGACTACTCTAAAAAATGAAAATCATATAGTACATGACAATCTCTTTCTAACAAATCCAGAACCAGCCCTGTACCTCACATAGGTCCAGAGATCTCCACATTCACTGCTCTGCTAGATTTATATCAAGCTGACAGCTCAGGGGGGCGTGTCTTATCTAATGCAGCTCAGGGGGGGCGTGACTTTTCTGATGCAGCTCAGGGGGCGTGTCCATGCTCTCCCTATCACAGCTCAGGGGGCAGTGGAAGGATAAAATTGAGCATGTGCGGCCACCTCAGTGATCAGGACAAAGAAATAAGAAAAATAACAAACTGCAGGTGGCGCTATACAGATACATTTTATTGAATAACTCGGTGGCTATGCTGAATTTTTAATTACATGCAATTACAAATGTATTCAGATTCAGGTGCTGGTTTAAAAACTGTAGAATTTTTTTTGTGGAAAAATCCCTTTAAATATCTGAGAAAAGAGAAACAGAGATCAATAGTTAATATCCACCTGCCGCACAGTCAGCTTCCACTCAGCCTGAAATGGCTGATAACAGAAAGCAATAGATTCTATTGAACTTTTTAGTAAGTTTTGTTTTATCACGGCTCAGCACCTGCACCATCACAAGGCAGATTATGGAGCGTTCTGCTTGTCATCATTTTTTATTTCAATAACAGAACAAGATCCAAGGACGTTGTAGCGAAGAATAAATAATGACACTTTTCATTGTGCTGCCGCCACCGCTTACATGATTTCATTCTCTCTGATATCTGGAATTTTATTTTTTGCCGTCTGCTTTTTGTGAAAGTGACGCGGTAGTGATCGTCCTCTCCGCAGTGAGTCCTGGATCACCGGTTACCATGGCGACGTTGTCAGGACTAGTTTATGTGTCTTGTGTTTTAGTTTGAAATCCGGCTATAAATAACTCTGCAGCAAACCAGAGCATCACGACTTATAGGACGATTCATTTCATGACAAAATTCTCACCTAAAAGTCGATTTTCATTTCCTATTCAATGTTTTGCTTTGCATGAAGGGCAACAGAGGTGAGTCCTCCGCAACTGGTGACTTTCCACCTGTTGCTAAACTACTGCTCCTATCATACCCTGCCAAATGTAGGATGAGTGACAAATCAAAATTAATTTTAAAAAAAAGAGACCTTGCTGTGTACAAAGAATACTATAATACTGCCTTCAAATATACAAGAATAAAACTAATTTAAAACCGCTTCCTACAATAATATTATTGCTGTAATACTTCCCCCTATGTACAGTACAAGAATATAACTACTATAATACTACTCCTATGTACAAGAATATAACTACTATAATACTGCCTCCTATGTACAAGAATATAACTACTATAATACTGCCTCCTATGTACAAGAATATAACTACTATAATACTGCTCCAATATACAAGAATATAACTTCTATAATACTGCCTCCTATGTACAAGAATATAACTACTATAATACTGCCTCCTATGTACAAGAATATAACTACTATAATACTGCTCCTATGTACAACAATATAACTACTATAATACTGCTTCAATATACAAGAATATAACTACTATAATACTGCTCCTACGTACAAGAATATAACTACTATAATACTGCTCCTATGTACAAGAATATAACTACTATAATACTGCCTCCTATGTATAGGAATATAATTATTATAATACTGCTCCTATGTACAAGGATATAACTACTATAATACTGCTCCTATGTACAAGAATATAACTACTATAATATTGCTCCTATGTACAAGAATATAACTACTATAATACTGCCTCCTATGTACAAGAATATAACTACTATAATACTGCTCCTATGTACAAGAATATAACTACTATAAAACTGCTCCTACGTACAAGAATATAACTACTATAATACTGCTCCTATGTACAAGAATATAACTACTATAATACTGCCTCCTATGTATAGGAATATAATTATTATAATACTGCTCCTATGTACAAGGATATAACTACTATAATACTGCCTCCTATGTACAAGAATATAACTACTATAATACTGCTCCTATGTACAAGAATATAACTACTATAATACTGCCTCCTATGTATGAGAATATAACTACTATAATACTGCTCCTATGAACAAGGATATAACTACTATAATACTGCCTCCTATGTACAAGAATATAACTACTAATATACTGCTCCTATGTACAAGAATATAACTACTATAATACTGCTCCTATGTACAAGAATAGAACTACTATAATACTGCTCCTATGTACAAGAATAGAACTACTATAATACTGCCTCCTATGTACAAGAATATAACTACTATAATACTGCTCCTATGTACAAGAATATAACTACTATAATACTGCTCCTATGTACAAGAATAGAACTACTATAATACTGCTCCTATGTACAAGAATAGAACTACTATAATACTGCTCCTATGTATAAGAATATAACTACTATAATACTGCCTCCTATGTACAGGAATATAACTACTATAATACTGCTCCTATGTACAAGAATATAACTACTATAATACTGCTCCTATGTACAAGAATATAACTACTATAATACTGCTCCTATGTACAGGAATATAACTACTATAATACTGCTCATATGTACAAGAATAAAAATAATAATGTAAAGGTTGTTTCGATTAGTTTATATCTACTACTGACAAAAAGTTTGTGATATTTGCCTTTCGGTTGAAATTTCTGGAAAACGTAAAGTTCTGGCTCCAGTGATATTATATCATGAAAGTTGGGCATTTAAGTAGAAGCAGAAATGTTGATTTCCTCACCTCAAACATTTATTGACACAAAAGCCAACCCCAGTGCTGGGTATACTGCCACAAAAATGTCAGTCTCTAAGTAACCTGTCCTGTGGTCTTGAGCATCAATTCCAGCTTGACAGCGACGTCTCCTGCTGCTTACAAGTAGAACTATTGTCTGCTGAGGCATTGCATCCCACTCTTCATGAAGAACAACCCTCAGGTCATTGAGGTTCTGGGGTACAGAGTTATGAGCCTCTACACGGCGACTCAGCTCATCCCATAGGTTTTCCATGGGATTCAGGCCTGGAGAAAGTGCAGGCCACTCCATGCAGACCACGCTGATGTAAACTGTTTCGAATGGTCTGACATGACACCTGAGTGCCTTTCACCTCCCTTAAATGTGCCTGGAGTTGTGTGGCATTCATCATCCGGTTCCACAGGGCGTTGTTCACAACGAAGCGGTCATCAGTGTGGAATATGGCCAAAGACGTCCACTTCTCTGCCTTTCTGTGACTCTTCCAGGTTCTATGTATCTTTGATACAACCTACTGATGAAACTCTGTGACACTCTAAGCTCAGGGGCCACTTCCATTTGAAAACATCGTGCTTGAAGCCTTCTAATGGCGAGGTACTGTTCATCAATTGTTAGGTATCGTCTTGGTCTCATGATGTCAGAATGTGAGCAGCATGATGAGGAGGACTGGTTAATACCAATTCTAATTGAACCTTGAAATTTATTGGGCGATTCATGGATCAAACACCTGTTGTAAATTTTGCCGTTAAGCTCCTTGTTAGAGAACAGCAAGTTGTGTAAAAAGTACTGAAACATTGAACAGTTGGATATTCGCATTCAGAAGTTTAGAGAAGGTCACATTAAGTTCACCTGTAAAGGTTAGAGTTCACCAACAAGCCAATTTGTAATTTGTGTCTTTAGGCCGTTCACTGTTCTTTTTCTCCACCATTGTGTAGTTAGTATTGTTTCACCCATCACAGCAGAGGTAATTTCCAGTCGCTCGGCAGCGGTGTGTGCACCTTAGTGGCGGTATAACTATAAACACACCATTAACTTCACGACTTCTGAACGTTAAGACATAAGCTCTAGGTTTACTTAAGACTCATTGAAAGGTAAAATAGCTGCAGTGAGAGGAGTCAGAGACGTGCAGATGTTAAGTGTCCTCTCTGCGCAGGTGGAGAAACCTCTAATTTTCCGGTTAAGGTTTAATACGAGGTCTTGAGGGCGCTGCACTCTGGGTAATGCTGACCATGCAAGCTCCTTTAAGTCATGACTATAATCCCTGACTTGTCTTGCATTGTGGTCTGTGGCCGTTTGAAATCCACTTCCTGTCTTTTTGGCATCCCAGGCTCCTCTGTACACACTGCTTTACACTGCAGCTTAGCTTGTTGAGATTGGCTTCTGTGTATAACCAGAAGTTCAGCGGGAAGTTTAAAGTGAAAATAGGATTTACATCACAACAAGGACAGAAGGTCATAATCCAGAAGAACCTAATCCATTGGTGAGAAAGAGAATATCGTCTTACTGATGGCCATGGACTGAGGAGGAGGGAGGATCCATGGTTTGGGGGAGTAGCTGCAGGCTGTGAGGGCATGCTGGGAATTGTAGTTTCACAACAGCTGGAGAAACTATATTACAGATTTTTACCAGCTTGTGTTGCCGTCCAGAGCTCTTCCTGAAAAGATTCATTCCAGAATATGAAGAGATAATATAGCATCCTCTATACGTACTGGAGTGCTCCTTTAAATGAGAGCAGAACCCATACTATACACAGTTTGATTCCAGCCCCCCTTTAAGATATAGATGAGAGCAGTCTTGAGAGCGCAGCGCACTAAAATACCAACACTCAAGCCTTTATTTGCACTGGGATTGTGATCTGTTCCAATATTTGCTGATACTTTGTAACATGTCACGTTATATTTGCTTCATTATCCATTCCCTTTAAGTGTCTTCGAACATTTGGCGCCTATTAATCAAAACAGGAAAGTGTCAGGAGCGAAACGCAGATGGATTTAGTGTGCGGAGCAACTACAGCTGATTCTCCAACAACATCAATTAAATGTGTTAGGAATAATTTCTGACTTACAAATATTTGATGAGAATGCAACCGATCACATTTTAACCGATCCAACAAAATTTAAAGGGCAACCATCAAAATGCTATATAAAAACCTCTGCGCATTAAGGATGTGAAAAGCAAGCCGTATCTTCAATGTCCATAACTGTACTCTGCAGCTCTTCTGCACCAGTGCCCCTAAGACAACACTTCCTGTCAGTCATAGGGACATTGAATGGAACCACAGCAGCATCCACAGCAACGTTCACATCTAACCATACCCAAGATAGCTAATATGTGGACACATGTGGACACATGCTAATATGGTCCCTATGACAAGGATGAATTAAGACTAGGACAGAAAGTGTTAACAAGGGCAGGGTGGAAGAGGGTAGCAATATAAAAACACATTGAAAAAAACTATCCACAATTTTTGCAACTTTGCTGCTGCAGACAATGTCTGGTATTGTAGCTTTACTTGAATAGCTCTGTATTGCAATACCAGACATGGCCATGTACAAGGGTGGCGCTGTTTATGGAAATAAATATGACTATAGATCAGTATGAAGCATGAATACCAGTAAACTAAGCACAAGGACAAAAAGGGTCTATAAGGTTTCCATACAGACTCCCTGTGTGACGGGCAGGTCCACGGTGCCTTATAAATACGCACTATAAGCCCTGCCGCCCGATCACGTCTCCCCTCCTTTATTTCCAGTTCTAGATCTCACTATGAAAAAACCCTTCAGGAGAAATATTATTACACTGGAGTTTTATTCTTTTCAGTGTGCACTGCAGACACCAGACATTTGTACAATAGGAGTCCGTCTTCCACTTTCTCCTGTAAGAAGCTGCAGAAAAAAGAACTTGCAGAATTTATAAAGGAAAATGTTCTCTGTGTCAGAACATTATACCGCGGCCTGCAGAAGCTCCATGATCATTTCTGAACTCCAGGTCAACACAGAATAGAGATTCTGAAGGAGGGATTAGAGCATGTATATAACGGTGATAGACGGAGGAGGGGGCGACACAGGACACAACTCACTGACAAAAGAGAACAAACACATAAAGAGTTAGAGAAAAATATTACTATGATCTATAAACCATACATAGGAGCAGTATTATAGTAGTTATATTCTTGTACATAGGAGCAGTATTATAGTAGTTATATTCTTGTACATAGGAGGCAGTATTATAGTAGTTATATTCTCATACATAGGAGCAGTATTATAGTAGTTATATTCTTGTACATAGGAGGCAGTATTATAGTAGTTATATTCTTGTACATAGGAGCAGTATTATAGTAGTTATATTCTTGTACATAGGAGCAGTATTATAGTAGTTATATTCTTGTACATAGGAGGCAGTATTATAGTAGTTATATTCTCATACATAGGAGCAGTATTATAGTAATTCTATTCTTGTATATAGGAGCAGTATTATAGTAGTTATATTCTTGTACATAGGAGCAGTATTATAGTAGTTATATTCTTGTACATAGGAGCAGTATTATAGTAGTTATATTCTTGTACATAGGAGCAGTATTATAGTAGTTATATTCTTGTACATAGGAGCAGTATTATAGTAGTTATATTCTTGTACATAGGAGGCAGTATTATAGTAGTTATATTCTCATACATAGGAGCAGTATTATAGCAGTTATATTCTTGTACATAGGAGCAGTATTATAGTAGTTATATTCTTGTACATAGGAGCAGTATTATAGTAGTTATATTCTTGTACATAGGAGGCAGTATTATAGTAGTTATATTCTCATACATAGGAGCAGTATTATAGCAGTTATATTCTTGTACATAGGAGGCAGTATTATAGTAGTTATATTCTTGCACATAGGAGGCAGTATTATAGTAGTTATATTCTTGTACATAGGAGCAGTATTATAGTAGTTATATTCTTGTACATAGGAGCAGTATTATAGTAGTTATATTCTTGTACATAGGAGGCAGTATTATAGTAGTTATATTCTTGTACATCGGAGCAGTATTATAGTAGTTATGTTCTTGTACATAGGAGCAGTATTATAGTAGTTATATTCTTGTACATAGGAGGCAGTATTATAGTAGTTATATTCTTGTACATAGGAGCAGTATTATAGTAGTTATATTCTTGTACATAGGAGAAGTATTATAGTAGTTATATTCTTGTACATAGGAGGCAGTATTATAGTAGTTATATTCTTGTACATAGGAGCAGTATTATAGTAGTTATATTCTTGTACATAGGAGCAGTATTATAGTAGTTATATTCTTGTACATAGGAGCAGTATTATAGTAGTTATATTCTTGTACATAGGAGCAGTATTATAGTAGTTATGTTCTTGTACATAGGAGGAAGTATTATAGTAGTTATATTCCTGTACATAGGAGCAGTATTATAGTAGTTATATTCTTGTACATAGGAGCAGTATTATAGTAGTTATATTCTTGTACATAGGAGGCAGTATTATAGTAGTTATATTCTTGTACATAGGAGGCAGTATTATAGTAGTTATATTCTTGTACATAGGAGCAGTGTAAGATCCTCACCTGCTTTGCACTCCAGGGGAACCAAGAGGGGTCCTCGTGGAGTTGCGGGACAGGTTATGCGTGTCTCTGATGCACCAGCGCTGACCCCTTTGCGAGCCAGTGCGGGGATGCGTTCGCGTGGACATCGGAGGGGAGGACCGTCGGAGTCCCGGGGACAGAGTGGCCAGGCGAGTGACAAGACGCCGCGGCCAGGGTTGTCTCCGGTGTCTCCTGCGACTTCCGTTTCCGCATCTGGGTCCACGCGCTCGCATACTCGCGCTGAGTCAATCATGCGTCCGTGCGTACGCACGAGGGCAGGTTCGCAAAGGGATACACGGTCGCGAGTACGCGCTTCTTATGCGCTTCGTCGACCAGTGGCGCATAATATACTGACTCACAAGAGCAAAGTGGATTAGGGAGCCAGCCATGGGTTAATCAACTTGTGATTGCCTTAGGCCATGTACTCAGGTGCAGGGCAATTTGTTCACCTATGGTAGTGGACACTTGGCACCCTGGGATTGGTCAGCAGGCATTTAAAAGGAGGTCTCTCAGGGTGATCAGTGCCCACTGTTATTTTCCCTCAACCAGGTATAGGTCACAACTGCTAGTGACTGAAGACTGCCAGGAACTTTGTCCTTTGCAGCGGACCCAAGATCTGGAGTGACTCGACTGCCAAGTGCACAGCATCATTCAGCACTGGTTGGGACTATTCCTGGAATCTCCTTGCCTGGTTTTTGTTATTATTCCTTGTTACCAGCAAGTGTCCTGGACGTTTATGTTTCTGGTGAATAAACACCTTTTTGCTTTCTTCACTGGTCTGTTTGTTGGTGCCTTGCATTACAAGCAGTATTATAGTAGTTATATTCTTGTACATAGGAGCAGTATTATAGTAGTTATATTCTTGTACATAGGAGCAGTATTATAGTAGTTATATTCTTGTACATAGGAGCAGTATTATAGTAGTTATATTCTTGTACATAGGAGGCAGTATTATAGTAGTTATATTCTTGTACATAGGAGCAGTATTATAGTAGTTATATTCTTGTACATAGGAGCAGTATTATAGTAGTTATATTCTTGTACATAGGAGCAGTATTATAGTAGTTATATTCTTGTACATAGGAGGCAGTATTATAGTAGTTATATTCTTGTACATAGGAGCAGTATTATAGTAGTTATATTCTTGTACATAGAGGCAGTATTATAGTAGTTATATTCTTGTACATAGGAGCAGTATTATAGTAGTTATATTCTTGTACATAGGAGGCAGTATTATAGTAGTTATATTCTCATACATAGGAGCAGTATTATAGTAATTATATTCTTGTATATAGGAGCAGTATTATAGTAGTTATATTCTTGTACATAGGAGCAGTATTATAGTAGTTATATTCTTGTACATAGGAGCAGTATTATAGTAGTTATATTCTTGTACATAGGAGCAGTATTATAGTAGTTATATTCTTGTACATAGGAGCAGTATTATAGTAGTTATATTCTTGTACATAGGAGCAGTATTATAGTAGTTATATTCTTGTACATAGGAGGCAGTATTATAGTAGTTATATTCTCATACATAGGAGCAGTATTATAGCAGTTATATTCTTGTACATAGGAGCAGTATTATAGTAGTTATATTCTTGTACATAGGAGGCAGTATTATAGTAGTTATATTCTTGTACATAGGAGGCAGTATTATAGTAGTTATATTCTTGCACATAGGAGGCAGTATTATAGTAGTTATATTCTTGTACATAGGAGCAGTATTATAGTAGTTATATTCTTGTACATAGGAGCAGTATTATAGTAGTTATATTCTTGTACATAGGAGGCAGTATTATAGTAGTTATATTCTTGTACATCGGAGCAGTATTATAGTAGTTATATTCTTGTACATAGGAGGCAGTATTATAGTAGTTATGTTCTTGTACATAGGAGGCAATTTTTATTAGTATAAACAAGCAAAAATACAATAATACATTTCAAAATAAGAATGAACAAACAATTATTAAACTGAAATCATACATATTATCAAAATAATAAATTTATAATAACTTTAACTTAAGAGTCCATTGCAAATAGATGGGAGAAAAGATGAATAAATAAACATAATTTCAGGACACATGAACCAAAAATTACTCCAAATATACATTCCTCCATAATTTTCCATTCTCGCCCTTTCTCCTAACTTCTATAGACCTGATCCACCTTAGCTCCGACAGGATGAGGCTTACGGCTTTCTCATGATTGAAGGGCTCACTGTGGATGGACACCCTTGTTCTTGTATGCCAGTGATAGTATTTAACGATGGTAATAATCAGATGCATGGTCCCCCGGTCAATGTCAGCTACCTGTGATGTCACACCATATACAATGTCTGGGTAGGTCAGAGACTGCAGTCTTGGGATTTTTAGCTTGCTGGTTATCTCCTGCCATATCTGTCGCCCTCCCCAGCACTCGGTTATAAAATGTTCCATAGTCTCCTCCTGCTGACAGCCCAAGGGACACATGCGATCTAGAACACTCAGGAACTTTAAATTGCCTCTGACAAAAAGCTTCCCATGGAATGACAGCCAGGCAATGTCAAACAACTTTGCAGGAAGCCTTGGTCCGTTGAGGAACCTAAGACTTTTCTGCAAGGTGGCTGTTGTGCAGTCTCTCAGTGCTGGCTGCAAGTTATAGAAGGTCCTACAGATCCTTATATAGAGATCCTTCCTGGTCTTAGTCTCCAGATACACCTTGTCTATTCCCCATTTCTTCACACACTTTAGACCATATTCCAGGTACTGGGGGAGGAAGCCACGAGTAAACCGACCCCTCTTGAGACTGCCGCTTCGCACCCAAGACTCTGCAAAAGGCAATATCCAGTCCCTGACACTGTTCACCCACAGGGAGCTGCTGTTTGAGTCCAGGCAACCAAAATTAACTTTCAGAAACATGGAGTCAAAGAACACCCTTGGATTTAACATATCCAGCCCACCCTCTCTCCTCTGTAGGTAGGTGATCCCTCTTTTTATTGGGTTCAACCTGTTCCCCCACAAAAGTTGGAAGAACAGGCTAAAGAGCCTAGCCGAGAAAGGTTCTGGCAAAGGAAAGACAACAGAGACGTACAAGAAGACGGGGACCAGGTAAGTCTTCAACATAGTAACCCTTTCTCTATAGGTCAGCCTCCAGTTCTTCCATCGCTGAACCTTTGCATTTCCGGAATCCAACTTTTCTTCCCAATTTAGTTTGGCATTATCTTCCCTCCCAAATTTGACCCCAAGGATTTTAATATAGGTGGAGGCCTTTGCAAATTGTGGCAGATCAAAGTCTGGATCAGTACTTAAAGTCCAGAGAGCTTGACTCTTCTCAAGGTTGACTAGAGACCCTGAGGCCTCCGAGTAGCTTCTGATGGCTGCAGACAACATCTCCACCTCTCGAGGCTCAGATATCACCACAGTCACATCATCCGCATAGGCAACTACTTTCAAAGGCAAGCAGTGGGGGACCAGCACCCCCTGAAAATCACACTCCTGTAGTGACCTCAGGAACGGGTCCAAGGCAAACACATACAGCAGTGGACTCAAAGGGCAACCCTGTCTCACCCCTGCCTCTACTTCAAAAGTGTCCCCTTGCCAACCATTGATTAGAGGAAAGCTCTTCGCCTCACAATATAAAGTTTTCAGCCAATCTACAAATTGTCCTGGAATACCGTACTTTGACAAAGTGGCCCATAGATACTCGTGATCCACTCTGTCAAAGGCTTTAGCCTGGTCCAGACCAACAACATATCTCCCACACCTCAGAGCTTTACATCTCTCAAACATCTCCCTTATCGAGATGACTGCTCCAGAGATGTTCCGCCCTTTTACTGTGCCGAACTGACAGCCTGCCAACAGTGCCCGGGACAAACAGACTAACCTAGAGAACAGGATTTTTGCCAGAATCTTCCTGTCGACATTCAAGAGGGCAATCGGCCTCCAGTTCTTGATGTCACTAGGCTCCTTACCTTTAGACAGCAGAATTAGCGAGGACACCCTCATGGACGGAGGCATCAGGTGATTTTCTAGACAATTTTTGTACACGTCCACGAGGATTAGGGCCAAGTGGTCTCTGAACTTCTTATAGAATTCTGCTGTTATACCATCTGGACCTGGTGCCTTCTTCAGATGTAACTGATCAATGGCCACTTTAACTTCCTCCACCGTTAATTCTGCTGTCAAAGGAGAAAAGTCCACATCATTAGTATCAGGGCCTGGAGTTGCCTCCAAGAATTGAGTCATCTTCTCTTTATCCAAAACCTTCTTCTGAAATAAGTCAGCATAGTAAGATCTCACCACCCCCAGGATACCCTCCCGAGATTCCTGCAAAACACCCTGGGAGTCAGTGAGACCTGCCACCGATTTATTAGCCACACGTTCCCTGCAATTCTCAAAGGGATCAGGAGCCCCTAAGGTCCCATAATCCCGTTCCAGAACCAGGGAGGTGTACCTGCTGTACTGATACTGCCTTATCTCAGATTTCAGTCGGTCGATCTTTTGTTTTTCATCCCCACCCGCCGAATACAGTGACTGCAATTCTTTCCGCAGCCTGAGATACTGGCTATACTTACTCTTCCCTCTTTTAACTGACAGTCTCTGTAAGAGGGATCTGATCTCCACCTTGACATCCTCCCACCAGTCGGCCACGTTGTTATAAAAGTCCACTCTCTGTAGCTGAACCTGGAAAAGAGAGTGGACACAATCCTGGACATAGACATCATCCAGGAGGCTGGAATTAAGCCTCCATAGCCCTCTACCAATATCAGAGCGTCTAGTGGCTCCCAAGCAAAAAAACAAAGCCAGGTGGTCAGAGTAGGGGACGACCTTCTCACTTATCCCGCTAACAGTCTCTGTGGGGTTCACAAACGCCATGTCGATTCTACTGCTTCTGTCAGCACAAGAATATGTGAAGTTTGGCTTTCTGCCACCCCATGTGAAGACATCACTTAGGCCAGCCTGCGATATTATGTTACTTAAGACTCTGGAGTCTCTGACCACAGCTCTGCCCGAGGACCGGTCACCTGATGACAAAGTGACATTAAAGTCCCCCGCCATTACCACAGGTATAGAGGTAAAAAGATACTGCTTCACATCATTAAACAGCTGGATTCTCTCAGCCACTGTCTGTGGGCCGTAGATGTTAATAAAGCGGAGCCGTCTACCATGGATGGTCACTTCCAGCACCAGGCACCTTCCCATAGCTACCTCCGTTAACCTGTGCACAGTCACGTCATTGGTGTTAAACAATATGGCCACCCCGGCATAAGGCTCTACAGACAGCGACCAGTAAGAAGGACCGGACCGCCATTCACTCTCAGCCTCACGTAGATGCCCCAAGGTGTTCAAACGTGTCTCCTGCAGAAAGATGACATCTGCATCCAGGTATCTGAGGTGATCGTATACCGCGTGTCTGGTCCTTCTTACTTTGATGCTGTTCACATTGCTCGAAGCAACTTTTAGAAAAAACCCAGCCATCACAAGACAACAGAGAAAGAGCAGATAAGTGACTCCCATCATCATAGGTCAGGATCAGAGGCTTCCTGCCTACCACCGGTCTCCATATCTGACTCTACAGGGGCTTCTACAGGAGGGGGCTTCTTCTTTGGTGGGGGGTCCCCTGTGTCTGCCTCACACTCATTATCTATTCTCTGTTGCTCTTCCTCATAATCCCCATCAGACTCTGATAACGCCTCATATCTGTTTGATAGGACCATGACGCCTGCACCGGTACTGACTTTTTTCCTGGTGTTTTGGCCCAGGTTATGTTCCTCCTCAGACTTACGGGAAGACTTATCTTTTTTCCTCCTTTTGTTCCTCTTGGCCTCTTCATATACAGAAGGTGATACAGAGGCGGCTGCCTGAGACTGGTCCTGAGTGACCACCTCCATGGTGCCCTGTGTGTTCTCTGAAGGCTGAGGTTCGGGTGTTGTCTCACCTGACCCCTGTTGTACCTCGTGCCTCGTCAGTATGGTCCCTGACATCAAAGCCTCCTCCTCTATAGCGTCTGCGGCCTCCACTAACTCCTCATCTGGAAGCTCCCTGCATACGTTATGCCAGGCATCTGGGCAATCCTTATGTGAGTGGCCTATCTGTCCGCAGAGATTGCATCTAACGTTCTTACACGTGGCACTCAGATGGCCGAGCTCACCACACAGGTTGCACTTGACCACTGTGCACACATTTGCCACATGACCGACCTTGCCACACTTGAAGCACTTTCTAGGTTGCCCAGGATAGAAACAGACGCCCTTCTCTCTACCGATAAAGAAGGAGTTAGGGAGATGTAAGGAGATGTTATTGTGCTGGCGCAGCTTCACCAGCACCTTCCACCCTCCAGTCCAGACACCATCATCGTCCCTGTTCTTAGTGAGGTCGGACACGAGGTCACAGTGCCTCCGGAGCCACACCACAATGTCCTGGGGAGGAACAGATTCATTCCAGAAAATAACATTCACAATAACAGTGTCTGGCTTGGAAATGGGAATGAAAATGAACTTATTCCAGCCCTCGGTGTCTCTAACCCTGGCAAAGTTTGCCCAGAACCTGTCCAGACTAGACATAAGCTTAAAGCTGACATCATAGCCCTGCCTGTCTGGTAGATTTATCACCGCCAGGATGTCCTCTGGAGCAAACCCCATCTGGTGGCACAGGAGTTCCCTCACCACAAACCTCCTATCGGGGAGGTCTTCTTTGGTGCCTCGGTGTTTAAACCTCACCACGTTCCTCCTCTTAAACGCCTGGCCTGTATAGCCTGCACTGGAGGTGAAGGATGGAGCGCCGCGGCTCCAGGCATTTCTGGGAGGATCCTGACGGGGCTCACTACCCTGAGTATTGGGGCGAGTGTCTCCACTAGAGGGGCCTGACGGGGGGGCACTACCCTGAATATTGGGGTGCGCGTCTGCACTAGAGGGGACAGTCTCATCCGATGTGGGTTGTGTTAAGGGGGGGAAATTACAGACATCATTCTGTACACCTTCCTGACCGCCATCCACCTCTATATCCCACACAGACTGTACAGTATCCCCAGCCCCCAACCCCTCATGTACAATATCAATGTCCCCGGTCTGTGCCCCAGTAACAGAGCTCTCCTGCGTCTCCGCATCACCCTGACCCATGGATACATGTCCACTGTCCTGCCGTTGGGCTGGCTCTGCTGGGACTTGTGGTGCCACATATCCAGGATGTTGCTCAGGGACAGCTGAAGGTTCTTGCGGCTGCACTTGCCCACCTCCCTTCTGGAAAGAGAAACTTGCAGGCTTCAGTATTGGTTGTGTCACATGCCGGGGCTCATCTGGGGACACGGACCCTGATTGTGCTCTAGAGGAGCGGGATCCAGAGTCACTGTTCTGTCTCTGCTGTGAGAAGCGTTCCTGGTTCCCGTAGGACTCGGCCAGGGGCCCCATCCTCTCCAGGACACAGTCCATCTCCTTCACCACCTGTGCCAGCTCTATGCTCAGTGAGTGCAGCTTGGTATCATACAATGTGTTACTATCGGGGTGCGCAGTTTTCAGGTTATATACGCAGTCTATCTGCATCTGCAGCAGTTGTTTGTGGTGCTTTAACTCCCCCATTCTCCTTACCAGAGCCGGGATCTCCTCCGCCATCTGCAGCTCAGGTGCTCGCGTGGTCTCCTTCACCTGCTGTCCTGGTCGGGGCAGGGGTCCAGGCTGTTTGGATTCACCGGTCTCCTGCAACTTTGCCTTTCCAGCTTTACTGCTAGTACTTGCAGTTGCATCTGCTGAGGCCTGTTCACACTTTGCAGTGTTTGTAGACATGGCATTCCTGGTTACCTGTAGAGGCATTGCTGCAGATCTGGTGCGGCCTTGGCAGGCCATGCTGGAAGCCACAACTTGCTGTTTCAGGTTTTCTTGCAATGTTTGTTTCTCCAGTGACGTCCGTCTCTGTCTGTGTGCAGGAGAGGGGAGCTGCTCACCTGCTGCACGGCCTGTGCTCATCACCTCTGCACCTTGCTGGCTGGACTTGGGATCCGCTTGCATCTTCACTGCACTCACTTTCTTCTCTTCTTCTTTCTTCAGAACAACAATATTTCCTTCATTCTGCTGCTGACTGGAAACTTTGGGATTAGTATCCACTTTAGAAATGGCTTGGGAGTTTCCTCCCAGTGTAGGCCTGGAAGCCTGGGCCTTGCTGAGGAAAGTTCCCCGCCCGGGCTGGCCACACCCTGGGCTCTGGACAGACATCCACAGGCTCAGGAGAGCTACTTACACACGTCCTCACAGCTAGGAGGCAGTATTATAGTAGTTATATTCTTGTACATAGGAGCAGTATTATAGTAGTTATATTCTTGTACATAGGAGGCAGTATTATAGTAGTTATATTCTTGTACATAGGAGCAGTATTATAGTAGTTATATTCTTGTACATAGGAGCAGTATTATAGTAGTTATATTCTTGTACATAGGAGCAGTATTATAGTAGTTATATTCTTGTACATCGGAGCAGTATTATAGTAGTTATGTTCTTGGACAAAGGAGCAGTATTATAGTAGTTATATTCTTGTACATAGGAGGCAGTATTATAGTAGTTATATTCTTGTACATAGGAGCAGTATTATAGTAGTTATATTCTTGTACATAGGAGCAGTATTATAGTAGTTATATTCTTGTACATAGGAGCAGTATTATAGTAGTTATATTCTTGTACATAGGAGCAGTATTATAGTAGTTATGTTCTTGTACATAGGAGGCAGTATTATAGTAGTTATATTCCTGTACATAGGAGCAGTATTATAGTAGTTATATTCTTGTACATAGGAGCAGTATTATAGTAGTTATATTCTTGTACATAGGAGGCAGTATTATAGTAGTTATATTCTTGTACATAGGAGGCAGTATTATAGTAGTTATATTCTTGTACATAGGAGCAGTGTAAGATCCTCACCTGCTTTGCACTCCAGGGGAACCAAGAGGGGTCCTCGTGGAGTTGCGGGACAGGTTATGCGTGTCTCTGATGCACCAGCGCTGACCCCTTTGCGAGCCAGTGCGGGGATGCGTTCGCGTGGACATCGGAGGGGAGGACCGTCTGAGTCCCGGGGACAGAGTGGCCAGGCGAGTGACAAGACGCCGCGGCCAGGGTTGTCTCCGGTGTCTCCTGCGACTTCCGTTTCCGCATCTGGGTCCACGCGCTCGCATACTCGCGCTGAGTCAATCATGCATCCGTGCGTACGCACGAGGGCAGGTTCGCAAAAGGATACACGGTCGCGAGTACGCGCTTCTTATGCGCTTCGTCGACCAGTGGCGCATAATATACTGACTCACAAGAGCAAAGTGGATTAGGGAGCCAGCCATGGGTTAATCAACTTGTGATTGCCTTAGGCCATGTACTCAGGTGCAGGGCAATTTGTTCACCTATGGTAGTGGACACTTGGCACCCTGGGATTGGTCAGCAGGCATTTAAAAGGAGGTCTCTCAGGGTGATCAGTGCCCACTGTTATTTTCCCTCAACCAGGTATAGGTCACAACTGCTAGTGACTGAAGACTGCCAGGAACTTTGTCCTTTGCAGCGGACCCAAGATCTGGAGTGACTCGACTGCCAAGTGCACAGCATCATTCAGCACTGGTTGGGACTATTCCTGGAATCTCCTTGCCTGGTTTTTAATATTATTCCTTGTTACCAGCAAGTGTCCTGGACGTTTATGTTTCTGGTGAATAAACACCTTTTTGCTTTCATCACTGGTCTGTTTGTTGGTGCCTTGCATTACAAGCAGTATTATAGTAGTTATATTCCTGTACATAGGAGGCAGTATTATAGTAGTTATATTCTTGTACATAGGAGCAGTATTATAGTAGTTATATTCTTGTACATAGGAGCAGTATTATAGTAGTTATATTCTTGTACATAGGAGCAGTATTATAGTAGTTATATTCTTGTACATAGGAGCAGTATTATAGTAGTTATATTCTTGTACATAGGAGGCAGTATTATAGTAGTTATATTCTTGTACATAGGAGCAGTATTATAGTAGTTATATTCTTGTACATAGGAGCAGTATTATAGTAGTTATATTCTTGTACATAGGAGGCAGTATTATAGTAGTTATATTCTTGTACATAGGAGCAGTATTATAGTAGTTATATTCTTGTACATAGGAGCAGTATTATAGTAGTTATATTCTTGTACATAGGAGCAGTATTATAGTAGTTATATCCTTGTACATAGGAGCAGTATTATAGTAGTTATATTCTTGTACATAGGAGGCAGTATTATAGTAGTTATATTCTTGTACATAGGAGGCAGTATTATAGTAGTTATATTCTTGTACATAGGAGCAGTATTATAGTAGTTATATTCTTGTACATAGGAGCAGTATTATAGTAGTTATATTCTTGTACATAGGAGGCAGTATTATAGTAGTTATATTCTTGTATATAGGAGCAGTATTATAGTAGTTATATTCTTGTACATAGGAGCAGTATTATAGTAGTTATATTCTTGTACATAGGAGGCAGTATTATAGTAGTTATATCCCTGTACATAGGAGGCAGTATTATAGTAGTTATATTCTTGTACATAGGAGCAGTATTATAGTAGTTATATTCTTGTACATAGGAGGCAGTATTATAATAATAATTATATTTCTGTACATAGGGGGCAGCATTATATATATTATTGTACCTAATAATAAATTATTTACTTTTCAAAACATAAACTTTTTGGTCCGCTAGCTTTGGCTGGCACCAGTAACTAAGTATAATTTATTCGGTAATAAGTCTAATCTTTAATTATGGTAATTTTTTCCACTGAACATTAAAATACATTTTTGCTGAGTTTTTCTTTTCGTCCCAGCGCGCTGACCCCAGGAGTATACGCTGTGTGTCATGCAGCCTTTCTTCTTCACTTCCCGCCTACGAGAGTTGCTTTGTTTAGATGAGTTCTGGCGGAGAGAACATTTTTCATTGTGTTGATAGGAACGGATGACTTGACTAATTGTGTCGGGTTTGGTCACCTCTAATTATACAACACATATAATGTAGTAATTTATGCAACATCAGAGTACGGACAAACTCAATTAACTAACCTAGAATCTGTTTGGAAACAGAAACTCCTTTCATGAAGGGACATTTATTCAGAGTAAATTAGCAAACACAGCAGAACTTTTACCCGTTAGATACGCTGCGGTGTACGTTCCGGTATAGCGGCCAGGACGGTGGCACATTATGCAGAAGTTAATACTGAGCCATAGGTGAATGAGGTCCCCTAGCAATGGTATATTAGAATTCTTGTCCGCAAAGCGCGAACAAGAATAGGACATGCGGGGCCACGGAACGGAGCAACGGATGTGAACAGCACACAAAGTGCTGTCCGCATCTTTTGCAGCCCCATTGAAGTGAATGGGTCCGCATCCGAGCCGCCTGCCATCAGAAAGTAGAAAAATGATTTGCTTTTTTTAGAGCTGAACTCCTGACCTGAACTATTTCACCTCTCACAGCTGATGGGGTTGTTACAATGTATCAGTGCAGCCCATTCTGTGCAACTATGCAGAGTAGCAATATTGTCTACGTGTAAATTAATGTTTTGTTCACTGACAGTAGCAGAGGTCATAAAAATGGCTTGGAATTGAAACACCATTTGTATTAGAAAGAATTTTTCTCTAGTCATTGGTTCAGCTTTAGGCCTCATGCACACGATCGTGTGCTGGCCGTGCCCACTTGAATAGGTCCGCAGTCCGGGAGATACGGTGCGGTGCAGAACAGAGGCACGGATCGGAGACACTGCGGAGTGCTTCCTTTGGTTTTCTGTCCGTGACTCTGCACCGCAAAAAAGTAGTGCATGTACTACTTTTTTGCGGTGCAGACTGTCAGATGCCGATCGCGGACCCCATTCTAGTGAATGGGTCCGCGTCCGCAGATGGCGGGCACGCGGTCTGTGCCCTGCATTACGGACCAAAATTTGTGGTCCCCAGCACGGCATGGTCCGTCTGTATCTTGTACACCCCTTGTACTGTTTTTTGAATGCTGCATGTGTTTTTATGGCTTTTACGGCCTTTTTATATCCTGTGGAGAAGGGGATGAAAAAACACCTGAAAAAAATGCCGTACACAAAAAGCACCACCAAACAAAAAAATTAAAGTCACGCATTTCATATTTCCCATCAACTTTCCGCTACCATCTGGAGCTGACATTTTTTTTCAAATAAAAACACAAAAAAATGCTGGTGCAATAAAAAGGGTCAATAGGTGCAAAAGTGCTGAGAAACCTCACTGTGTGGACCCAGCCTTAAAATCAGGACCAGGGCTCGTCATTTTTTGACAGTTTGGGGAATCCGTGAATTGATTGACGACGCAGCAGATACCGTAACGGGAAACCCTTTTAAAGGGACAGGACACACTTGATTCTGCTTCTTCTAATTGGAGTGGAAATTGTTCTCATTTTCCATCTGTTCGATTCTCAGCAGTATCTCTCGGGGTCTTGGCGTCGATCCCTTTTCAAAGAAGGAGATGTACAAAATGTAACATTTAGCCAAGAAAATGCACTTTTTTTCATGGTTACCGCTTGAACTTGGAGGTGAACCTGAGAGCGGGCAGCCATTACACCGGCGACGCCATCAAAGGGCTGAGGCAGGAGCAGCTTTTTCGGTTTCATCTCCCTGGAGCGGTGACTGCAGTCAGTACTAATTTCTATAAAACTATGTCATTCCTTCTGTGATTTGGGATTCATATATAGGCCGCGACTATCAGCGCTGTCACAGCAGGTAGGCGGCGGCTGCGTTAGCTCAGCGGCTGCACCGTGACTCCTCTTTAATATATTTCATTAAAAGAAATTGCTACAGAAACCAAAAAAAAAAAAAAAGAAACAATAAAAAAAGAAACATAAAAAAGAAACAATATCCAACCAATTACCGTCGGCAATAAAGACAATCTCCACGGATCTGGCGGGAGCAGATTAGCCACTGAGAGGCCTCGTCCACCAGTTAGAGCCGCCATAGCAATCTCTCGCCCCCGGGGATCATGGGGCGTCAGCACTTTGATTGTCTTGGCAGGCTGGCGCATTGATTTACTCAGTAACGAGGTCGGGAACATCCAATCTGTTTATTGTTTCATGGAGACGGGTTCATCTCTGTATCATTGAAGTTAATAGATGTTTTCTATTCGGAGTGGATCTGAAAGGAGCGACCGTGACTCTATTATACCGACTGCCCGAGTATAATGGATGGCTGTCCCAGCTCTAACTCCTGGCCATGCATATTGCATGTAGGCACAATCACGGATGTGATCCGTCACAGAGACTCACTGTATATCTGGAGGTATTCATTACATGTACATACATACACATACGTGACAGTCAGATGATGGATCTTACGTGTTAGCCGGGAGATTGGATTTTCTAGTGGCTTTAAATATTTTAAAGGGAATCGGTCTTACATTAGTAGAAGGACGTGGAGGAGAGGAGGGGAGGACATGCTGGAAGGGGTCACTTCTTTATAAAGGTAAATCAAACTACTGTGGCAACAGTAAGCAAATTGTTAGCCTTAGGGCTGTATTATCTGACCAATATCTGTCCAATATCTGTCCAATCAGACCAATAGTTGGTGTGTATAACAAAAGAACTGTGTGTGTGTAATAGTCCATCGGACCAATAATTGGTCAGAAAATCTGTCAGATAATCTATTGGTGTAATACAGCCGTTAGTAATAGACTTTGACATTCTGCTCTGAGGGTTAGGCAGGAGAGGCAGCGGCCTAGGACGGTGATGCTCCCCCTATCACTGGGCACGTTGCGCTGATGCGCCCGTCCCCATCTTTCCCATAGGGGGTCTTGCTTTCCTGCACCGATCACTGCGTAAGTGTGAGCGCCCTCTCGTGGCTGCTGTCATGTTACTTCCTACATCACGGGTCCTGCTCAGTACAGGAACATGGAGCAATTGAATATATATCGTAAGGGCTTTGAAAGCCTGATAGCGGCACTGGGGCTGTCACTGGTCTGTGGGCGCTGTGATAATACTCACATGGAGAACGCTGTAAGAACATTGTGGCAGTCACTGATATTACTGCACTCAGACATGCCCCGGACTATAGAGGACGTTGTTTTATACTAAAATAAAATAACGACCGTTGTGTGTTTTGCGGTCCGCAAAACACGGATGGCATCCGTGTGCGTTCCACAATTTGCGGACAGCCTTTAATATAACTGCCTATTCTTGTCCGCAAAGAGACATGGAACGAAGCAAAGGATGCGGACTGCACATCTTTTGCGGCCCCATTGAAGTGAATGGGTCCGCATCCGAGCCGCCAAAACTGCGGCTCGGATGCGGACCAAAACAACGGCCGTGTGCATGAGGCCTTATGCAGAGATAAGAGGCGCTGGAGTAAAATGTTATTGTTTCTTGGCTTTTTGCTGCATAAAAGTCTTCATTGATGAGAGCTCGGGCTGCACAGGGCGGCGGAGTCCCTGGAGGGTAGTAAGGTCACCCCCGTCTGCTGGCTGCAATCCACTGCTTATTATTAATTATTATGTGGGACATGAAGCAAGGTCAGCAGTGGAGTGTGCAGAGACGAGGAGGGGGCTGCATAGGGGCTTTAAATGTGGCCACTTATGCATTAAGGATTTAAAGCAACCTTGTCATCTCAATAATTGATCAATCCGAGGTGAAGGTCCCACGTTTGCTTAGGAATATTTTGTATCTCTTATTTGAATAATATTTTCTAACAAAATTGTAAGAATGTATCTTTCTAGTATTTCTTCCTCCATCACGTTCATTTCATGTATCAATTGTGACTCAGATCAACAAACTGAATGAACAAACAATACAAATTTCATAATAAATTCAGCACATTTTGCCTACGGCACATTAGGGAGGAATGTATCAATGCTGTACGCCATTTAAAAAAAATAAAAAATTCTTGCACAAAAGTGGATAGGGCTTATCTGAAATAGGTCAGGGTCTCCTCAGCCCGAGATATTTATCATAAATTATAACTGAAATCTATGCCAGCCAAAGTTGAGACAAACTTATTTAAAGATCCATTCGCCTCTTTAATAAATTCAGTGCATTTTACTCCAACGGACTTTTGACTAAATAAGATTGAAACCTGAAACGCCAATCTTAGTAAATCTTCCCAACGTATCATAGACCCAGAAAAATCCCTCTAAGACTTCTGGTTATTGGTCACATGGTTGCGCTCTATTTTACGCATCTTTTAACCTACAAACCCAGATGTGAGGCGTCAGGATGCTGATGTATAGATACTTTTATTAGACGAGTCTCCTGTGTCGCCTTTATACAGAAATGAATCAGCCGACCAATGACAGCGAGCGGCTGCGGCTGATGCGCTCTTCCCTTGCCAGTCATCCATCCTCGGCTTCCAGGCCCGGGATACGGTGAAGGATGCCCCTGTCCGGGAAGAGCGTTCTGACAGACAGGGAAGATCTGTGTTCCCACTGCCTCTTCCAGAATCCCAAAACACGTGGCAGATTGTATCCATCATCATCCATTCTTGTTAGTTACTATGTAGCACGATGACGGGGCCCCAGAATGGCTTATAATGTGATCTGTTTAATAAGATGATTTGTGTCTATGTAGAGCGGTTACTGAAGATGCGGTGGATTCTTAGTAGAATGCTTCTTTCTTATCTTTGAATACAATCCACTCCAGCACGCCTTATTCCAAGGGCACTTTTCTGTCTCCTGCCCATGGGATGTATGGTGAAGCTTACACTGAACGGTACTGATGTTTGTATAGTTTATACCTGCATTAGAAGGGTGGGCATTTTCTATAGATCAGAGGATGAGGACAGAAATCTCTCTTCAAAGGTACAATAGCCATACAGGTTATAGTATATCTTCTCCATTTGCTGGGCCTTTTACTACAATCTACTGTTCTCCGATACCAGCCAACTCCACAGGAGATTATTCTATGTACACCTCTGGGGCAGTTCGCTTTTTATTATTATTACATTGCACTCATTTTAAGCTAAAAATATTTCAATTGGTCTTTTTTTAAAATGTAGAGCCCTTTTCTCTGTACAGCCTTAAGATTTTCCACTAGCATGCTCTGTACTTTTACTGTTTCCCGTCAGGCAGCACAGCTGATGGCCCCTTATCTCTGATCTCTGACCTAAGAAACCTTCATTACAGCTCAAGTCTTATCTTACTGACAAGAATATGGTATAAATACGTGTTTAATAATTTACAGATAAGGATTATTAGATGACCGACAGAAAGTGAATGTAGGATTCACACAGCTAGACAAACAGTTAACCTTTTGTGACAGAACGGCTGAATATTTTTAATAAAGACCAATCGGGAAAAAAAAATTTTTTTTACCCCAAAATGCAATCACAAAAAAAATTGCCCCTGAAAGTGCACATACATAGCTTTTAAAGAGTAAAACTTTCGAAGATGCCCTGCTTGTTCATTATCCACACAGAACGTGCTCTTATAGTCTGTATTCTGAGAAACCTTGTCTATACACAAGACTCTGCACAGTATCAGGAAATGTTGATCAAGTCCTTTAACTGTTTCCAATGATGGCCAGCAGAATTGTGAGTGCAGCTCTGCAGTATAATACAGGATGTAACTCAGGATCAGTAAAGGATAAGTAATGTAATGTATGTACACAGTGACTGCACCAGCAGAATAGTGAGTGCAGCTCTGGAGTATAATACAGGATGTAACTCAGGATCAGTACAGGATAAGTAATGTATGTACACAGTGACTGCACCAGCAGAATAGTGAGTGCAGCTCTGGAGTATAATACAGGATGTAACTCAGGATCAGTACAGGATAAGTTATGTATGTACACAGTGACTGCACCAGCAGAATAGTGAGTGCAGCTCTGGAGTATAATACAGGATGTAACTCAGGATCAGTACAGGATAAGTAATGTATGTACACAGTGACTGCACCAGCAGAATAGTGAGTGCAGCTCTGGAGTATAATACAGGATGTAACTCAGGATCAGTACAGGATAAGTAATGTATGTACACAGTGACTGCACCAGCAGAATAGTGAGTGCAGCTCTGGAGTATAATACAGGATGTAACTCAGGATCAGTACAGGATAAGTAATGTATGTACACAGTGACTGCACCAGCAGAATAGTGAGTGCAGCTCTGGAGTATAATACAGGATGTAACTCAGGATCAGTACAGGATAAGTTATGTATGTACACAGTGACTGCACCAGCAGAATAGTGAGTGCAGCTCTGGAGTATAATACAGGATGTAACTCAGGATCAGTACAGGATAAGTAATGTATGTACACAGTGACTGCACCAGCAGAATAGTGAGTGCAGCTCTGGAGTATAATACAGGATGTAACTCAGGATCAGTACAGGATAAGTTATGTATGTACACAGTGACTGCACCAGCAGAATAGTGAGTGCAGCTCTGGAGTATAATACAGGATGTAACTCAGGATCAGTACAGGATAAGTAATGTATGTACACAGTGACTCCAACAGCAGAATAGCGAGTGCAGCTCTGGAGTATAATACAGGATGTAACTCAGGATCAGTACGGTATAAGTAATGTAATGTACACAGTGACTGCACCAGCAGAATAGTGAGTGCTGCTCTGGAGTATAATACAGGATGTAACTCAGGATCAGTACAGGATAAGTTATGTATGTACACAGTGACTGCACCAGCAGAACAGTGAGTGCAGCTCTGGAGTATAATACAGGATGTAACTCAGGATCAGTACAGGATAAGTAATGTATGTACACAGTGACTGCACCAGCAGAATAGTGAGTGCAGCTCTGGAGTATAATACAGGATGTAACTCAGGATCAGTACAGGATAAGTAATGTATGTACACAGTGACTGCACCAGCAGAATAGTGAGTGCAGCTCTGGAGTATAATACAGGATGTAACTCAGGATCAGTACAGGATAAGTAATGTATGTACACAGTGACTGCACCAGTAGAATAGCGAGTGCAGCTCTGGAGTATAATACAGGATGTAACTCAGGATCAGTACGGTATAAGTAATGTAATGTACACAGTGACTGCACCAGCAGAATAGTGAGTGCTGCTCTGGAGTATAATACAGGATGTAACTCAGGATCAGTACAGGATAAGTTATGTATGTACACAGTGACTGCACCAGCAGAACAGTGAGTGCAGCTCTGGAGTATAATACAGGATGTAACTCAGGATCAGTACAGGATAAGTAATGTATGTACACAGTGACTGCACCAGCAGAATAGTGAGTGCAGCTCTGGAGTATAATACAGGATGTAACTCAGGATCAGTACAGGATAAGTAATGTATGTACACAGTGACTGCACCAGTAGAATAGCGAGTGCAGCTCTGGAGTATAATACAGGATGTAACTCAGGATCAGTACAGGATAAGTAATGTAATGTATGTAGACAGTGACTGCACCAGCAGAATAGTGAGTGCAGCTTTGGAGTAAAATACAGGATGTAACTGAGGATCAGTACAGGATAAGTAATGTATGTACACAATGACTGCACCAGCAGAATAGCGAGTGCAGCTCTGGAGTATAATACAGGATGTAACTCAGGATCAGTACAGGATAAGTAATGTAATGTACACAGTGACTCCACCAGCAGAATAGTGACTGCAGCTCTGGAGTATAATACAGGATGTAACTCAGGATCAATACAGGATAAGTAATGTATGTACACAATGACTGCACCAGCAGAATAGCGAGTGCAGCTCTGGGGTATAATTCAGGATATATGTAAATAGAGACTAATCTTTATATGTAAATACTATATTTTAAACTGTACTGTGTTGATTACAGGTGACTATATATACTATTTAATCAGTAGGACTATAGGTGAATCTACCGATCAGTTCTATTACAATTCTCACTTCTACAGCCAATTCTGGATTATCTTTAATTCATACTAATAGGTGCTGGATCAAAGGTACTGTTCTCTATGTATCAGGATGTGACGCTGTGATGCCCACACCACTGGCTCCATTCAGTGCAGTATACTGGGGTTCCCGGACCTGGCAGACGTTGGCTCTGGTACCCGCCATACAGCCACATTCATTATCTCTGTGTTCAGTAACATGCTCATTTCAGAGGGAGTAAACATGAACTGCTGTTCTAAAGATATTCAGATGATTAATCTATCGATGAGCGACTTTCTGGAAGAGACACAATGGAGCTGATTCTGGAGTCACAGACATGGGAGTGGGCAGATGGTATTCTCAGGCCGAGCTGCCGAGATGGAGAACTCAAATTAAATCAGTATGAATGTGAACGTGTGTGCCTGCGGCAATCTCTACCCTCCGATATGAGAGCGCCTGCAATCTCTGTGTCTGCACTCGTGTTGGGATTATATAAATAATGATAAGGAAATCTACCAAGACCCGAACTCGCCAAAACACTGATTGCATCCCAGCACCGCTATAACACAGCCGTAAATGTCCTATCATAGTCATAACCGTATCCGGGACGAGGTGTCCTGCCGCCAAACCCAGAGCAAGAGCAGACTGAAAGAAGTGCTATCCGTCTGTCTGTCTATCTATCTATCTATCTATCTATCTATCTATCTATCTATCTATCTTCTCTATATCTCTCATATATATACAGTACAGACCAAAAGTTTGGACACACCTTCTCATTCAAAGAGTTTTCTTTATTTTCATGACTATGAAGGCATCAAAACTATGAATTAACACATGTGGAATTATATACATAACAAACAAGTGTGAAACAACTGAAAATATGTCATATTCTAGGTTCTTCAAAGTAGCCACCTTTTGCTTTGATTACTGCTTTGCACACTCTTGGCATTCTCTTGATGAGCTTCAAGAGGTAGTCCCCTGAAATGGTCTTCCAACAGTCTTGAAGGAGTTCCCAGAGATGCTTAGCACTTGTTGGCCCTTTTGCCTTCACTCTGCGGTCCAGCTCACCCCAAACCACCTCGATTGGGTTCAGGTCCGGTGACTGTGGAGGCCAGGTCATCTGGCGCAGCACCCCATCACTCTCCTTCATGGTCAAATAGCCCTTACTTTCAAAGTTTTCCCAATTTTTCGGCTGACGGACTGACCTTCATTTCTTAAAGTAATGATGGCCGCTCGTTTTTCTTTACTTAGCTGCATTTTTCTTGCCATAATACAAATTCTAACAGTCTATTCAGTAGGACTATCAGCTGTGTATCCACCTAACTTCTCCTCAACGCCACTGATGGTCCCAACCCCATTTATAAGGCAAGAAATCCCACTTATTAAACCTGACAGGGCACACCTGTGAAGTGAAGACCATTTCAGGGGACTACCTCTTGAAGCTCATCAAGAGAATGCCAAGAGTGTGCAAAGTAGTAATCAAAGCAAAAGGTGGCTACTTTGAAGAACCTAGAATATGACATATTTTCAGTTGTTTCACACTTGTTTGTTATGTATATAATTCCACATGTGTTAATTCATAGTTTTGATGCCTTCATAGTCATGAAAATAAAGAAAACTCTTTGAATGAGAAGGTGTGTCCAAACTTTTGGTCTGTACTGTATATCTATCTATCTATCTATCTATCTATCTATCTATCTATCTATCTATCTCTCATATCTATCTATCTATCTATCTATCTATCTATCTATCTATCTATCTATCTATCTATCTATCTTTCTATCCATCTATTTATCTATCTATCTATCTAGCTCTCATATCTATCTATCTCTCATATCTATCTATCTATCTATCTATCTATCTATCTATCTATCTATCTATCTATCTATCTATCTATCTCATATCTATCTATCTATCTATCTATCTATCTATCTATCTATCTATCCATCTTAGTTATGCTAGATGCAGGCACTGAACTCATGTACAATGTTTTTCTTTTTTCTGATTGTTCTACTTATTTTGTTCACATTCTGGAGATTATTTTTCTGAGTAAACTCATATTTCTATTTGGAAACAGCTTCAAATAGATGTTTGTCTGGCTATTTCTGAATACATCCATATTAACAGCGCACTGGAAACAGAGATGCCACTTTATTGCTCTGTCCCATCTAATTGCTGCTTCTGAATAATGGAGATGATGACACTCGTACCGAATAAAAAAGTAGCTTCTGGATTTCAGCTTGATATTTTTTTTATCACTTTTGACTTGGAAGCATTTCTATTTTAAGAAATAGACAGTTCAATATAGATACAGGTATGAATAATAGGAGAGTAGATCAAGATCAGAACAGGATAAGTAATGTAATGTATGTACAGGTGAAACTCAAAAAATTTGAATATCGTGCAAAAGTCCATTTATTTCATTAATGCAGCTTAAAATTAGAATTTTGTGAAAAGGTTAAATATTCTAGGCTTAAAGTGTCGCACTCTAGTCAGCTAATTAATCCATACCCCCTGAGCAAAGGGGAGCTGAGATTGTGACTTTGGGGTTTCATAAGCTGTAAGCCATAATCATCCAAATTATAACAAATAAAGGCTTGAAATATCTCGCTTTGCCTGTAATGAGTCTCATATATTAGTTTCACCTTTTAAGTTGCATTACTGAAATAAATGAACTTTTGCACGATATTCTAATTTTTCACCTGTTTCCCCTGTATGTACACAGTGACTGCACTAGCAAAATACTGAGTGCAGCTCTGGAGTATAATACAGGATGTAACGCAAGTCAAGATCAGTACAGGATAAGTAATGTAATGTATGTATACAGTGACTGCACCAGCAGAATAGTGAGTGCAGCTCTGGAGTATAATATAGGATGTAACTCAGGATCAGTGCAGGATAAGTAATGTAATGTACACAGTGACTGCACGAGCAGAATAGTGAGTGCAGCTCTGGAGTTTAATACAGGATGTAACTCAGGATTGGTACAGGATAAGTAATGTAATGTACCCAGTGACTCCACTAGCAGAATAGTGAGTGCAGCTCTGGAGTATAATACAGGATGTAACTCAGGATCAGTACAGGATAAGTAATGGAATGTATGTACACAGTGATTGAACCAGCAGAATAGTGAGTGCAGCTCTGGATTATAATACAGGATATGACTCAGGATCAGTAAAGGATAAGTAATGTAAAGTATGTACACAGTGACTGCACCAGCAGAATAGTGAGTGCAGCTCTGGAGTATAATACAGGATGTAACTCAGGATCGGTACAGGATAAGTAATGTAAAGTATGTACACAGTGACTCCGCCAGCAGAATAGTGAGTTCAGCTCTGGAGTATAATACAGGTTGTAACTCAGGATCAGTGCAGGATAAGTAATGTATGTACACAGTGACTGCACCAGCAGAATAGTGAGTGCAGCTCTGGAGTATAATATAGGATGTAACTCAGGATCAGTGCAGGATAAGTAATGTAATGTACACAGTGACTGCACGAGCAGAATAGTGAGTGCAGCTCTGGAGTTTAATACAGGATGTAACTCAGGATTGGTACAGGATAAGTAATGTAGTAAATGTACCCAGTGACTCCACTAGCAGAATAGTGAGTGCAGCTCTCGAATTTAATACAGGATGTAACTCAGGATCAGTACAGGATAAGTAATAGAATGTATGTACACAGTGATTGAACCAGCAGAATAGTGAGTGCAGCTCTGGATTATAATACAGGATGTAACTCAGGATCGGTACAGGATAAGTAATGTAAAGTATGTACACAGTGACTCCGCCAGCAGAATAGTGAGTTCAGCTCTGGAGTATAATACAGGTTGTAACTCAGGATCAGTAAAGGATAAGTAATGTAATGTATGTACACAGTGACTGCACCAGCAGAATAGTGAGTGCAGCTCTGGAGTATAATACAGGATGTAACTCAGGATCGGTACAGGATAAGTAATGTAAAGTATGTACACAGTGACTCCGCCAGCAGAATAGTGAGTTCAGCTCTGGAGTATAATACAGGTTGTAACTCAGGATCAGTAAAGGATAAGTAATGTAATGTATGTACACAGTGACTGCACCAGCAGAATAGTGAGTGCAGCTCTGGAGTATAATGCAGGATGTAACTCATGATTAGTACAGGATAAGTAATGTAATGTATGTACACAGTGACTCCACCAGCAGAATAGTGAGTGCAGCTCTGGAGTATAATACAGGATGTAACTCAGGATCAGTACAGGATAAGTAATGTATGTACACAGTGACTGCACCAGCAGAATAGTGAGTGCAGCTCTGGAGTATAATACAGGATGTAACTCAGGATCAGTACAGGATAAGTAATATATGTATGTACACAGTGACTCAGGTTTATATGTCCCAGTTTATCCAGGTCATGTCTATATTTTGCTATATACTTCCAGGTATTTGTTTTTTAAACATTTAGTCAAATAACTTGTTACTCTGTAGCCTGATGAGACATCTGATTGGTCGCTGTCTTTCTTTATATTAGTTTTTATACATAAACCTAATTCATTTTGCTATTCTGCCTATAGAAGCCTGTCTTTGGTTGCTCTGACATCAGGGCGATTAAGTGTTGTAAAGTCAGTGCTGGACACAGACATTCGTCTCCACGCGAATCACGTTTCTTTTCATCTGGATAATTTATTCTATTTGCATAAAGTTTTACAAGTGATGAAGAATAAATGCATAACGCCGAGCGCTTGCTTCCCATAATCAAACCTTCCATGTGTATTAGTGATTGCAGCGCCGGCCCATCACTCATAGAGGCTGAAGTGCTGCAGAGTGCCAGGGTCTGCATAGACAGATCTGGGAACGCATTATGAATAGTCCTCTCCGTGAAGTGATTTTACAGACATTTTCAGAGCACATTTTCCTTTAGGCATCTTGTACATGAAAATTACCATCTACCAACTGTTCAGCAAATGTTCCCAGTGTGATTGCTCTACCTGATTCTCCATCCAGCGTGCCAGCAGACACGTTACTCTGCAATCTGCACTTCTGCGCTGACATCATTCTATGTTTTCATTTTTACTTGTCGTCTCAGATTCCATATGAAGGTTTAAGGATCTGCAGCAAGTTGTATAACATAATGTGACGATGGTACATCTCATCTGCACACTACACTACATGTACTATCCTCACCTTTATAAGATGGAGGCTGAGACCACCTTAACAACTAAGTGTGTGCCGCAGACCCTTTCTAAAAGTGGGGTGATGGTGCTTATCTGGAACGAGAGGCAGAGGATTTTGGCTTCATCCCCTAATGATTTTAATGGTGGCAAGGCTAGTGCCTCACCTGCTAATGTGCGGCACTGGATATCAAGTGGTGGGGTGGCTGGCATCTGGTCCACAATATGTCAACAAGTTACCAGATCCACGCCGCAGGTTCAGCCAGAGGATTGTCCAAAGGATCAGAAGCTCATCACGCTATGGATTCACTCCTTCTACGGGAAACATCCACCTTTAGTAAAATAGTTATAGGAAGTTCTATCTGCTGTATAATGACTCTACTGAAATAGTTACAGGAAGTTCTATCTGCTAAATAATGGACTCTACTCAAGTAGTCACAGGAAGTTCTATCTGGTAAATTATGGTTGCTACTCAAGTAGTCACAGGAAGTTCTATTTGCTGTATAATGACCATACTTAAATAGTAACAGGAAGTTGTATCTGATATGTAATGAACTCTAATCAAGTAATCGCAGGAAGTTCTATTTGCCAAATAATGGGCTCTACTCAAGTAGTCACAGGAAGTTCTATCTGGTAAATTATGGGTGCTACTCAAGTAGTCATAGGAAGTTCTATTTGCTACATAAAAACTATACTGAATTAACCAAAGAAAGCTGTATCTGCTAAATACTGAAATAGTTACAGAAAGTTCTATCTGCTAAATAATAGACTCTACTCAAGAAGTCACAGAGGGTTCTATATGGTAAATTATGGATGCTACTCAAGTATTCACAGGAAGTTCTTTCTGCTGTATAATGACTCTACTGAAATAGAGGAAGTTTTATCTGATATGTAATGAACTCTAATCAAGTAGTCACAGGAAGTTCTATCTGCCAAATAATGGGCTCTACTCAAGTAGTCACAGGAAGTTCTATCTGCCAAATAATGGGCTCTACTCAAGTTGTCACAGGAAGTTCTATCAGGTAAATAATGGACTCTGCTCAAGTAGCCATAGGAATATATATCTGCTAAACTAATAGACTCTACTGAAGTAGTCACAGGAAGTTATATTTGCTACATCGTGACTGTACTCAAGAAGTGACGGGAAGTTGTATCTGCTAAATAATGGATTCTACTCAAGTAGTCACAGGAAGTTCTACTTGCTACATAATGACTTTACTAAAGTAGTCATAGGAATTTGTATCTGGAACATAGAGACTCTACTGAAGTAGTCACAGGAAGTTCTATCTACTACTTAATGGAATCTACTCCAGTAGTCACAGAAAGAGCTACCTTGGATGGACATGGGGAAAAAATCTCTTTATTTGGATCACAAAGTGAAATTTAGCCACCCACACCTGCCTAGAAAAACACAGTTCACATTAAATGGACAAGAATATAGTTTGATGACCTTTCTGACGGAATCTGCATTCCATTTATATTTCATTCAGGGTGAATATTGAATGAGATTGACATTATTAGAAAACACTGTATGTCGCAGAATGGGTCCTTTAATTAGAAGCACTGTAAAGCAATCACGTCCCTGTTAAGTACTTGTCACATCACTGCTTTTAATAATTTCATTATATCAGCTTGGATAAACTCCACTCAGCACACTGATATTATTTCACTGTCTACAGAGGAGGTTAAACGGAATTAAAAATTAAGACCTGATCAGAATATCAATAGGTTATAGAGGAGTATAGTGTAGATGTCAATATAGACCCGCAGTGTGCTTGCGTGCTCAGCTGGATCAGTCCGCAGAATACTCACGTCTCAGGTCGCACAATGACTGAAGTGTCACTGCCTAGTCCTGAGAAGATGAAAACAACTTAAGAAACTTAAAAAAAAGTCTTCATTGGTTACTGATTGAAAGGCAAAAATAATACAGAAAATGCAGAAAAGTTCTAAACAACTGAGCAAATAGGGAAATGATATATAAAATTATTGTACAAGCTTAGAACACTTTAATACATATAATTGTATATAGGAGCAGTATTATAGTAGCTATATTCTTGTACATAAGAGGCAGTATTATAGTAGTTATATTCTTGTGCATAGGAGCAGTATTATAGTAGTTATATTCTTGTACATAGGAGGCAGTATTATAGTAGTTATATTCCTGTACATAGGAGCAGTATTATAGTAGTTATATTCGTGTATATAGGTGGCAGTATTATAGTAGTTATATTCTTGTACATAGGAGGCAGTATTATAGTAGTTATATTCTTGTACATAGGAACAGTATTATAGTAGTTATATTCTTGTACATAGGAGGCAGTATTATAGTAGTTATATTCTTGTACATAGGAGCAGTATAATAGTAGTTATATTCTTGTATATAGGTGGCAGTATTATAGTAGTTATATTCTTGTACATAGGAGGCAGTATTATAGTAGTTATATTCTTGTACATAGGAACAGTATTATAGTAGTTATTTTCTTGTACATAGGAGGCAGTATTATAGTAGTTATATTCTTGTATATAGGAGGCAGTATTATAGTAGTTATATTCTTGTACATAGGAGGCAGTATTATAGTAGTTATATTCTTGTACATAGGAACAGTATTATAGTAGTTATATTCTTGTACATAGGAGGTAGTATTATAGTAGTTATATTCCTGTACATAGAGGGCAGTATTATAGTAGTTATATTCTTGTACATAGGAGCAGTATTATAGTAGTTATATTCTTGTACATAGGAGCAGTATTATAGTAGTTATATTCTTGTACATAGGAGGCAGTATTATAGTAGTTATATTCTTGTACATAGGAGCAGTATTATAGTAGTTATATTCTTGTATATAGGAGGCAGTATTATAGTAGTTATATTCTTGTACATAGGAGGCAGTATTATAGTAGTTATATTCTTGTACATTGAAACAGTATTATAGTAGTTATATTCTTGTACATAGGAGGCAGTATTATAGTAGTTACATTCTTGTATATAGGAGGCAGTATTATAGTAGTTATATTCTTGTACATAGGGACAGTATTATAGTAGTTATATTCTTGTACATAGGAGGCAGTATTATAGTAGTTATATTCTTGTATATAGGAGGCAGTATTATAGTAGTTATATTCTTGTACATAGGAGGCAGTATTATAGTAATTATATTCTTGCACATAGGAGCAGTATTATAGTAGTTATATTCTTGTACATAGGAGCAGTATTATAGTAGTTATATTCTTGTACACAGGAGGCAGTATTATAGTAATTATATTCTTGCACATAGGAGCAGTATTATAGTAGTTATATTCTTGTACATAGGAACAGTATTATAGTAGTTATAGTCTTGTACATAGGAGGCAGTATTATAGTAGTTATACTCTTGTACATAGGAGCAGTATTATAGTAGTTATATTCTTGTACATAGGAGAAGTATTATAGTAGTTATTTTCTTGCTCACAAGGGGCAGTATTATAGCAGTTATATTCTTTCTCACAAAGGGAAGATTTGCAGCAATAATTATTCAACTCAGTGAGGGACATTTATTAAGCTAATTACGCCGCTATTGTGGCATAACAAGTCGCACACTATGGTGCACTATAATTTGTGACATCACTGTTAAGGCCCATCATTGGCACACAGCCTGGCCTAACTTAAACAAGCCAGGGACTGGAAGATCACCAAATGCATCCAGGGCGCAGGCTCGGAGCGGCAGGGACCAGTTGAGTATGATCCATGTGCTAGCTCAAACGCAATAGGGGATCCTGGACAACCCTTGTAAGTTGGGAGTTGCCCGGAAGATCCTTAAGGTGCCCATATGCATGACATAAAAATGGGCTGGACTATGGCCATACGTATATATGGGTGTCCTTATTGTCTCACGGTCGCAGATGTCGGCAGATTTCTGACATTGACTTTTTTGCATCTCTTTCCAATGAGAAGACATGCATGCTCAGCCAGTCTGAGGATGCATACGTATAGGGGGTAGAAATAGCTGTCGGGTGAATGAAGTGAGATATATGCTCCATCTATTTAGAATCGACTGAGTTGCCCGTTAGATCTATCAGGGCTCATTCACTATTCTTTCACATCTGATGAAACCACTTTATTGTGCACATTGTCGTATTTTTCATATTCTTACTTTTTTCCCCACATTGTGTTATTCTATAGTCACATCCAAAGCTGCCTACAGGAAACCACTGGTTGGCTATAGAAACTGACTACAGCTTTTCTCCAGCCCCTGTGTCAGACATGTGACCTGTCAGCAACTTTGCAACTATGTTACAGTTATCCGAGCCCCCACAATGTACTGTTGCCTGGTAACCATAAGAATTGTTACAGCAGCTCTGGATGTGACTGGAGTACAACAGACCATGAACTTTGGTTCATAACGAAGGTGGATTTTTCCTTTCCATATGAATACTTTGATATGTGTTCACAGCTCCATTATTTACAAGTATTTTAAGTCGGCAGCAGCTCAGGGGTTGGCGCCCGTTTTATTTTCCTTAGTCGACAAATAGTCGCGCTTTGAATCTTTATGTTCTTAAGGGGATAACTCAAGAGCTTTAAATCTCCTTTTATTTGTCAGCAAATTCAATTTATAAAGCTGACACGCCGGGCAATGCGGTCGTGGCAGGACAATAGAGAACAGGCGATGCACACTATGTATTAGAAACCGCCGTGCTGCCTACAGCATCATCGCTCGCACATCTATAGTCTTTCGAAACAGGAGGGAAAAAGAAATCGTTCTAAGCTCTGCTGGTCGCTGGCACTAAGAACAATGCCCCTTTGAAGTGGAGTAATAAGGTAAGTGACCCTAATGTTAAGTAAATTGCTGCAGAGCGTTTAGTAAAAATCACAATGGGGATCTAGGAATCGCAGGAACTCATGAGCAGCATTTATTGAACTGATGAAAATCTGCTTTAAAATTGACTTCAGAGGATATAATGGAGTGTGACTGCAGGCAGAAGACCGCGGCTCTAACCGTAATGGATATCAGACGGTCGGACTGGTGTTTCATGGGTTCAGCAGCTAGATGGATAAGTGCATGGCCCTTTAAGTTGCTTTATATTGTATGCTATTATTATTGCAGGGTGCATGGTGCTCATTTGCCCTATTTTTAAGTTGGGTCCCCTCAGTGTCAGAAGAAATTATTCTCAGGATCCAATCTCTATATCATTAATAGTAGTTTAATAGTTTTGAATCAAATAAATACACCCTAGTGGGAAGTGATTAGCTCCAATTTTTTTTTTTCCTGGACTTTTGGGGCCTACTGTGGCTTCAGACACTGGGCCCTCCAGAGCAGAGGTGTAGCTCCCCTCCCCCCTTCTCTGGTGGATCAGTCTGACCCTGGATCCACTGATCAGTTTAGATCCCACTTCTCTGGGGGGAGGGGGAATGTAGCTAATTGTAAACAAATGTATCAATTTTCCTCCCATGATGTATCACAGAGACAAGACAGGAGGTACTAATGTAGAGAATAATATGCAGTCCTGAGAAGTGGGTACAGAGGATTGTGTTTCCGCTCCCATATTGTGTGCTGTCATATGGTGCACAAATGACCATATCACAGAGTACATGCAGATGTAACAGTCTTCAGCTTGACACTTGAGGTGTTGAATACACTGTCTTCAAAAACTTGACTTTTTCAATGCTTTAAAGAGGACCTTTCACTAGTTTAAAAACTAAAAGCTAACTATATCAGTGGGCAGAGCGGCGCCCAGGGGTCCCCCTGCACTTACTAGTATGTCTGGGCGCCGCTCCGTTCGCCCGGTATAGGCTCCGGTGTCTGCAGCTCCCTCTGTTGTACTGGGCGGAGTTTTTGTATTAGGGTTGTCCCTTGCTGCAGCGCTGGCCAATCGTAGCGCACAGCTCATAGCCAGCGAACCACAAGTACCACAATAGACATCCTACACAAGATAGCAATTATGTGGATGTGATAAGACCATAATTAGACTAGGGCTAAACTGATGAAAGGTCCTCTTTAAAGTTTCAAGATAAAAATTGCTATATCTGTACATGTTTATGCCATATTGTGCTGAATAAGTGATTCTTTGGCCAAATAACCCCTCATAACAGTAAACAAAATGACAATAATAAAAGTGCTGCTGCCACAATACATTATAGAACCAAATACCGCCATACAGTAGAGAAATAATACAGCACCCATATAGCACCCAAATAAAATTAAAAAAAACATAGTACGTTCCTAATACGATAAAGCTTCAGTTTGGTCATTGCGGATTTAAATAGCAGATTAATTAGGTCACTTGCTCCAAGCAGGGCCGGGTCTAGGTGAAATGGGGCCCTGGGGTGAAAAACAATAAGGGGGCCCACTCCCCCCACATGACACTTGCTGACTTTAATGTCTCCCCATCACTACAGAAATACAGCGCCCCATACCTCTTACATACAGGGTAATACAGCGCCCCATACCTCTTACGTCCAGTGATGTCTCCTTTGATGTAGATGTTCTCTGTCCTCATCTTCTCCTTTCAGACCTTCAGACCAGACACCATTTTGTCACCATTTTCCGTCTCTGCAGCTTGACAAAAAAAATACAAAATCTAAGTTTACTACTTTTCCATCATCCTCCCATCTTCTGGACAAATCATCCTACTACCCCCAATAGTGCTCCCCAATATTATACTGCAGAAACAGATAATACCCCTGATAATACTAGTACCACACAGAGCCCCCTATATAAAATACCCCTTCTTTGTGGCCTCAGTAGAAGCCCCCATAGTGCCCCATAATAATGTGCCAGTATCAAGTGCCTCTCTTCCACCCCCCACGTGCCAGTAACAAGTGCCTCTCCATGCCCCCCATGTGTCAGTAACAAGTGCCAAACCCCCCCATGTGCCAGTAACAAGTGCCTCCCCCCCCATGTGCCAGTAACAAGTGCCTCCCCCCCATGTGCCAGTATCAACTGCCAACCCCCCATGTGTCAGTATCAAGTGCCTCCCGCTCCCCCCATGTGGCAGTAACAGATAGTCCAGTATTAAAAAAAACAAAAAACGTATACTTACCTCCATGACACAGCGATGCGATGCAGCCTCTTCCGGCCTGTGTCCCGGGCTGTACGTCTCAGGCAGCGTGATGACATCATCGCGCCGCCTGCACCGGCCTCTGATAGGCTGTGGGCCTTGTGCCGGCAGCCTATCAGAGGAACAGGGAAGGGACACGCCTCTCCCTCCCTTGCCCTTTCGCTCTCCCAGCACAGTCATCTGTATCGCTGTCCTGAGGACGGCGATACAGATGACTATGGAGATGAGCACTTCCACAATGGAAGCGTTCATCTCCCTGTGACCTGCCGCGGCCGCGGGCCCCCTTTCCGGAGCCAGAGCGAGGCCCCCACCAGCACGAGGCCTCACAAAAAAAAAAAAAAGGCTCGGGACCAGCCAGTGTCGGGTGGTGGGCTTGGGGGCCCTAAGGACTCGGGGTCCCGGGGGCAATTGCCTAAATGGAAGCGCCGGCCCTGGCTCCAAGGATCTGGAATGATTTTCATCTCTCAACTCAAAGACTTAAATACTATTTTTCTCAATCTTTATTATCATGTCCCTAAACGGCTTGTCATTAATGGGTCACCTGCTGCTTGGGGACACATCACCGCTGAGGCCAACCATTGGCTGCAGCAGTGTGCATGACCCCATCCATATTGTGAACGGAAGTAAACAAGCCACAAAGCCATAAGATTGATGAATAGAGCCATGGCACCATACCGGATCGGTGGGGGGCAGGTGAGAATATTTTTTTATTAGGTACCACACACTAGGGGGCCTAATCAAAGTGGGGGCCAAATTCTGGAAACCCCCTAAAAAGCCACAGGAAATGAAAAATTTTGGCTCAAGGGATACTAGAATTGTTAGAATATGTCTATTGAAGGGAGGAGGACCTTCTATGCGTCCCCATTATTGATTATCCTATAGTACCCAAATAATAGAACCATACAGTGGCCAGATCCAAAAACTTTGACATAAAGTTGCTTTCCTTTTTTTTGGCACTAAGGGGTTAGGGGTGCAGGAGCTCATGTCATCAAAATCAGTAGTGCCCCCTTGTGGGCAGGTATTGTGTCCTTGAGAGGGTCGGACCCGGCAAAGAGTAAAATCCCAATCTGTAGAGAGGCTGAGGGTCTGGGGCTTGACTCCATCTCTGAGACACAATAACCATGGGGTAAACGTATCCATCATGTTGCAGAATATTCTATAGACCCCCCCTCCCCCCCCCCCCCCCCGTATGTCTGTGGACAGATGGGAATATTTGCCGGTGGCTATTGCTGTGTATTTGCAGTTCCATTTCTTTTGGCAGCTGGATTATTCAGACTCTGGAGCTTAAAGTCAAGCAAACAGAAACTGATAGATGTAGTGCTCATTATAAGCACCCGCCGAGGTGCCATGTCCAGACAGAATGATATTTTAATAACCTTTCTCCGCAGGGAAAGCTGGATTGTCACGCACGAGGCGGCCGCACTCAGATGCCTCCTCATCCATTGTCTGCGCCTCTAATGGTGCTAACAACAGGTGCAGTAAGGTTAATTGTAGGGTTAGTGAGCAGATTGCAGGGGACAGTCACCAAATGTAGCTTGGTAAACCATCAAGGCGTCGTCTGAGGCCAGGACGATGGCTATACAGCTGAAAGTATACCAAATCTTGTCCTTCTACAGCAGTCAAATACCTATATAGATAGGCAACCCATTCTTTGGTTTACTGCCGTTGTAAGGGAACAAAGTTATCATTCCGTATAATAGTAGACTAGTAGAATTTGGATAACTGTGTGACAGGTGCATTGTTCTTTTGATAGGACTAGATAAAGATGGCCACGGAAAAGCATTGCATTGATTGGTGTAATGTCTGATGCCCTAATGGAGTCTCCTACTAATGAGACCCCCGATGATCACAAGAACAAGGGTCCTTCGTCTCCCTGTTTGGATGAAGCAATGGTCGAGTTTGTCGCTCTATTCATCTCTATGGAACTACCTGAGATTGCAGAGTGCTGTCCCGTAGAGATGAATGGAGCAGCAACAGACATGTGCAACAGCCACTCTATATATGTAGGGAAACAAAGGACCCTTAATCTGTGGGGGTCCCAGGGACTGGACCCCTATCTCTCGCACTTGTCCCCGACACTGTGCATGAGGAATTAGCACTCAAACTTGGCACAAACCCTTTCAATATCCTTTTTTCAGGTGCCTAGGAGCACGATAAAGTCTGCCCAGTTACAGATATACCTAAGCAATAACTGAATAGAGTTTTCTACAACTTCTGGGCAAAACTTCCACTTCCTGATGATTTTTGTGGATTTTCATTGTTTCAGCGATCAGCAAATCAAAGAGTCTCAAGTAACTTTTGGGCTCCCGACCGTTCCTCTCCCTGTCAGCGATTATTAAATGTCTTGGATGCAATTTCCAGTCTCTCGGTTGTCAGACGCTGCAATGCTGATTCAATAAACTGTTGCGCTTTATTTTGCTGTCTGGAAATGTAGACTTTATCTTTGCGAAATAAATTTGAAAGCTGCAGTCTGACGCGGATGGTAATGTGATTTTGGCCGTCTGTAGGGAAGTCTGCATGAAGTTTCTGCGTATTAATTCCTATGGGAAGGTAACAAATACATTCTGGGAGATTTGCATCTCGTTGATTATTATAATCTTTGCTGACACTGGATTCTAGATGAATGGTTTGAACGTAGAAAACATAAAAATCTTGATTAACAGTGTTGTCCAGCATTGGAATATAGCATGTACTATTCTCCAGATATAGCGCCACTCCTGGCCATGGGCTGTGCAGGGTGTTTACTTGAATTTTCTTACTTTATGCTTGACAAGTGGGTGGCGCTCTAACCCAAATTAAGTCCCTTCTGCGACCCTGAGATACTGATTGACAAGCTGCAGCTGTATCCCCCCTGATCCCCTCCTCCATGTACAGTGTTTAATGTAATATTTATTTATTTATTTAATTTTGTAACTAAAATGTATGTGAACATTTAGAAGCATTCTGCATGCATAAGTGTTCTATATATTACATTTTATACTCCAGAGCTGCACTCACTATTCTGCTGGTGCAGTCACTGTGTACATACATTACTTATCCTGTACTGATCCTGAGATACATCCTGTATTATACTCCAGAGCTGCACTCACTATTCTGCTGGTGGAGTCACTGTGTACATACATTACTTATCCTGTACTGATCCTGAGTTACATCATGTATTATACTCCAGAGCTGCACTCACTATTCTGCTGGTGCAGTCACTGTGTACATACATTACTTATCCTGTACTGATCCTGAGTTACATCCTGTATTATACTGCAGAGCTGCACTCACTATTCTGCTGGTGCAGTCACTGTGTACATACATTACTTATCCTGTACTGATCCTGAGATACATCCTGTATTATACTCCAGAGCTGCACTCACTATTCTGCTGGTGCAGTCACTGTGTACATACATTACTTATCCTGTACTGATCCTGAGTTACATCCTGTATTATACTGCAGAGCTGCACTCACTATTCTGCTGGTGCAGTCACTGTGTACATACATTACTTATCCTGTACTGATCCTGAGTTACATCATGTATTATACTCCAGAGCTGCACTCACTATTCTGCTGGTGCAGTCACTGTGTACATACATTACTTATCCTGTACTGATCCTGAGTTACATCCTGTATTATACTGCAGAGCTGCACTCACTATTCTGCTGGTGCAGTCACTGTGCACATACATTACTTATCCTGTACTGATCCTGAGATACATCCTGTATTATACTCCAGAGCTGCACTCACTATTCTGCTGGTGGAGTCACTGTGTACATACATTACTTATCCTGTACTGATCCTGAGTTACATCCTGTATTATACTCCAGAGCTGCACTCACTATTCTGCTGGTGCAGTCACTGTGTACATACATTACATTACTTATCCTGTACTGATCCTGAGTTACATCCTGTATTATACTCCAGAGCTGCACTCGCTATTCTGCTGGTGGAGTCACTGTGTACATACATTACTTATCCTGTACTGATCCTGAGTTACATCCTGTATTATACTCCAGAGCTGCACTCACTATTCTGCTGGTGGAGTCACTGTGTACATACATTACTTATCCTGTACTGATCCTGAGTTACATCATGTATAATACTCCAGAGCTGCACTCACTATTCTGCTGGTGCAGTCACTGTGTACATACATTACTTACCCTGTACTGATCCTGAATTCCATCCTGTATTATACTCCAGAGCTGCACTCACTATTCTGCTGGAGGAGTCACTGTGGACATACATTACTTATTTGTACCTTAATGATTCATTCTCTAATTCAGAAGCAAGAAGTCTCACTCATAATCATCCTACAACAGCTTTAATACAGTTTTCTGTGCAGTACATGGATCAGTAAAACATTTGTTTCCAACATCATACTTGGTGATAGCTTGGCACTATATGCTTATCCCCAAACACAAAACAAGTGCAGAGCTCAGTAATAACAGATAATGTGATTAATGCGCTCAGAGGTACCTCAGAAGGTGCCTTAAGCAGTCAGGTAATATTAGATAAGATCAGAGATTTCTGTATCTAAACATAATCCTTTAACAATGCGAATCTAAAGATCAAGGGACGCTCAAGGCTTAAGTGACTTCATACTAAATAATGAAAAAAAAATGGAAAGGAATGTTAAGTCGGCATAAATATCTAATCAGAAGGATCCTTCAGGGTTCTTCTTCTTCTCTGCTATGGAATTAGTTACACTGTGTAAACACTTAATATTATCAGAGAGGATGAAAACACAATCACTTCTCCGCAAGAAAGAATAATCCAAATGTAAGAAAACGCCATTGTATATAAATGGGATTCTGGTGTCTTCAGTAATAAAACCAATATATACAACCCAATGTTGTCCTCATGAGAAGGAGAGACCAATGGTTCTGAAATGATATTTCGCTGTACAAGAATACATGCTGCCTCCTATGTACAAGAATATAACTACTATAATACTGCCTCCTATGTACAAGAATATAACTACTATAATACTGCCTCCTATGTACAAGAATATAACTACTATAATACTGCCTCCTATGTACAAGAATATGACTACTATAATACTGCCTCCTATGTACAATAATATAACTACTATAATACTGCCTCCTATGTACAAGAATATAACTACTATAATACTGCTCCTATGTACAAGAATATAACTACTATAATACTGCCTCCTATGTACAAGAATATAACTACTATAATACTGCCTCCTATGTACAAGAATATAACTACTATAATACTGCTCCTATGTGCAAGAACATAACTACTATAATACTGACTCCTATGTACAATAATATAACTACTATAATACTGCTCCTATGTACAAGAATATAACTACTATAACACTGCTCCTATGTACAAGAATATAACTACTATAATACTGCCTCCTATGTACAAGAATATAACTACTATAATACTGCCTCCTATGTACAAGAATATAACTACTATAATTCTACTCCTATGTACAAGAACATAACTACTATAATACTGACTCCTATGTACAATAATATAACTACTATAATACTGCTCCTATGTACAAGAATATAACTACTATAATACTGCTCCTATGTACAAGAATATAACTACTATAATACTGCCTCTTATGTTCAAGAATATAATTACTATAATACTGCCTCCTATGTACAAGAATATAACTACTATAATACTGCTCCTATGTACAAGAGCATAACTACTATAATACTGCTTCAATGTACAAGAATATAACTACTATAAATCTGCCTCCTATGTACAAGAATATAACTACTATAATACTGCTCCTATGTACAAAAATATAACTACTATAATACTGCCTCCTATGTACAAGAATATAACTACTATAATACTGCTCCTATGTACAAGAATATAACTACTATAATACTGCTCCAATGTACAAGAATATAACTACTATAATACTGCTCCAATGTACAAGAATATAACTACTATAATACTGCCTCCTATGTAGAAGAATATAACTACTATAATACTGCCTCCTATGTACAAGAACATAACTACTATAATACTGCTCCCTATGTACAAGAATATAACTACTATAATACTGTCTCCTATGTACAAGAATATAACTACTATAATACTGCTCCTATGTACAAGAATATAACTACTATAATACTGCTCCTATGTACAAGAATATAACTACTATAATACTGCTCCTATGTATAAGAATATAACCACTCTAATACTGCTCCTATGTATAAGAATATAACTACTATAATACTGCTCCTATGTACAAGAATATAACCACTATAATACTGCTCCTATGTATAAGAATATAACTACTATAATACTGTCTCCTATGTACAAGAATATAACTACTATAATGCTGCTCCTATGTACAAGAATATAACTACTATAATACTGCTCCAATGTACAAGAATATAACTACTATAATACTGCTCCAATGTACAAGAATATAACTGCTATAATACTGCTCCTATGTACAAGAATATAACTACTATAATACTGCTCCTATGTACAAGAATATAACTACTATAATACTGCTGCTATGTACAAGAATATAACTACTATAATACTGATCCTATGTACAAGAATATAACTACTATAATACTGATCCTATGTACAAGAATATAACTACTATAATGCTGCCTCCTATGTACAAGAATATAACTACTATAATGCTGCCTCCTATGTACAAGAATATAACTACTATAATACTGCTCCTATGTACAAGAATATAACTGCTATAATACTGCTCCTATGTACAAGAATATAACTACTATAATACTGCTCCTATATACAAGAATATAACTACTATAATACTGATCCTATGTACAAGAATATAACTACTATAATGCTGCCTCCTATGTACAAGAATATAACTACTATAATACAGCTCCTATGTACAAGAATATAACTACTATTATACTGCTCCTATGTACAAGAATATAACTACTATAATACTGCTCCTATGTACAAGAATATAACTACTATAATACTACCTCCTATGTACAGGAATATAACTACTATAATACTGCTCCTATGTACAAGAATATAACTACTATAATACTGCCTCCTATGTACAAGAATATAACTACTATCAAACTGCCTCCTATGTACAAGAATATAACTACTATAATACTGCTCCTATGTACAAGAATATAACTACTATAATACTGCTCCTATGTACAAGAATATAACTACTATAATACTGCCTCCTATGTACAAGAATATAACTACTATAATACTGCTCCTATGTACAAGAATATAACTGCTATAATACTGCTTCTATGTACAAGAATATAACTACTATAATACTGCTCCTATGTACAAGAATATAACTACTATAATTACGTCTGTGATATACAACAATAGAACTGCTTTACTATGCTTAAAATTCTAGTTTCTTGATTTTTTTGTTACTTTTTTCGAATTTCCCATTTTTGACCATTGGGAATGTTGAATTATTTTCTAGATTGATTAGGATTATGCCCCTCCCCCTCTCCAGGAGACGTGTTCAACTATAAATGTTTAACACTAGTTTAGGGGTCTGACGAGGTTCTTCACACATGATTACAACATGAAGAGAAATAAAAATCAATGCATCTCTAATAATGTAAATAACGATTACTGAGTTTCTGAATATTGCTGAAAATTTCCTCGCTTCTAGGAAAGGATTCATGACAGATTTTGATTTAATGCTCTCAGAGATTGTCCATCACAGTGACTGTAATGGCTTTGTCATTTTTTTAACATTATCTCCACGTGTTCTGTGAATCATTGATGTAACTTTGTATACTAATAGCTTAGAATAGATTTTTGCTCTAGTGTAATACAGGTCACTGCAGGTCGTACATCGAGAGAGTCGCTCATCTTTCTTCACAGGACATTTCATAATCAGGGTTCAGAGATCTGGGTACATAGCGGGCAGGAGAGCACAATAAACCATTTACTGCATGCTTTTCTTATATTTGGTGTGAACTGTGCTGTTATAAGGCATGAACGTTCCCTGTTGCGAATGTCACTTCTGCTCCTCAAGGGTGAAATGTGACTGTGAAAATACGCCGGCATGAAATGAAGGTGTCAAGCCCTGAGCCCATTGGGAGCTGCCCGTGTTATCCATTAGGAGCTTGTTTCCTCTTTACATTGTGCAGTTTGTTACATTGTATTGTTCTGTTTGATACTTTATTATTCTGTAGTTTATCATGTGTTGCACTGGATATCTAAGTGCTAAAGGTCCTTTTACACAGGATGACAGAGCAGGAGATTGTTGGGAAGGAAATGTTTCTTCCCGGCAAACGCCTGCTCATCAGCGGAGGATAGTGCTGCATTTATCAGCAGCGATCTCCTCCACAGTGTTGGGAGGAGTGATCGTTAATGCCAATCGCTCGTCCCCATACTGAATCATTGTTTGCTGGCAGCAAATTGTGCTTACACAGCAAGATCTGCTGCGGGCAAACAATGATCTTTTTGGGATTCTTGGCCCTTAACTACAATCCTTCAAAATGTAGTAAATAATTGGAAATAATAATTGTGATAAGTCTATATTTTTAAATTTAGATTATAGCCAAATTTTTAGGTTTCTAGATTGCTTTGTTAATTTTATCATATCAGAGACAAAAGGGGTGAATTCCAGAAACTTTCCTAGTTCTCTGAAAGTCCGTTTTTTTGTGATTCGAGATGCATTTGAGAAAAATGGTTCTGTACATAGATAGATATAGGGTACATATACTGTAGATATGATATAATTATTAGATAGAATTCTGTTGTTTCATGATTGTAAATCTTACATAATCCTCATCCTTTAGAGGCTTCTAAAATAGTAGAAGAATGTCTAATGATATCTGAATGCAGTATAAAAGCAGAATTATCTGCAGTGCTATAGAAGGTGATGTGATTTGACTGCGACTTTCCTTGTGGAGGTTTTTATGGATCTCAGATTCCCGACCAGAAGTTTCCTTGCAGTGACACATCATGTCTGCTTCTTTCTGCCTTGTCATATTGCATTAGAGCCTCTCCTCCTGCAGTGCAGAGAGGGAAATACAGTACATAGATTGAGAATGACACAAAAGTGCAAGGGAGTAATCAGAGGGAAAGTAGTCCGTTCTCTTCAGATCTTATTTACTGGCCGTGGACCTAAGTGACGGATCGCTTCTCTCATAACCTTTACCAGCTGTGGCTGCAGCTTGGAGGGTGGGACCTTCTACCTCACAGCGACAGGACGCAATGTTCTCTCTGCAAAATCATTAGTTCCAATTTAATGTTCGCATAAAAAATACTGCACATAAACAGCAACTTTGTATCAACCCTTCATCAACCCGGCCTAAAAGTGATTAATATCCCACTAATGAGGCTGTAAATACAATGCATCCAGGGCGGGTAATGAGGAAGGAGAGAAAAGTTTCTCTTTAGCATGATGGCTAACTTCCGATACTCCAGCTATGGTGAAACTACGACTCCCAGCATGCTCCATTCATTTCTATGGAGTTCTGAGAACAGCTATGCAAGTGTGCAGTTGGGAGTTGTAGTTTTACCGTAAGTTAGCCATCACAGGTATACAGTTGCAAGAAAAAGTATGTGAACCCTTTGGAATGATATGGATTTCTGCACAAATTGGTCATAAAATGTGATCTGATCTTCATCTAAGTCACAACAATAGACAATCACAGTCTGCTTAAACTAATAACACACAAAGAGTTAAATGTTACCAGGTTTTTATTGAACACACCATGTAAACATTCACAGCGCAGGTGGAAAAAGTATGTGAACCCCTAGACTAATGGCATCTCCAAGAGCTAATTGGAGTGAGGTGTCAGCCAACTGAAGTCCAATCAATGAGATGAGATTGGAGGTGTTGGTTACAGCTGCCCTGCCCTATAAAAAACACACACCAGTTCTGGGTTTGCTTTTCACAAGAAGCATTGCCTGATGTGAATGATGCCTCGCACAAAAGAGCTCTCAGAAGACCTACGATTAAGAACTGTTGACTTGCATAAAGCTGGAAAGGGTTATAAAAGCATCTCCAAAAGCCTTGCTGTTCATCAGTCCACGGTAAGACAAATTGTCTATAAATGTAGAAAGTTCAGCACTGCTGCTACTCTCCCTAGGAGTGGCCGTCCTGTAAAGATGACTGTGAGAGCACAGTGCAGACTGCTCAATGAGGTGAAGAAGAATCCTAGAGTGTCAGCTAAAGACTTACAAAAGTCTCTGGCATATGCTAACATCCCTGTTAGCGAATCTACGATACGTAAAACACTAAACAAGAATGGATTTCATGGGAGGATACCACAGAGGAAGCCACTGCTGTCCAAAAAATACATTGCTGCACGTTTACAGTTTGCACAAGAGCACCTGGATGTCCCACAGCAGTACTGGCAAAATATTCTGTGGACAGATGAAACCAACGTTGAGTTGTTTGGAAGAAACACACAACACTATGTGTGGAGAAAAAGAGGCACAGCACACCAACATCAAAACCTCATCCCAACTGTGAAGTATGGTGGTGGGGGCATCATGGTCTGGGGCTGCTTTGCTGCGTCAGGGCCTGGACGGATTGCCATCATCGAAGGAAAAATGAATTCCCAAGTTTATCAAGACATTTTGCAGGAGAACTTAAGGCCATCTGTCCACCAGCTGAAGCTCAACAGAAGATGGGTGCTGCAACAGGACAACGACCCAAAGCATAGAAGTAAATCAACAACAGAATGGCTTAAACAGAAGAAAATCCGCCTTCTGGAGTGGCCCAGTCAGAGTCCTGACCTCAACCCGATTGAGATGCTGTGGCAGGACCTCAAGAAAGCGATTCACACCAGACATCCCAAGAATATTGCTGTCTGATCTGCAACTACAGGAAACGTTTGGTGGAAGTTATTGCTGCCAAAGGAGGTTCAACCAATTATTAAATCCAAGGGTTCACATACTTTTTCCACCTGCACTGTGAATGTTTACATGGTGTGTTCAATAAAAACATGGTAACATTGAACTCTTTGTGTGTTATTAGTTTAAGCAGACTGTGATTGTCTATTGTTGTGACTTAGATAAAGATCAGATCACATTTTATGACCAATTTGTGCAGAAATCCATATCATTCCAAAGGGTTCACATACTTTTTCTTGCAACTGTATTGGTTGCAGCTTCTGATCTTCACCTGCTTTGTGATTTATTGTCCTCTGCAGAGTAGGAACAGCTTATACACAGATGTAGCAGAGCCGAGATTGCCATCAAATACTTTATTTTACACAAAAATGAATTAGAGTTGGACTTTACATACAACACCTGGAGATGTCACCACAAGTTGTACTAAATGACAAGCAGCATTGTATCACCTGAGTGTGTAAAGATGGTAAGGATAGGGCTGTTCTGGAGAGAGAGATAGATAGATAGATAGATAGATATGAGAGAGAGAGAGATGTAGATGATAGATAGATAGATAGATAGATAGATAGATAGATAGATCAATCGATCGAAGAATAGATAATGGTTTTACATTACTGAAACCCAAGTCTGTGGTTCCGTTGCTCTTGTTTTCTGGCCTCAAACCCACCCAACTAAGTTTGCTAGGATTTGGTTAATGTCAAGGTTTTGGTGCTTTAAAGGGTTTCTACCACTTCGTTTTCACATAATTAGCTTTCAGACACTAGCGATCCGCTAGTGTCTGCTCTACCGAACCATCCCAATATAATTGCTTTTGGGGCAGCCGTTTCGCTAAAAAAAGAACTTATATTGATATGCTAATGAGCCTCTAGGTCAGTGGTGGCGAACCTATGGCACTGGTGCCAGAGGCGGCACTCAGAGCCCTGTCTGTGAGCACCCGCACCCTGGAAAAGTCTAAGGCATACCAATATGCCTTAGACTTTACCCGCCATTCATCAGCGCAGGGCGCTCTATGTACAGCACAAGCAGCGCACTAAATGTAGGCAGGTTATTATAGCCAAATGATAAAGTACATAGAAGATATACTATATTGGACTGTTGTATTCAGGGTAAATTGCCGTGTTGGCACTTTGCGATAAATAAGTGGGTTTTTGGTTGAAGATTGGCACTCGGTCTCTAAAAGGTTCATTATCACTGCTCTAGGTGCTATGGGGGCGTCATTAGCACCTAGAGGCTCGGTCTACCTTCACAAAATGCCGCCGCCCAGCGCGTCCCTCCAGCCCGCCCATCTCCTCCGGAATGCGATCCTCCCTGTGAGCGTATGCATTCGGCGCATGCGCAGTGAATGTCTGACCGCTTCCCTGCTCAGACATCTCCACTGCGCCTGCGCCGATGACGTCATAGTGCTCCGAGGAACAGGCGCAGTGGAGATGTCTGTGCAGAAAGCGGTCAGACATTCACTGCGCATGCGCCGAATACATACGTTCACAGGGAGGATCGCATTCCGGAGGAGATGGGTGGGCTGGAGGGACGCGCTGCGCGGCGGCATTTTGTGAAGGTAGACCAAGCCTCTAGGTGCTAATGACGCCCCCATAGCACCTAGAGGCTCATTAGCATATCAATATAAGTTCTTTTTTTTAGAGAAACGGCTGCCCCAAAAGCAATTATATTAGGATGGTTCGGTAGAGCAGACACTAGCGGATCGCTAGTGTCTGACAGCTAATTATGTGAAAACGAAGTGGTAGAAACCCTTTAACACTAAGGAATTATATGGAGGTGACAGAACCTTTAGCATCTGGGGAGAATAACCTTATTTACTGTTCTACATTCAAATATTCAGATAATGACACTTCTGTGACCTCTCCTGGTTGCAGCTGCCAAGGTAGAAAATTCTGCTCAGTGATTTGTATGAATATACAGTGAACCTTGTGGGACGCCAGAGGCACCACAGAATCCTCCAAAAATCCACTGTTTTGTTCACCCCTGACTTATCCCACAGTAACGGTCCTCCATAGATCCCAAGTGTGATGGAGCTGATACTGATCCATGAAGTGATCTTGAATGAATCGCTGGCAGTCTGTGACATCAGTAAATGTCCCGGTGAACCAGTAATAACCCAGAGATTCCAGACTTTACAATGTGCTCTGTGTAAGACTAAACTTTTATCTCGATGGAGAGACCTTGGAGTCCAGAACATCGGGTCACTCTATCCTCAATCGTCTACGGTGATTAAATATGGACCCTCCATGATGGATCCATGGAATGTTTCCCTCCTCAGTCTACAGTGATTTTCTTTGGTCTTCACTATGATGACAGAATAGGGACTGAGAGATGTCCATAGACATAAGAGATCACACATGGAAGTCAAGTTTGGTTGATCAGGAAATATATGCCGCAAGAGAACAATCTCAACTTTGATGGGAAAAAGGAGCCTGATGACTTGGATTGTTTTGGGCCATGTGTTGTCATCTGCTTATGGGCGAATACGGCCAAGTTCTTTCAATGTCCATCTGTTCAGACTGAGAACGAGGGTCAAAATGTTAGAAGCTTTGTCCATGGAAGGACTTGGGTTCTTCTTCTAAGGGTTGGTCTTCATGGCCTTGACTACAAGGGAGATTGCAAAGTATTCAGTGGCTCACCTCTGCTGAATAAATGGAAAAATGGGGGTGCACTGCTGACAGACCAACCCAATGTCTGGTATAAGTGGAAAATACATGCAAAATAATAGCAGACATCCCCCTCCCGTACCGGAAATAACCTGGTACAGTACAGGGTAATAAAAAGGTCCAGTACAGGGAAATAGATAGAGATGAGCGAATTTCTAGACAATTTGATTCAGTCGGTTCGCCGAATTTTCCGAAAAGATTCAATCCAAATTAATTTGTGGTGAATTGCATTAAAAGGCTATTTCCTGGCTGCAGCGAGCCTGTATAGTGGTGTAGAACACTGTGCCTGTATAGCGGTGTAGAACACTGTGCCTGTATAGCGGTGTAGAACACTGTGCCTGTATAGTGGTGTAGAACACTGTGCCTGTATAGCGGTGTAGAACACTGTGCCTGTATAGTGGTGTAGAACACTGTGCCTGTATAGCGGTGTAGAACACTGTGCCTGTATAGCGGTGTAGAGCACTGTGCCTTGCAGTAACACACATAGGGAGTCTGCTGTGGTAGTGAAATAATACTGTGAGTCCGTATGACATGCAGATGACAGGCGCCGCTCTTAGAATCACTGCACACTTCACTTATTTGGGCAGTTACGAGGCAAAAACTGACCAAATAACTCAAGTGTGAACTCAGCCTTACAGGTCGATGTTAGCGTCAGGTATAATGAACCGTGCAGAGGCCCAAGATCCTACTATAGCGTGAAAGAGCGCACTTCTTTTACACCGTCGTCAGCTGATTCCACATAGAGCCCCCGGACAGAGTGGAGAGGGTGTCAGCAGTAAGTTTGTGTTGACGTCACTGATTATTTTGCCCTTCCTCTGATCCGTCAGAACAATAACCCCCAAAAAAACGGATCCTGTCTGTGGAGCATCTGCCTTCACTCGGTCAGCATTTGGTCAGTAATCCATCAGTATTGCTAATGCCAATGACACGTGAATGGAATGTTTGCATGTCTTCTGTGTTTTGTACCCACTCCTGCTTTTGGCTACCAAATCATAAGTCAATTCTGATAAGACCATACAGACCTTACAGCAGCTACACAGACAGTGTGTCTCATTTTTCCTTCCTTCTGACAGATCAGAAGAAGGGTCAAATAAATGATGATGTCAACCAGGCCAAAAAAGGCAAAATAGTGGCCCAGTCATGAAGTGGGGAGGATGAGCATGAGAAGTCCACAAAGTGGCCCAATGACATAGTGTGGAGGTGGCAGCAGCATTAGAAGTCCACAGAGTGGCCCAATGACATAGTGTGGAGGTGGCAGCAGCGTCAGGAGACCACAGAGTGGCACAATGACAGAGTGGGAGTTGGCAGCAGCAGCATGAGGAGGCCACATAGTGGCAAGGTGACATAGTGTTGAGGTAGCATCAGAATCAGGAGTCCATAGAGTGGCATAATTACAGTGTGTGGAGGTAGCAGCAGCATGAGAAGTCCACAGAGTGGCCCAATGACATAGTGTGGAGGTGGCAGCAGCATCAGGAGACCACAAAGGGGCAAGGTGACATAGTGTGGATGTGGCAGCAGCATCAGGAGACCACAGAGTGGCAAGGTGACATAGTGTGGAGGTGGCAGCAGCATCAGGAGACCAAAAAGTGGCAAGGTGATATAGCGTGGAGGTGGTAGCAGCATCAGGAGACCACAGAGCTACCTGCTGACAGATTGAGGAAGTGGGTGGCACTAACAGTACCCGCTGACGATGGTGGGTGTAAAAAGGAGCACTTGGCATCAGATGTGTGGCATCTGGTGGGTGGCAGCATCAGAATAGTAGCTGAGGCAGGTAGCCATAAGAAACCGATCTCTTTTGTTAAGGTTTGGGTGAGGCAGCAGGGATGATCTAATCTGATGCATCAGGCATTGGTGGGTTAAATCCTGGCAGATTCATGCCTGATTCATCAAAGGTCAGTCTCTCCACATTTTTGGTGGACAGGCGAGTTCTCCTTGGAGTAACTATGGCCCCCGCTGCACTAAACACCCGCTCTGATGCCACACTACTGGCCGGGCAGGGCAGCTTTTCCAGGGCTAGTTGCGGCCACAAATCCAGTTTGGCTGCCCAGTAGTCCATCGGATCTTCAATGTGGGGTGGCAGGGTGCTATCCAAGTATGTCACCACCTGCTGGTTCAGGTCCTGTTCCAGGTCTAGCTGCCGCTGCTGGTGAGTAGTTTTTCCACTAGGTGGGGAATAAAGCTGCTCATCAGTGACTGTAGACTCAGGCTGCTGCTGATGGAGCTGGAACTGCTCCTGCCACCCCAACCCTCCCCAGCAGCCATGTCAGAGGAACGTGAGCGCAGAGGGCCCCCTGGTCAGACCTGTCAGAGGATGGACGATGGCGCAGATAGGCAGCGACCAACTGACTACATAGTCTCTATAGTAGTTCAGTTTGTCCTCCCTCTCAGCGGGTGTAAAAAAGGTCCCCATTTTGGACCGGTAGCGAGGGTCTAACATGGTGGAGAGCCAGAAGTCACCCCTCTGCCGAATGGTGACAATTCGGCTGTCACTACACATGCAAGTGAGCATGCATCGGGCCATTTGTGCAAGTGACTCAGATGGACTCCCTGCCTCCATCTCCACTGCATACTGCCACTGTGTGTCTGGGTCCTCTGCCTCGTCTTCCTCATCGCCCTGTAACTCCTCTGGCTGCTCCTGCTCCTCTTTTGTCACCTGTGTAGAAAAAACACTCATTTTGCTACACATTCCATGTGCTCCAATGTCCTCCTCCCCCTCCTCCTCCTCCAGTTCAGCCCCCACAGGGCTTATGTGGCCGTGAGATCTAGGCGCCACGTCTCCAGTCCCCTGACCAGCCAGATTTACCAGCATCTTTTCCAGGATATGAATCAGTGGAATGATGTTGTTCATCCCGTAGTCCTGGCGACTGACAAATAACGTGGCCTCCTCAAAGGGCCTGAGCAAACAGCAGGTGTCACATATGAGCTGCCACTGACTAACATTGAAGCTACACAGGGGAGTACCTCTGTCCTCCTGTATCCTCAAAAAATCATTTATGGCCTTTCGCTGTTCGTACAGTCGGTCCAACATATAAAGGGTGGAATTCCAACGGGTGGAAACGTCGCATATCAGCCTATGTGGGGGGATGCCGTTCTGCCGCTGCAGCACAAGGAGGGTGTGCTTGGCGGTGTACAAGTAGCTGTACAAGTGCATGCAAAGTTTCCTGGCCATTTTTAGGATGTCTTGCAGATGGATGGAAGACTTCAGGAACCGCTTGACAACCAGATTGAAAACGTGCGCTATGCAGGGTGCATGGCTCAGCCCTCCTTGACGCAGCGCCGACAAATGGCCATGCTCACCTCCCCCTGGCGGCTTAACAAAAAACTGCCACACTGCCGAGTAGGTGATTTTACCCCCAACACTCCGCACTGACTGACTGCTATCGCCACTGCCTCCATGAGCCCCTGTGAAGCGGGTGGTCTACCCTGGGCACGTTTGGCTCTCGACCTCCCACTGCTGCCACCCTGCTGACTCCAGGCCACGCTACTGACTTTCTGGCTCCGCCGCTGCCTCACGGGCAAGCTGCCACCCTCTTCTCCCGATGATGATGAAGCCCCTTCTGCACCCGGCTCCCAATTGTGATCGGCTACATCATAATCGCGTACTGTCTGCACGTCACTGATGTCCTCCTCAACGGTCTTTGGGCCAGGAGCCTGACCGCTCGCAACACCCGCTCCCACGCCACTCTCCTCATCACTACTTGCCAGCCTACCGGAGGAAGCGGCGGATGTCTCCTTCGAATCTTGGCTGGTCAGTAGCTGCTGACTGTCCTCTAGTAGCTCGTCCTCGCTGCATAGTGGAGCTGAGCCCACGGCATATAATACTTCTCTGGCTGAGAGAACAGAAAAGGACAGAGGCAGGTTGAGGACAGGTGAGGGCACAGGGAATGCTCCCGGGCCATGCCAACTAAGGGTTGTGTCTGACGAACCAACGATCCTTGGCTAGGGGTGTCTGATGTCTTTTGGGACGAAGTAGATGACCGAGTCAACCTTTCACGAACCGCTGGGTTGCTGGTCAAGACACGACCGCTAGATGACACCGGGAGCTCAGGCCTCTCGCTGCGACCTGTGCCTGCGCCAGAAACATTTAGGCCTCTGCCACTCCCCTGTGCAGGGCCTGGCACTTCTCTTTCTGACATACTGTTAGATCAAATAAATAAATAAAAAGGAAATTAAAACACCCCAGAAAAGTCTGTAATTCCTCGCTTCATCACACAATGGTTAATAAGCCCCCCCCCCCACACACACACTAATACAAGGCAAAAAAAAGGCTTTAGAATATATAACTGCGGCAAATAAAGTTTTTTTCTTCTGAGCGAAATTTGTCTTTTAATAGGAAAGTATATGAAAAGTCTATGTTCTCACTGTAGGGAGCTAGATGGGCTGGAACTTTAAGGACTATAGGGACTATATGAACAATAGGAACTATATGGAACTGCATGGACTGTAAGGACTATATAAACTATAGGAACTAAATGGAACTGGATGGACTTATAGAACTGTACGGACTGTATGGAATTATATGGACTGTAGGAACTATGTGGAACTCTATGAACTCATGAAATGGTTTGGAAAAGGATGGACTCGTGGAATTGTAAAGAACCATATGGAATAATTTGGAACTGTATGGACTGTAGGACCTATATAGATCTGTATGGAACTGTGGAATCTTTCAGCACCCATGGTTTATAACAGATATCTCCAACCTGTGGCTCTCAGTTTGCAGCAAGACTACGACTTTTGGCATGCCCTGACAGCCAAAGGGATGCTTGGAGTTTGAGTTTTGCTGGAGGGCCACAGGTTTCAGGCCACTGCTGCATGGCAGAGGATAAGTGATATAATACACATAGGCATGCGCAGAGTCGGAGTTTCCAGCCCTCTTGGCTCTCAGCGCTGTAGCTCTCAGCTGCCTTTAGGGCTTATACGTGCAGTACATAGGATTTATCATGAATTCTCTTTGGTTACAGGTTAACAGCCATATTTAATCTGCAAAACCAAAGCTCGTCATATAATTACATCTCCATGCGTACACCATATATGCACTGAAATGTGCAGGGTGAAGGGAGTCGGGCTGCACTCACTGACAGAAGAAGGGGAAATGGCCACAAAGTTTAATAGTTGTGTGACCAATAAGATATATCTTGCATTCCCATTGCTTAAGCATCTCTCAGCTTTGCTATAGCTGTGCATAGCGATATATCTTGCATTTCCATTGCTTAAGCATCTCTCAGCTCTGCTACATCTGTACATAGCGATATATCTTGCATTTCCATTGCTTAAGCATCTCTCAGCTCTGCTATATCCGTACCTAGCGATATATCTTGCATTTCCATTGCTTAAGCATCTCTCAGCCCTGCTATATCTGTACATAGTGATATATCTTGCATTTTCATTGCTTAAGCATCTCTCAGCTCTGCTATATCCGTACCTAGCGATAAATCTTGCATTTCCATTGCTTATGCATCTCTCAGCTCTGCTATATCTGCACATAGCGATATATCTTGCATTTCCATTGCTTAAGCATCTCTCAGCTCTGCTATATCTGCACATAGTAATATATCTTGCATTTCCATTGCTTAAGCATCTCTCAGCTCTGCTATATCTGCACATAGCGATATATCTTGCATTTCCATTGCTTAAGCATCTCTCAACTCTGCTATATCTGTACATAGCGATATATCTTGCATTTCCATTGCTTATGCATCTCTCAGCTCTGCTATATCTGCACATAGCGATATATCTTGCATTTCCATTGCTTAAGCATCTCTCAGCTCTGCTATATCTGTACATAGCGATATATCTTGCATTTCCATTTCTTAAGCATCTCTCAGCTCTGCTATATCCGTACCTAGCGATATATCTTGCATTTCCATTGCTTATGCATCTCTCAGCTCTGCTATATCTGCACATAGCGATATATCTTGCATTTTCATTGCTTAAGCATCTTTCAGCTCTGCTATATCTGCACATAGCAATATATCTTGCATTCCCATTGCTTAAGCATCTCTCAGCTCTGCTATATCTGCACATAGCGATATATCTTGCATTTCCATTGCTTAAGCATCTCTCAGCTCTGCTATATCTGTACATAGCGATATATCTTGCATTTCCATTTCCTGAGCATTTCCCCTCTGAGAAGAGCTATGGGGCATTTATTGGCTCTGCTTCATCACAATGAGGCTCAGCATGGCAGATTCTACACCTGGCAGTCGGGTTCCCATGCCCTTCCTCTGCCCGCTAATACCAGGGCACAGTTTGCTAATAACCTATACAAATGATATATAAGATCCAGCACACAGATCACGCTTGTAATACACTGAGGGGCGATCGGCGGCTGCGCCAAGCTCATTTAAATCACAGTAAATGAATCGAATCGCTGTTGTGAGATGGGAGTTTTCTTTCTCCCACATCACATATGTTACTTCTTCGCTCCCAGGAAGCCATTAGTCTGCAAAAAAATATGGCTGCTGTAACCTTGTACCGGCATTATCAGCACAGAGGGAAGCGGACATGAACCCCTCACCTGCCAGAGTTTAGAGGGGGCCTCTTCTTTCAAATATAAAAGTCAGAGGAATCCCATCATCCTAGAAAGGGTTTTATAATCTTATGTCGATAAAACATTAAAGGGAAAAACAAATAAAAACCGGCAAAAATATATAAGCTGGCTAATTATTAATGAATCCCTTTAACGCATCTTCGGGAGGTCCGCGCACCAGAAAATGAAATCTACTCCAGAAAGGACCCAGTGTAGATTTCTGGTGTAATATGATCCAGTTTTCTGGTTCTTGTATTATCAAATATATGGGCTGCGTAAAGGACCTGTCCATGGCTCGCTCTCTACTGCCGATGCTTCCCCCAAATTTTCTGGGGAAAAAATGATGTGAAAGGGGCAAATGTCGCTAATTTTGTCACATATGACAGTTGTATCAAAACGTGCAACTTTGCAACGTGTAAGAATTCTATAAATTCCTCCATTTGTGTTACAATTTTTCACCACTTTCAAGATCCCTGCTTGCTGTGAATTACAGTACAGCAGTCATAGATTTATCCAGAGACTGAAATACAGTTTTAACTAGAGATGATTCTTAAGGATCAAAATTTGACCCAGATATTTCTTCAAAAATTAGATTCGTGAGAGACTTTTCCATTAATTCAAAGTACCCGCGATCCCAGTAGAGTTGATTTGTACCTGAATCGAATCACAAGGTTGATTTGGACGAATTGCACCTGAAACATTTTAAAATTTGGTTACCTCTAATGCTGCTAGCAGCTAATGATTTGTTACAATTGTATCCAATCTAGACAATCCACTGCTAAATACGGTCCACTCTATACATACAGTAATAACTGCACTGAAACATTGTAACAAATTATCAGGCCAAGAGAGAGAGAGATTTGTGCTCCATTGTATAGTTAAAAAATGAAGCATATTTGCAATTTACTTGAGTTGAAATGGACTTACATATTGTGGCTCCACCTGGTGTGTACTCACATAGGGCTGGTGGTCACACATGCTCAGTCAGGTCTCTGGATGGCAATCCTCTATTCACTGCTAGTGATGAGCGGCATAGGCAATATTCGAATCCGCGATATTTAGCAAATCTTTGGCCAAATATTCACCAAATATTCGCAAATTCGAGAATTTGTGATCTCCAGTCATTATTTACTTGATTATGAAAATCGGCAATGTAATATATTCAAGATAAAAATTTGCGATTAGAATATTCGCGATCAACACTAAGGGGCAGGCAACTTTCCTATTGGTTGCTAGGGATGTTGCTAAGTGCCGATATTCGCGATAAATTCACGATTAGAATATTCACGATCAACACTATTCGAGAATATGAATATAGAGCACTATATTCTAAATATTCAGGAATTCTCGAAGTGGCGATATTCGCGATTAAAATTCGTGATTCGAATATTCGCGCTCAACACTATTTACTGCAGGGCGGCCAATAGATATAGCTTTCTGTCCCGTTTGTCAGTAGAGGAGCAGAGCTACTGCAATACATGTCAGTATTACTGAGAAGACTTCTTCATGGGAAGTAAGAATAGACTGTATTGTCAGCTGCCAGAGGGGGAAGGAGAGTGAATAGAGAAAGCAACAAAAACTTACAGGTTTTCATTTTCTTCTATTGCAGGTGATGAACCTTCTTGAATATATTAGAAAAGTGTGAAATCATTTAACAAGGTAAATATAGATATCTTTGTATGATAAATAGATAAAGGCTACATTTCAGACAATCCCTTGTTCCACTGTCTTCTATCTTTCACTGATGGCGAATCTAAATACTTACGCAGACATGAATCCCTTTCTCATATATAACTGGAAGGACTTTCTATTTGGGGCTTGGGAAAGCTGGGTGACTACTTTCATTGGCCCATTTTTTCATTATTTCATAAACTAAATACAATTACCCTACCTCCCCAGCCAAAAGCGAACGCCCTACAATATATCATTAGCCTGAATCTAACCCACTACAATGTATCATTGCCCTAAACTAACCCACTGCAATGTATCATTTGCCTGAATATAACCCCCTACAATGTATAATTGCCCTGAATTGAACCCTCTACAATGTATCATTAGCCTGATCCTAACCCCCTAAAATGTATCATTATTATGAACCTAACCCCCTACAATGTATCATTATTATAAACCTAACCCCCTACAATGTATCATTATTATAAACCTAACCCCCTATATATTTAGCCTGAATCTAATTATAAACCTAACCCCCTATATCATTAGCCTGAATCTAACCCACTACAATGTATCATTGCCCTAAACTAACCCACTGCAATGTATCATTTGCCTGAATATAACCCCCTACAACGTATAATTGCCCTGAATTGAACCCTCTACAATGTATCATTAGCCTGATCCTAACCCCCTACAATGTATCATTATTATGGACCTAACCCCCTACAATGTATCTTTAGCTCTAAATCGAACCCTCTACAATGTATCATTAGACTGATCCTAACCCCCTACAATGTATCTTTAACCCTGAACCTAACCCCTACAATGTATCATTATTCTGATCCTAACCCCTACAATGTATCATTATTCTGATCCTAACCCCCTACAATGTATCTTTAACTCTGAACCTAACCTTCTACAATGTATCATTATTCTGAACGTAACTCCCCTATAATGTATCATTACCTTGTACTGAAGCCCCTACAATCTGTTATTCACATTAGGGAAAACATGTATAAATCTGGATGTCCTTAATGCAACATTGAACATAGAGGCCTAAAATATAGCATCCAATCAGGTTCCATGTGTTCCTTTTCATAACGGATCAGAAAGTTATCCAATACATGACAGGAAACAACTGGAATATCTGATATCCTGGTTTATTTCTTCTGTGCACTGAACGTCTTATGTGAAATGATCCGTTCTCAGAGTCCAGACGCAGCAGGGAGTCCGCTAATGAACGTAACATTGTGTGGTTGATGACATTGAAAGGGATTAGCTGTGAGGATGTAAGAATCCTACCGTCTATACAAGGTGGAAAGCAAATACTTGGGCTGCAGTATATTGTATGTGTGGGGTAAGGGGGTGCAGCGTATCTGCATTATTATAGAGATGTAGCAGAGCTGAGTATGTTGGTAAAAAGGTTTGCCTTTCTATATTGTAGTTGACAGTGATCAGTGTTTGTCACTAAGGGACGCTGTGGCTGTCTATACATTACAGTACTATATAGCTAAATGGACTATATGCTGCACTGCTACATAGCCCCCTACAATGTATCATTACCCTTAACCGAACCTCCTACAATGTATCATTTTCCTGAACATAAACCCCTACAATGTATATTTAACCCTGTACCTAACCCTCTACAATGTATCATTAGCCTGAACCTAACATGGGTGTGCTTTGGTTTATAGAAGGGGTCCCAGGCAATGGGCCCCCTTTATGACAGTACTAATTCAGAATTTGGGAATGGATGTCTTCATGGGACAGTCACTTTTAGATGTTCTATTAAGGTGCTTATGGTATTTAGCGAAAACTAAAAAATGTTGAAGCTGCCTCCACCATAATTGCAGGTCATGATGGGTATTTGCTGTAATAGAGGCACAAGACGCCTTAAAGTAAATGGGGCCCCGACTGCTGGTGTACTACACAAGCAAACCACTGCTTCTGGAGACTAAGTCTCAATATGTCCTATGGAGTTACATGGAAGGCTAGAAGGGAGAAGAGGCCGTTAGGGTAGTAATATATTAACCCCCAGTATTGTCCTTTGAGGGAGTCTGTCACCCCACTAAACTTTTTTGTGTACTTATAATCCCTATACTGCGATTTATCCATACATAATGTGATTAATAATTTTGGTTCAGTAGATTCTGCTAAAAACGTACTTTTATAATATGTAAATTACCTGTCTACCAGCAAGTAGGGCGGTTACTTGCTGGTAGCAGCCACATCCTCCTCTCATAATGACGCCCCCTCCGCATGCTGATTGACAGGGCCAGCGGACGGGATCTTTCTCTGCTGGCCCTGTTTGCATTCAAAATCTGGCTCCTGCGCCGTACCTGTCTTCAGTCGGCGCAGGCGCACTGAGAGGAGGACGCTCGCTCGGCCGCTCCATCCTCAATGCGCCTGCGCCGATGACGTCACATCTACACCCGGCGCAGGCGCATTGAGGAAGGAGCGACCGAGCGAGTGTCCTCCTCTCAGTGCGCCTGCGCCGACTGAAGACAGGTACGGCGCAGGCGCCAGATTTTAAATGCAAACAGGGCCAGCAGAGAAAGATCCCGTCCGCTGGCCCAGTCAATCAGCATGCGGAGGGGGCGTCATTACCATCGGAGGATGCGGCTGCTACCAGCAAGTAACCGCCCTACTTGCTGGTAGACAGGTAATTTACATATTATAAAAGTACGTTTTTAGCAGAATCTACTGAACCAAAATTATTAATCACATTATGTATGGATAAATCGCAGTATAGGGATTATAAGTACACAAAAAAAAAAAAAAACTGTTTAGTGGGGTGACAGAAGCCCTTTAACATAGCCATGACGGATCCGTCTTGAACACCATTGAAAGTCAATGGAGGACGAATCCGTTTTCTATTGGGCCAGATTGTGTCATAGAAAACGGATCCGTCCCCATTGACTTACATTGTGTGTCAGAACGGATCTGTTTGGCTCATTTCGTCAGACGGACATCAAAACGCTGCAGGCGGCCTCCAGAGCGAAATGGAGATGGAACGGAGGCAAACTGATGCATTCTGAGCGGATCCTTATCAATTCAGAATGCATTAGGGCTGATCCGTTTTGGACCGCTTGTGAGAGCCCATGACGAATCTCACAAACGGAAAGCCAAAACGCCAGTGTGAAAGTAGCCTAAGTGACAATTGTAAATAAATACAATGTATCTAAACTAATAACACACAAGCATGTGTACCATTCACGTGTATAAGAGAGACAACTGTATTGGGCTACTTTCACACTAGCGTCTCTATTTTCCGGTATTGAGATCCATCATAGGGTCTCAATACCGGAAAAAAATGCTTCAGTTTTGTTCAAAACGTAACTGAACAGAACGGAATGCTCCAAAATGCATTCCGTTCCATTTGGTTGCATTCTCCTACAGGAGAGCAAACCGCAGCATGCTGTAGTTTTTCTTTCCATCATGGGATGCGGAGCAAGACGGATCCATCATGACCCACAATGCAAGTCAATGGGGACGGATACGCTTTCTCTGACATAATCTGACACAATAGAAAATGGATCCGTCCCCCATTGACTTTCAGTGGAGTTCATGACTGATCCGTCTTGGCTATGTTAAAGATAATTCAACCGGATCCGTTCATGACGGATGCAAACGGTTGTATTATCAGTAATGGTAGTGTTTTTGCTGAGCCCTGTCGGATCCAGCAAAAACGCTAGTGTGAAAGTAGCCTAAAAATCCAGCGTGCAGGGAGAAAAAGCAAGTGAACCCTTGGATTTAGTAACCTGTAGATCCCCGTTTTGCAGCAGTCATCAAACATTTCCTGTAGCCGCAAATAAGATTTTGCACAACATTGAGGTGGAATTTTGGACCATTCCTCCCCGCAGTTTCAGTTGATGAATATGCAATGTCATCACAGCTGCTGTACATGTATGTGACATTGTAGCCTCTACAGGTTAGATATGCCTTCCTCCACCAGTTTGGACCCTAGTTTATATTTGATTCAACATCCTCCACAAATTAAGCTTGTAAAACTTCTGAAAAACTTCTTCTGTATTCGCATGAACCGACGCTGGGTCTGTGATTTTTATGGAAATCGTTTACAACATAAAAAAGAAATAAAAAAGCAAAATCATGTAACGTGTCAACAAGACAATGGTGATGGATTCCCTAACGGCGTCCTTCCCAGCTGCGCTCGCTGATGTACTCTCCCCCCAAAAAAGTACATTGTTTACGAGGCCCGTGGGTCCAATCTTCCGCCTGACTGGAGAGGATGCTAATCGCTGCCATATTTGTGTTTAAGGACCTACCGAAGACTGAGCCGAGTGTTTTAGTGCAATGAGCCGTGAGGAAGTCGTTTTATATTTAGACTAATCATTTCCTTTTTTTAACATAATCGTCATAAAATCACAAAATTTAATGAATCTAAAATGCCAGGTATAACTGGCGATACAGCCCATGCCGCTGCACTAAAATTAGCATAAATCATTTGAAATATAATGAAAACTATTACCAGGGACTGAAAAAAGAAACGGATTTTGCACGTTATAAAAAATCTGTTTAGATGGTATCAGATGCTGGCGAAGATTTCAGGGATGAATATTTATTGTAAATTATAATTTTAGAAGCATAATTTGAATTGACTCGACTTTCCTGGGGATCAGCGGCAGAATTAATTGGCCCAAGACAAGTATTAGCTCTATGATACTCTGCTTAAAGGCTATGAACACCTTTGGGGCAATTTTTTTTATGATTGCATTTTACTCATTCTGGGCTAAAAATAATTTGTACAATTCTTCTTTATTAAACATTTTAAGTGGGGTTTTTTTTGTCATAAAGGGTTAAGCTTTAGCCTAGCTGTGAGCATCTTACTTTCACATTCACTTTGAACCGTCATCTGATGGCTATGCATATTTCTTATCTCTGAACTCCTTACAGTTCATAAACACTTAACTAAGCCATATGAACTATAAGGAGTTCAGAGATAAGAAATATGCATAGCCATCAGATGACGGTTCAAAGTGAATGCGAAAGTAAGATGCTCACATGAGCAGTCAGCTGAGTTTCCTGACGGAACACAGTGTGACAGACAGCTAGAGAATCTGAATGCTGTTCAGAGAAAGGGGCTGAACATTTTCTTAATAAAGACCACTTGAAAAATTATTTTTAGCTTGAAATAAGAAAAATGCAATAATAAAAATATTGCCCACAAAGTTGTCCATATCCTATAGCATTTCAGAATATGTGCGGTTTATCAACACGGATTCCTGTGAGGAAAAAACGCAGCATAGTACAGTACCAGCAAAGTGTATAAGATTACAGAAATGTACACTTTTCAGAAATTGACCTGCCACGTGGATTTCCAATTCTGCATCATGTTAATTACGTTTTCAGTTTTAGCAAATGGAAAGTGAGATCTGAGACAAAACCGCATCTAATCCGCAACAAAAACCGCTGCTAAAAAGGGTGGATTTTGGTGCGGATATGATGCAGAAACACAAATAAATCTGCATGTTGACCTGTGCAGGTGCCCTTAGGGGATGTCCATGTTTGGCTCTGACTAGAGAGGAGCGAAGTTTTGAAAAATTCGATTCAGGAGCTTCACCGAATTTCATCAAGAAATTTGATTAGTTACAAATCTCTTCACCGTGAATCGCTTTCCATTGTATGGAGCGGGTGCAATGACGGGGAACAGCGATCAAGCTGCCTTCCATCACTTAAGCCCTGAGATGCCGTGTTCAATGCTGATCGCGGCATCTGAGACTCACATTCATCTCCTCTGGTGTTAAAAAAATAAATATATACCCACCTCATCCATTTGATTGAGGAGAGGCCGTCCGCTCCCATCTTGATTGAAGAAATCCCTCCAAAAGACCTGTGGCGACGTGATGACGTCACCACATCGCAACATCGTAACATCTTCATCCTCATCGCAGGTCCTTTGGTGGGTTTTCTTCAACCAAGATGAGAGGGGACGGCCTCACAGCAATCAAGTGGATGAGTTGAGTATTTTTTTTTCTTTTCAGCCACCATTTTATGAAAAATTGTACTGTTACTACGAACTGTGAGGAAATTCGGCTTTGCGGCGAATCAAATTTTTCCTGAAATTCGGATCAAAGTTGATTGAGGCCTCTGATATACCTGCTTCCACAAAATACTGATTAAGGGGATTGATATACCTGCTTCCACAAAATACTGATTAAGGGCTTTGCTATACCTGCTTCCACAAAATACTGAATAAGGGTATTGATATACCTGCTTCCACAAAATACTGATTAAGGGGATTGATATACCTGCTTCCACCAAATATTGATTGAGGCCTGCGATATACCTGCTTCCACAAAATACTGATTAAGGGGTTTGATAAATCTGCTTCCACAAAATACTGATTGAGTTCTGCGATATACCTGCTTCTACAAAATACTGATTAAGGGGATTGATATACCTTCTTCTACAAAGTACTGATTGAGGTCTGCGATATACCTGCTTCCACAAAATACTGATTAAGGGGATTGATATCCCTGCTTCCACAAAATACTGATTGAGGGCTTCAATATACCTGCTTCCACAAAATACTGATTAAGGGTATTGATATACCTGCTGCCACAAAATACTGATTGATGGGTGGAATATACCTGCTTTAACAAAATACTGATTAAGGGGTTTGATATACCCGCTTCAACAAAATATTGATTGACGCCTGCGATATACCTGCTTCCACAAAATATTGATTAAGGGGTTCTATATACCTGCTTCTACACAATACTGATTAAGGGGTGCGATATACCTGCTTCAACAAAATACTGATTGAGGCCTGCAATATACCTGCTTCCACAAAAACTGCTCTTCTCTAGGGACTTAGGCACAGGGTCATTTTGAAAATAACAGGCAGAGGAAGAGGCAGGCAATTCCGCAGGGGTGGTAGGGGTCGGGCAGGGGCACCAGGCTGGAGCCTAAGTGTGAAGTTAGAGAAGGTGTGTGCGATTACTTCAAAGGACGCACCAGAGTTGGTTAAGTGGCTCATTCAGCCTTTTGCTTCTGCACCCTCCTCATCCTCTGTATCTGCACCAGGGGTGTTGCTGGGGTCTCAAAAGATCCAAGGCCCAATCCCCAATGCATATTGACCAATTCTGTAAGTCAACCAACCGAACACAACAGCCCCACCACCGCAAACACTAGCATTGAAGACATATTACTATACTTGCTATACAGCTATGCCTCTCACATCCAGTGCCTCCCAGGTGACGTCTCCTCCTCTCATCTAGATCTTCTCTGTCATCATCTTATCCATTCGGTCCGGACAACTTCTCTCAGCCGCCTCGTCTCTGCAGAGTGTGACACACGGACATCTTAGGTTCCTCACTTTTCTGTACCCCCAAATACTATTCTGAAGAAAAATGAGTGCCATACAGATAATCTTTCCCATAGTAATAGTGCTCCTCATAGTCCCACCAATAGTAATTCCCTTCTAGAATACCCTCATTAGTAATACTGCTCCCTACAGTGCCCCCAACAGTGATAGTGCTCCCAAGAGTGCCTCCATTAGTAGAAGAGTCCTCCAGTATTAATAATGTCCTTACAGAGCCCCCTATAGAAATAAGGCCCCCTATTGTTCCCCAAGTGGTAATAAAGCTCTCTACAGAACCCTCAGTAGTAATAAGGCCCCCACAGTGCTCTTAGTCGAAATAATGCGGACCTATAAGTCCCTCCTATAGAGCCCCCCCTAGTAATAAGAACGCCTAATGTTCCCTGGATTTAAAGTGCCCCCATATTTATATTGCCCCCTACTGTTATAATGCTCACCTTGAAGTGCCCCAGTATTTATATCGCCCCCTACTGTTATAATGCTCACCCTAACGCACCCAGTGTTTATATCGCCCCCTACTGTTATAATGCCCCCACAGTGCCCCCATAGTTATATCATCCCCCTACTGTTATAATTCTCACCCTGAAGTGCCCCAGTATTTATATCGCCCCCTGTTATAATGCCCATACAGTGCCCCCAGTATTCATATCGCCCCCTACTGTTATAATGCTCACCCTGACGTACCCCAGTATTTATATTGCCCCCTACTGTTATAATGCCCCTAAAGTGCCCCCAGTATTTATACTGCCCCCTACTGTTACAATGCTCACCCTGAAGCGCCCCAATAGTGTCCTCAGAAATTATAATTCCTCAGCCCCTCCACCATACAGTCCTATGTAAATAACATTATTTCCCTCCCTCCATCATAGAGTTCCATGAAAATACCATCACACCACCTCTCCAGCCCCCTCCAATATACAGTCCCATGTAAATAACATCCCTCTCTACCTACAGCCCCCTCCAAAATACAGTTCAATATAAATAACATCACACCATCTCTCCTGCCCCCTCCAATATACAGTCCCACATAAATAGCAATACCCCCTTCCGAGCCGCCTTCAACATACAACCCCATGTAAATAACATTACCCCTCAACATTCAGTCCCGTGTAAATAATATCACTCCCTTCCACAGCCGCCTTCAACATATAGTCCCATGTAAATAATATCACCCCCTCAATTTTCAATCCCATGTAAATAACTTCCCTCCCTTCAGCCCTAACATAAAGTCCCAGTTAAATAACCACAACTCCCATCATTTCTCTGCCTCTCTCTTCGCTTACTTCTCCTCATGTAGCAGACCTCACCACAGCTTCTTCCCAGGACTTCTCTTCACTGCTGAGCCGTCCTCTCCTGCACTGGTCACATGATGGTGACATCATCCCAGGTCCTTTTCAGCTACTGAATTTAGAACTGACCACATGACCTGTGATGTCACCACAGGTCCTTCAGCTCTTGCAGGGCATTAGATTCAGATTCCCAGGACGCCGGCACATGGCTCCGCAGTGTGGGTTTTTTTTAACATGTCAGCTGCTGACAATAGTGTTGCCATATGCAGCCTGTGCTGTCAACGTATAAGTCACGGTAAGCCCAACACTCACCTAGGGACGAGCGCCTTAAGAAGGCACCTGGCCTCCCATCACCGAGCCCAGTGAGAGCAATGCCGTCAGAACCCACAAAGCCACACTCCCGACGCTCCCCGTCCTGTCTATTCTCCTTCTCCTCTCTCCTCCCATTTGTCCTCCACTCCACTTTCCACTGTGCCGTCGTCGCCTTCATCTGGCAGAAGGCAGGCTTCTGTGGCCCAAATGTTTGAACGTAAAAAGTTGATGACGCCGGATAACCCTCTTGCCCAACGGCTGGACCGCTTGTTGGAACTGCTAGCCAGCCAACTACTGCCATATAAACTGGTGGACTCGGAGGCCTTTAGAAAATTTGTGGCCATTGGCACACCGCAATGGAAGGCCCCCGAAAGGAAATATTTCTCCCAGAAGCGCATCCCAGAGCTATAAGGCCACGTTCAGCGGCAAGTGAATATATCTCTGGCACACAGTGTCGGTGCCAAGATATATCTGACCACAGACACATACTGTAGCAAACACAGGCAGGGAAGGTACATAACTTTTACTGCCCACTAGGTGAACCTTCTGATGGCCGTCAAACATGTAACCTGTGGCAGCCGTGAGGATTTGGTGTTACCGCCACTGATTGCATGCAGCCCTGCCTCTTCTTCTCCTCCTCCTACTCCATCCTCCGTCTTCTCCTCGGCTGACTTCTCCTTTTCCACTGCTACCGCCTCTTCCGCTGCACCCCCCAGCTCCACAGAACCTATTCGACGTGCCAGGTGAGACGTTGCCATGCTGTGCTGTGTCTGTTGTGCCTGGAAGCCAAGAGCCACACCGGTCCTGCACTGCTTTCAGCTCTGCGGTCACAGGCCGATCAGTGGCTAACCCCGCTCAATATGACAGTTGGTAAAGTGGTGTGCGACAATGGTGCCAATCTGCTGAGCGCGCTGAAACAGGGCAAAATGACACACGTTCCGTGCATGGCACATGTCCTGAACTTAGTCGTGCAGCGATTTGTTGCCAAATACCCCGGGGTCCAGAACGTCTTGCGGCAGGCCAGGAAAATCTCTGCCCATTTTAGAAGATCTTGCACGGCCATGGCTCGCCTTGCTGACGCTCAGCTGTGACACCACCTGCCCGTCAGACGCCTGATTTGTGACAGCCCGACGCGATGGAACTCCACCTTGTTTATGCTTCATAGGCTGCTCCAGCAGCAACGTGCTAATAACTACCTGTACGAACTCTGCGGCAGGACGGGTTCTGGGGAGCTTGGTTTCTATTCACCGCGCCAGTGGCTACTTATGTGCGACGCATGCAGACTTCTGCAGCCATTTGATAAGATCACCCAACTGGTCAGTCGCAGCCAGGACGCTATCAGTGACATTGTACGTTACACCTTCTTTCTTTAGCGTCGTGTCATTGATCAAGCCGTCGACGAGCAGGAGCTGGAAGATGAGGAAGTCGCAATGCTGAATGAATTCCCAGGGGGGCTACTCCATCTGAGACAAGTCAGCAGGAGTCTGAAGAGGAGTCAGAGGAGGATGGTGGCTGGGGGGAGGAGGAGCAAGAAGAGCAGGCTTTAAGGGGGACTTTAAACTTTTCAGGGATCCCTAATGTGTTGTCCGTGGTTGGGGGGAGGAGACCGAGGACGACATTCTCCTGGGCGATGAGCAGGAGCCAGGGCGCTCCACCACTTCCAATTTAGTGCAAATGGGGGCCTTCATGCTCCAGTGTTTGAAGAGGGACCCCCGTATAAAAAGCATAAATGGTAAGGACCAGTACTGGGTGGCAACGTACTTAGACCCCCGGTACAAACACAAAATGGCTGACATGTTACCAGCATCACAGAGGGCTGGCAGAATTAAGCATTTTCAGGCCTTGCTGCGAGAGATGCTGCATTCTGCTGTTGCGGGCGCTGACAGAGGAATTTCCACCCACAGAAAAACAGGTGCGAGTACCAGATCATTCTTTCAGCCAACCCATCGAGAGCCACCCTCAGGATCCAGCCTCAGGGAACGCCTAGACCGTCAGGTGTCTGACTACATCGGGTTAACAGCCGATGTGGACGCTCTGAGAAGCGAGGAACCCCTGGACTACTGGGTGTGCAGGCTTGACCTGTGGCCAGAGCTAGCACAGTTTGCCATGGAACTCTTGGCTTGCCCCTCGTTGAGTTTCTGTTCAAAAGGACGTTCAGCGCAGCAGGGGGGATCGTGACTGATTAGCGCACTCGCCTAGCTCACGACAGTGTGGACTACCTCACATTTCTAAAAATTAATGAGGCATGGATCTCTGAGGAATTCAACACCTGTGACGACCAAATGTAATTGAATTTCCTCATGCCAGCCCACACATATTAGCCACAACAATAACAAAGAATGGTCCCTGTCTTGGCCGACAGTAAAATTTTTATCCAGTGACGCCTGATGTACCTCCAGCCACATCATCACAAGTTCTTTTCTGTCAGGTGAATGCCTAATTTTTGGGGCCTGTACTCCTGTGGCCTAAAATAAAAAATTTCTAGGCTCCAGCAGGGCAAATCTTTTTGAGTTTCCCTTTAAGACGCATAAAAATGGTTCCTGATTAAAATACATATTTTTTATGGAAATTTTTGCCAAAGACTTCCCCTCTGGTATGTCACTGTCCATGTTATGGAACTATTTGTGCACTTCTAGTAAGTATTTGGGGGCGGCAAATATGACCTGAAAGTTTTTCAGGTTCGCCTGCTATTTAAGTCATTGGGTCTCGCAGCGAACACGCGGTTCGCAAACATCTGTTCGTGAACGCGAGTTCGCGAAACATCACAGCCGATGTTCGGCCATTACTATTGTTTGGTAAAATGTCTTCATGATGTAGCATCACTTATAGAAAACTACAACTACAACTGAGAGAGCTGGACTGGTCAAAATTGAGACATGACCCCTCCTCTCTTTATATTAATATAAGGACCACCAATATAACTCTCACACAAGTACACTGGGGCCATTATGTCAGTATAAGGGGCCACTTTTGAAACTTAATTAACAAAAAATTCAAGTGCAATGAAAAGGATTGAGAATAGCCGCCACCAGTCATAAGTCCTCCTGTTATCATGTAGCTCTTCCACTACTTGCTCCATATAGACTGCAATCAGCTGTTCCGTAGAGGTAAGTACTGATCAAAATGCCAAGATTTCACCAAGAGAAGGGTGGAAGAGCGGCAACCAGAATTAAAAGATAAAATAATACCTGGAGCAATTGCCATAAACTGAAGGGTGATAGAAATGCAGCAAAGCCACTTGAGCCGACCCTGGAAGCAGAAAATTAAATTAGAGAATATCAGATAACTTTAAGATAATTGTCCTGAATGGGACAGAAAATCACTCCAAGGCCGGGTTAATGCATTGAAAGTACATAAAATTGGGAATTATTATTGTGATATGATCTGTGCAAATTGTCATTTCCAACTGTAAAGGATTGAGTTAGACAAAATGAAGCGACGCTGTTTAATCAGTCATTGTTAAACGTGTATTTAATGGCTGAAAATTCAAGGTAGAGCGGCTATAAAAAAAAGCCGGTAAGGACAGAAACACATATTATCTCCCTGAAGTTTTATTATTTCAGAAAAATGTCATGCTTTAAATTGCCATGAACTGAAAGCAGACCAGGATCAAAGGTAATCTTGTTAGTACACACATATCTGCGATCATGAGGTTAGTGGAAATATAACTCAAGATTCAATTCACGGATAAAATGAGAGAAAAGCCTTATAGAAAAAGAGTTAATGGAAGATAACTACCTTGTATCATAATACTGCCCCAATGTATAAGAATATATCTACTATAATACTGCTCCTATGTACAAGAATATAACTACTATAATACTGCTCCTATGTACAAGAATATAACTGCTATAATGCTGCTCCTATTTACAAGAATATAACTACTATAATACTGCTCCTATATACAAGAATATAACTGCTATAATGCTGCTCCTATTTACAAGAATATAACTACTATAATACTGCCTCCTATGTACAAGAATATATCTACTATAATACTGCTCCTATGTACAAGAATATAACTGCTATAATGCTGCTCCTATTTACAAGAATATAACTACTATAATACTGCCTCATATGTACAAGAATATAACTACTATAATACTGATCCTATGTACAAGAATATAACTACTATAATACTGCTCCTATGTACAAGAATATAACTACTATAATACTGCCTCCTATGTACAAGAATATAACTACTATAATACTGCTTCCTATGTACAAGAATATAACTACTATAATACTGCTCCTATGTACAAGAATATAACTACTATAATACTGCTCCTATGTACAAGAATATAACTACTATAATACTACCTCCTATGTACAAGAATATAACTATTATAATACTGCCTCCTATGTACAAGAATATAACTACTATAATACTGCTCCTATGTACAAGAATATAACTACTATAATACTGCTCCTATGTACAAGAATATAACTACTATAATACTGCTCCTATGTACAAGAATATAACTACTATAATACTGCTCCTATGTACAAGAATATAACTACTATAATACTGCCTCCTATGTACAAGAATATAACTACTATAATACTGCCTCCTATGTACAAGAATATAACTACTATAATACTGCTCCTATGTACAAGAATATAACTACTATAATACTACCTCCTATGTACAAGAATATAACTACTATAATACTGCTCCTATGTACAAGAATATAACTACTATAATACTGCTCCTATGTACAAGAATATAACTACTATAATACTGCTCCTATGTACAAGAATATAACTACTATAATACTGCTCCTATGTACAAGAATATAACTACTATAATACTGCCTCCTATGTACAAGAATATAACTACTATAATACTGCCTCCTATGTACAAGAATATAACTACTATAATACTGCTCCTATGTACAAGAATATAACTACTATAATACTGCTCCTATGTACAGGAATATAACTACTATAATACTGCCTCCTATGTACAAGAATATAACTACTATAATACTGCCTCCTATGTACAAGAATATAACTACTATAATACTGCCCCTATGTACAAGAATATAACTACTATAATACTTCTCCTATATACAAGAATATAACTACTATAATACTGCTCCTATATACAAGAATATAACTACTATAATACTGCTCCTATATACAAGAATATAACTACTTTAATACTGCTCCTAATTACAAGAATATAACTACTATAATACTGCTCCTATGTACAGGAATATAACTACTATAATACTGCTCCTGTGTATAAGAAAATAACTACTATAATACTGCCTCCTATGTACAAGAATATAACTACTATAATACTGCTCCTAATTACAAGAATATAACTACTATAATACTGCTCCTATGTACAGGAATATAACTACTATAATACTGCTCCTGTGTATAAGAAAATAACTACTATAATACTGCCTCCTATGTACAAGAATATAACTACTATAATACTGCTCCTATCTATAAGAATATAACTACTGTAATACTGCCTTCTATGTACAGGAATAGAACTACTATAATACTGCTCCTATGTACAATAATATATCTACTATAATACTGCTCCTATGTACAAGAATATAACTACTATAATACTGCTCCTATGTATAAGAATATAACTACTATAATACTGCTCCTATGTACAAGAATATAACTACTATAATACTGCTCCTATGTACAAGAATATAACTACTATAATACTGCTCCTATGTATAAGAATATAACTACTATAATACTGCCTCCTATGTACAAGAATATAACTACTATAATACTGCCCCTATGTACAAGAATTTAACTAATATAATACTCCTCCTATGTACAAGAATATAACTACTATAATACTGCCCCTATGTATAAGAATATAACTACTATAATACTGCTCCTATGTGCAAGAATATAACTATTATAATACTGCCTCCTGTATACAAGAATATAACTACTATAATACTGCTCCTATCTATAAGAATATAACTACTGTAATACTGCCTCCTATGTACAGGAATAGAACTACTATAATACTGCTCCTATGTACAATAATATAACTACTATAATACTGCTCCTATGTACAAGAATATAACTACTATAATACTGCCCCTATGTACAAGAATATAACTAATATAATACTCCTCCTATGTACAAGAATATAACTACTATAATACTGCTCCTATGTACAAGAATATAACTACTATAATACTGCTCCTATGTACAAGAATATAACTACTATAATACTGCTCCTATGTACAAGAATATAACTATTATAATACTGCCCCTATGTACAAGAATATAACTACTATAATACTGCTCCTATGTACAAGAATATAACTACTATAATACTGTCTCCTATGTATAAGAATATAACTACTATAATACTGCTCCTATGTGCAAGAATATAACTACTATAATACTGCTCCTATGTACAAGAATATAACTACTATAATACTGCTCCTATGTACAAGAATATAACTACTATAATACTGCCCCTATGTACAAGAATATAACTACTATAATACTGCTCCTATGTACAAGAATATAACTACTATAATACTGCTCCTATGTATAAGAATATAACTACTATAATACTGCCTCCTATGTACAAGAATATAACTACTATAATACTGCCCCTATGTACAAGAATATAACTAATATAATACTCCTCCTATGTACAAGAATATAACTACTATAATACTGCTCCTATGTACAAGAATATAACTACTATAATACTGCCCCTATGTACAAGAATATAACTACTATAATACTGCCTCCAATGTACAAGAATATAACTACTATAATACTGCTCCTATGTGCAAGAATATAACTACTATAATACTGCCTCCTATGTACAAGAATATAACTACTATAATACTGCTCCTATATACAAGAATATAACTATTATAATACTGTTGTCAGTGACTTGAAATGTTGTCAAATAAAGTTTTTTATAGGGCATCTGTCGACACATCCTGTGATATAAATGCAGCTGCAGTGGGAGATGTACGCTGAACATGTGAATGTGACTCCATTTGTCCCATGTTGATGTGTTGGGCAGTTAGAAGATATGAGCTATTTTATAATATGCTAATTAGATCCTTGGTGCAAATAAGTCATTGTCTTTGCACTTTGCTGCACCCAGAGCTCCATGCGCTGGCCATACTTCTTCTGCTATGAGTGACCGGGTCAGCCAGTGTAATCTCTTCTAGCTTTGAAATCGTACAGCACTGCATGGACCTTTTTGATCAGTGCACGCGCTGTACAGTAATAAAGCTTCACAGGCGAATGAAACCTGTAGTGCGCATTTAGTGACATGCTCCTGATGCAACAAGGTGCAACGGCAATACCCCCATTGCAGCAAGGAGCAAATTAGCATGTTCCAAAATAGCTCATATCTTGTAATTGCCACAATATTTTGACATGGGACACATGGAGGAATATTCAGCAGCTCAGCGCACATCTCCCCTAGCGGCTGAATTTATATCAAGGCTTGTGCTGACAGATGCCCTTTAAATGTTGTTCTAAACTTAGGGTTCAGACATTTAAAGGCATGACACTAAATATTGTTGTAAAAACCTTAGATACGCGCAGAAGAAAAAGTATCTGAAATGTCTAGGAGAAAGTTTATAATATAACATAGTAACCGTGATGTATTCGGTGCGGTTTCTAATTGTTTAGTTTTGTTGTATCCTGTCTTAAAGGGGTTATCCGGGTTCAGAGGTGAACCCGGACATATCCCCATCTTCACCCCTCTGGCCCCCCTGATATGAGCATCAGAACATTTTGTGATCCAGTGCAGGGCAAGGGCTTGTTTTTTGTATTTTCACACTGCTAGGCGGATGCTTCCACCCTGCAATGCTGCCGGTGACGTCACCAGCTCGGTACTTCACCGGATCTCCATAGAAAGCTTTGAAAGCCATGAAATACTCTGATGCTCATATCAGGGGAGGGGGGTGTGACGATGGAGATATGTCCGGGTTTAGCTCTGAACTCGGACAACTCCATTAAAGGGGTTCTGCATTTTTTTTTTTAACTGATGATTTATCCTCTAGATAGATTATCAGCATCTTATCGGCGGGGGTCCGACACCCACGTCATCAACTGTTTGAGAAGCCAGCGGCGCTCCAGGAGAGCCGTGGCCTTTTCACTGTTTACCACTGGCCCAGTGACATCACGACTAGTATCAACTGGCCTGGGCGGGGGTAAACGCTGTTCATTTGAATGGAGCTTAGCCCGCCCAGGCCATTGATACTAGTCGTGACGTCACTGAGTTTGTGGTAAACAGCGAGAAGGCCGCGACGCTACTGCCAGCGCCGCTGCTGATCGGCAGGGGTCCCGGGTGTCGGACCCCCGCCGATTAGATGCTGATGATCTATCCAGAGGATAGATCATCAGTTTAAACAAACTGCAGAACCCTTTTAAGGTTGGGAGAGAATTGAATTACTTTAGAAACTCTTTTTATAGGATTCCTCTTCTTTGTATATTCGTTTAAAGAATGTTGAAGATACATTGTTTCGTTTTATTCCAACCTCTCGGTATAATTGCACCATGATGTTCTCAATGCTGAAAATCGCTAAATTCCTATCGTGATCACTGATTTTGTATCAGAAGCTTTATTCTTTATGAATTCCAGTACAACTTTTTGGCTTTGCCTTCAGATGCTGAGCATCCTCCACATTCCCAATCTGCACAACAATTCATTTAGTGCATGGGATAATTCTATTAGCGGTAATATGCTATGAAAAGCTTCTTGTTGTAAAGCGCACTCAAGGCATAAAGTACATTTGTTAGAAACAAATATTGCTGCCAGTTTGGCTTAATAAAATGTCTCCGTCCAGATTGGTCTTGCTGGTAATATATTCTCCAGTAATATCGTTAGCGATACATTCCTGCCGCATAGCTAAGACACTCTAACGAGGTTAAGTGGAATGCGTTCTGCTCTCCATTTCATCAAATGTAATTATACAGCAGTTGCAGCAAAACGATGGCATCTCTGACACCTTCCGCAGGTTCTATGGGCTTCATGAGGAATGTGTTTGTTTTTCTTCTTAAATGATAATGTTTTGTATCTCTCTGAGTAAAAATAGACATTTAGAGAAAAACTGTGAGCTTGTAGAAATGTTTTTGTTGTCACAATTCACACCAATCCCTATCAGTAAGTAGTGGGTCAAAATCTAATGTCATAAGATTGTTAAACCAACCAGTGTGGGAGGAAACTGTAGAACCAGGAGGATATCTCCAAAAAAGTCACAGCCTCCATTTAATTGCCCTTGATCTGTTGAGGCAGTGAGGCAGGAGAACCTGCTAACCACTGAGCCATGGAGCCTCCCGAGCCGCTGATAATGATTATTTGTCATTAGGGATATTTCTTGTAATAAACTTACCTGTCCGGGCTCCAACAGTGTGGTCATCAGCCTCAGCATGGCCGCATCGAGAGAGACATGCTGCTGAGCCACGCCGCCTGGTGACTTGACCGCATCCTTAGTAACAGGGTGCAATGCTCTGTTTCTCCCTGCAGAGGGCATGTCTTGGAGTAGACTAGCAGTCGGCTGATTGCTCAGCTGCTCTATTACTTTCTGCTAGTGTTTCTGACTAATGGAGCGCTGAGTCATGGATCTATCAGGTTCTGATCCTGGGACTCGGCGCTCTATTTTAATCCCTTCCTGGCCATACACCATTACCAGTGATAGTCTTGTTTGGATCACCAGCTAGGTTCCTTGTTCCCTGTTTGTGTACTGATTCCTCTGTGTTTCTGACCCCAGCTTGTCTTTTGACCACTCTGTGTCTCACATGCTTGGTACTGCATTGTCCATCTGCTTATGACCCTCGCTTGTTTTTTGACCGCTCTTTGTCTCTTGTTTGGTATTGGGTGGCCCGTCTGGTCCATTTCCGTACAACTCTGCATTTGTGTTTGTTGTCAGTTGGTGTTTGTCCGTCTCTCCACTTATTTAGAGTAGGGACCGTCGTCCAGTGTTGGTTCTGCCAACAATAATTTATACTGCAAGTAAGTAGGGAAAGCGGGCTGGATGTTAGGTTAGGGCTCACGGTTCTTGTCTGTCCCTACCTACAGGCATTACATTTCTTTGTACATTCTGTCATTGTAAGGTCTTCTTCTTCTTCTCTTTCCTGTTCATGTTTTCCACACTCTTTATTTTCACTTCCCCCCTTTTCTTATACGTCTCCTTCTTCTCCACCTTCTTCACCTCCATTTTTTCTTCTTCATTTTTCGTCATCTTCTCTATTTTTCTCACCTTTATTCTCACTCTCCTTTTTCTTCTTTCTCTTTCCTTTATCTTTAACTATCCTTTTCCTCCTCTTACAATTTCCGCCTCCTTTTTCTTCTCCTTCTTTTTCTTATTTTTTCTTCCTGTTCTCCAGGCTTTCCTTAACTTTATTTTCATTCTTCCTTTTTTCTTCTTCATCTTCTTCCCCCTCCTTCTCCTCTCCTTTTAAGTACCTGATGGAATGTTCCCTTTTTATTTGATAGTCTCCACCCTGCTTGACCTCATCTTCTGCCACAATATCCATGTCTTCTAATAATTAATGTTATTTTGTTATTGTTATTTTATTTCACTTGTATTGCCTTTTCATCCAGTCTTTTCAAAAATCTCTGTCAACATCTAAGAAGTTGATACGTCTCCTACTCTGCTATAGTAATGAACAACAGCGGCCTGGACAATTCTTATGTGTATTTTTATAGATGTGATATCGTTTGAAGTCCTTTTTAGAGAGTTTTCATCTTTATAACTGCACAACCCAGGGTCTTTTTTCTGTATCTCGACTGCTGGATACAATGTTGCTGTTTGTATATGGGAAATCTAAGGACTCTTTACATGGGCTGAGGTTTGGACCCATAATTATCAGTAATGAGCATTGTTCCTTATAATTAACCAGTGTAAATGTGATCACCCAACAAAAGAGTAGATGGTTGGTCATTGGGTAGCAAAATTTGTGATTGGTTGACATTTCCAAACTGCATGGTCAATGATTTAAAAATATCAAAACCAAGATGACTGGATTTGTGTAAATCAGCTAAACCAGATCCTTGGTCTCCAAGGATTCTTCCCAATAGAAGTTTGGTGTCCTTGGATTCTACTGGTTGGAAGAAGCAGAACACAGAGCCCAATTTGACAAGTTCATCGTCCTCTGGTCACATATTACCACCCCCGGAGAGACTTTCCCATTACTTCTGTATTTATTTTTGCTATTTTCAAGAGTTTTTCTATCAAAATCTTTATCCACACAAGATTTCTAATCTAATTATGTGTAATTTCCCCGCGGTGTCAAGAATGTTTCGACACTACAAAGATTGAGTTTCTCTGGCGTCGTTATATTTCTGCTGTTATAAGTTGAAGGTTTTTTTTTTGTTTTAAACCTACAATTTTTGTCATGGTGAAGAAAGATGAATTTGTTCAAGAGCTATGTCAGCAATTCATCTAAATTCCACTTTGTCACCGCAGCCCAGTGGGACGTAATATGAAGTGAGTTTGCGCAAAATCAGTAATATAGCTGCCAGGATAGATTCCAGTCCTCATTTTTATGAGTATTGTCTACACAGTAGGACACTAAATTACCAGAACCAGTGAATTCACTTTGCTGAGTAGGAATTCTGCAGTGACAGCCAATATCAGGCTTCGTACTGTTTTTCCAGCTGTATTCGACTCAAGATTTTTGGAGATTTGGGGAATTTTTCTTACAGGAATCTCACGTACAGTACAAAACAAGACAAGACAATCATGCAGGAATCAAATTAGTAGAGATTTCAGTACATGAGGTGCTTTTGAGCAATGTTTTTGGAGGAGATGTGGGCACCCATTGGTTCGCTTAGGTAGGATGCCAAGTGCAATGTAAGTGAGAACCATAAAGTTGTCTTAAAGGGGTTGCAGAAAAACAGGACTACTTTCTTTCAAAAACAGCAACTCTCCTGTCCACAGGTTGCTCAGCTGCAATACCACACACCACTTGTGGACAGGAGTGGCGCTGTTTTTGGAAGAGAGCAGCCATGAAGAAGCAGTACTGTGTCTTTTTACCCATCTATACACTAATAATAGAGTATTCGGACTCCATCATCTGTCAGAACATCGGGGGCATCACCTGCCTATCTCAGCTTGTTGGTCAGTTTTTGGAGATGTGAAGCATTGGTCATTAGTAGGAAGCTCTACATTTCCACTAAAGTGACACAAGCGATACAGAAGAAGACACATAGACTTCTCTGGAAGACGCACCGTTTGTCTGGCTCGTCACTGATAATTAAAGCCAAGCTTCAACAATTCTCATATTATCTTATTTAGTTATTTTTAGATTATTTTTTTTTTGCGGCATCCAGACAGATGGGATTAGGATATTATTAAAACTTGTCTACCTCTCATTATATTGCAGCTTGTCTCAAAGCAATAAGCGTTCTCTGGACTCCGCTTATCATCCTGCCCATAGGCAATAATAATTAACTCACATGAAGGATATTAATTGAAGGAAGGGTCAGCACTACAAAGCCATCGTTATCTGCGGATTTATAAGGGATCTGACTGGTGTCCCTCAGGAAACTTAATTACTTCACTTATTACATTACTGTCTTTGTATCAACTAGCAGTGAAGGTAGCAATGCGTATAGGACAACTATGGAAAATCTGGGAACCGAAGGGTCTTTTTAATAAAAAATCAGGTCATGCTGCCATACTTCGGTGGGTTTATTCCATAGTGGCATCATCTATTCCAGCTGGTTCTGTTACAGCTATGGTCCTGCTTCCAGATGATAATATGAAGTCTCATCCCAGTACAAAATGATTAGCCAGTTGGGCAATGGTCTGGCCTTTTGGGTCAACATGTAATTTGGTTTAACACAGGTCTGTAAAATGTCTCTACATCTATACTTGATTATATTCCAAGACAATTCAAAGGCTTAGACCATGAAGAGACCGAGCATTATCAGAATTTTTAGAAGAGGTGGATAAAACTAAAATTGGAACATTGACTATGGTTCACACCAAAAAGAAGTGTCAAGATTGTTGTGCCAACGCCCATCAGAAGTCTTCTGTAGATATGTTCGCACTGGAGCATCTGTGAAGATTTGAGCGACATACAGTAGTACTACCTGAAATGCGGAAGCTGGTCATGAAACCAGTTTGGAGGCACCATGAAGAGGGGATCATTCTTTATCTACATTTCAAAGATTGAACCAGGATAAGGCATAAAAATTACCTATATCTCTGTGGAGTTGTAGAGCATCCAATACTATGAGCTGGAATGTAGATGTGCTCTGTAGGCAGGTCTCCTCCATGGCCACCAAGTCCTACTGCATTTCCCTTGCTGCAGCCATTGCATGTTATGGCTTTCCCTTTGCTGTGGGGTGCTTGGAGTGGGACCCATGGTGGGACCATGTGGGTACCTTTGAAATTCCGAAAGCAGCCGCTTCCTCTGGTAAGACAACTCCTTTAAGGTCAACCAAGAAGGTGTGTTGATATGCAAAGCATTTACAAGACCGTTGTCTAGATGGTCTACACCCTGGACCTGAGGAAACATTAAATACTATTGTAAAGTTCACAATCATGTGCTGTCCTCCACACAACCGAGGACGGTCGAAACGTCGCATCACCTTGCTGTTCTTATGGAATAAACCAACACCGTATTTTCTACAATTGACGAGTGCTGCGGATTTCTTTGTATTTCTCCACACAACCACCACTACAAAGAGTCTTTGCCAGAACATTTTATCAGACTCTGAATTTTCCAATACGACACGCTGGATCTAAAATTGAAATAATTGTCTATGATAAACAGATAAACATTCCTTACCCTGCTGTTAATCTGCATGAAATGTCACTTCCCATGCATCAGAGAACTGGAGCATATTCTGCTCACCCCAGACCGCAGGAACGTCTGCTCGTTTCCACTAAACATTGTAGATGACACTTTTGCAAGTGTTTTGAATGTAAGACGACTTATTATACAAATCATAGGTGGCCTAAGATGGAGGCTGTTGGACGATGACCGGTGGAAGCCCTTGGACAATTCTTTTTATGGACAATATCCAAGCTAGGGTATAATGTTCTAATTATAGAGACGGAGCTTCTTGTGAAAGATCAAAATGTTATTTTTCTGTTAATTGATATCATAAAATCGAATGTACGGTCCTTTGTATGGCGTACATAATGAGGTTGTGAACTTTAGTGCTTACTGACATTCAGAGAGATGAGTGAATACATATTTCATCTCTTTTAAAATAATTGAATCTTAAAATTTATTAGATCCCTAAAACCTCTAGATTCTAGTAATGACAGACCTAATGGACAAAGGACAAGGTGCCAGTCTGCAGATCTGAGAACACTGGATAAATCCCTCCCTCTGTGAGCCTTTCAAAGCAGTGGTGTCATGGCGGAGGTTTGTGCCCACCACCGCTCCACTCCTACTGATGGGCACTGCTGCTGCCTTGTTGACCTGCTCCATAGCTTTAGGGATCCAGTAGTCCAGTCCCGCCAGCATCCCCCTCTCCTTGCCCAGGAGTCCTAGCTGTTAGAGTAATGATGCTCCTTTCTCGCAGGTTGAGACTTGCTTCCTGCCAGCAATGCCTCTCTGTGCCTGTAGGGCATGTAAGCTCCCTCCAGCTCTTAAAGGGCCACTGCACCCTAATGTTCCCCAGCCAATGACTTTCCCACCATGGGAAGATGCCTGAGCAATAGGTTCTAGTATGCTAGTTTTCTGCAAAGCTGTGCCGTATGTTCATTTGCCTGTTCCATGTACATACTTCTGCCTGACTTCTGGTATTGACCCTGCACTACTAGACTTGACTTTTTCCTGATTTCTCTTCTTACCCTGAGCTGATGATCCTGACCTTGGACTGTTGATCATTTTGCATGTACTCTGTCTGTCCTGACCTCGCTCTGTCCCTGACTATGGTTTTCATGGTGTCATTTGAACGGAGACTACTCCTAGAAGTGGCAGCCCGCAGCAAAGTCCAGATCCCTGTACAGGGGTCAAAGGGTGAAGACTTGGGGGGGGGCACTTAGATAAGACCCTTGTGTAACAGAGCCCAAGCCAAATCTGTTCACGTGACACCGTGGATTCACATTATAGTCAGTTGGCTGGATGTGAAATTACCTGATCAGATATATCCCTCACTCTGAGTCCTCAGAAGGGCCAGTCAAGGCAGGGAAGAAAACCTGGTCAGACGTAGGTCTCCCACATCTAGTCAGCAGTGCCAGGAGGAGTTATCCTTTCTCTGATTTCTTGTCTCCTTAGAAATAGGTAGAGTCATGTCTCCAGGCATTCAGCAGATGGGGCTACTTCTTATGGAAAGTTCTGGAGCCTTATATGCACTTGATTGCACCTAATTTTAATTACTACTAAAAAGCCTTTTTGTGTAGCTCTGTCCATGTGGCTGTGTGGTAGGCATTGCTAGGAAGCTGGCCATGTATGCCATAACTGCAGACCTGATAAATTAGCTCAATTTCCGAAATGGTGACACCCCCACCCCCACCACCATCTTTACCATGAAAACAGTTAATGCTATTAACTATGGAGCATTTTGCTTAATCGACTCAACCCTTAGTGTTTTAACTCCTCTTCTCCCATTTAATTAATGTATTTAATTACCAAGAGTTCTGCAAGGGAGACTGCGCACTGCTTAAGGCAAAAGGAATCTAATTAGTTTCTGTGGCCATGGACGTCTTGCATATGTAAATGTCTATGTACTGTATACCTGATATATTGCATTTTTAGCACATTTCATGATGGTCTCTTCATTGCGATCTCTGATGTTCTTGCATTAACAATTCTAATTACAACGATGTGCACAAATTGCACGATTCCCCCTGCAGTCTGTTTGTGCACACTAATGGATCTGTGTGATTCGGGCTCATTATTTCAAGATCCGGATACATGGCTGTATGATGTTGGGATTGGAGAGCAGTCAGACAAGTGGAAGGTGAGGGGAGAAGTAAGAAAATAAAAATCCCATTAGGACAATATGTTTTTGAATGCTTTGACCAGATTACCGTATTCCCTGCTGCAAAAAAAATAATGATGGCAACTGTAGCTTCAGTCTGCAGTCTTCATCCCTTCATTCTTTCCTTCCAGTTTTAAACCTGCTCCCAGTGTCAGACTTTTCTGGAGTGGATGTGTCCCTACCAATAACACATGCTGGATCTGTGTGTCTAGGATGCTGCTGTCTTCACTTTCTCTCATGTATTCCCCTGAAAACTGCCCTTCTTCCCTACCGCTAGCCTCTGTGATCTGCCATAATTAGATGTTTTCCCCCTCTACACACTCTGATCTGCCATATACAATATCCTCCCCCTCCCTGCTGCTGTCTCTAACACAGAGAGAAGGGAGAAATAAGAGAGAGCCATCAGAAGTGCTCAATGGATTTCTGTCAGATTTAGCAGTTAGGCGAAGGACTTACACACACTTTGCACAAGTAAAATGGCAGTTACAGTATTAATAATTACTATTTAGGAAGTTAAAAAAAAACTAAATAGTGCAAAGAGACCAGTCTTTAAGATGACTGTGCAAGGTTGAATCAATTGGCTTAGAATAAGACCATGTATAGGGTGATATCAAACACTACCATGTGTGGGCATCACAAATTGACCAGAATGACCTCAATTCACATTAATATGACTTTAAGAAAAAAAGGTGGTTGTGTGAAAACAAAACTGTTGCAACATTGTATCTGCTTGTAAAACCTTACAATTGCTAGATTTACCCATGAGCCATGCACTTTTTTGTCTTTCATCCTCATTTAATTCACAATTTTATTTACAATTGTATTTTGTGGTTCATACCGTCCGCGTTGCATCCGCATTTTTTGCGAACCCATTGACTTTAATGGGTCCATGGGCTGCATTTTGCAGACAAGTATAGAGCATATTCTATCTTTTAGCGAAATGGAGATATGAATGATGATCTCTGTGATTTCCACATCCCTATGTCCGTTCCACAAAAAGAGAGAATAGGTCCTCAGAATGCGGACCACAGGTCCACTAAAGTCAATGGGTCTGCAATAAAAATGTGGATAGCACACAGACATGGTTTTGTGCTTGAGGGCTAGAAATTAGTAAAAAAAAAATAAAAATTGCTTCCTTTTTAAATAAAAATAAATAAAAATAATAATAATATTCACTGAGAATTTGTCTTTCTAGTAATACAGGATCTAACTTAAAAAAAATAAAAATTCTAGCCATGAGCTCAACATCCCTATGTCATCTTTCAGTCAACAGTGAGCTCCAATATCTCTGTCACAACCAGAAGAATTTCTATGTGTAGAATAAAAGGCATTCATTATCTGATAAAGATCTAGGCTACAAAGCTTTAATGGCAAACAGGAATTAATTACTTTTTTCTACATTTTATTTTTAGTCTCCTACTTTCTTTCTGGGCGTCATATTGCAGCACATGGCTGCTGATGTTTTATTCTATTGTCTTCTTCTTTAAGAATTTAGCATTCACTTAATAATTGAAACATTCTGTCTTGGAAAAAGAAGCTCAAAAATGGAAAAAAATATTTTTTTAAAAAACCCTTCAGTACTACAATAAAAAAAAAAGAAAGAAAAATTCGGCAATAATTTATTCTCTGTTATAAGTACTCCCCTGAAGCTACGCTTTAATAAAAATTCTAGTCAAAAGTCAAACTCTGCCTGTAACTCAGTTTAAGCTGTTATCACACATTTATTAGAGATGGGAACAGCGCGATCCGCGTGGCCCAGGATCGGTTCATAGGCACAAATTCAATTTTCTGTCACATTGCTTTTGTCTTGTATGGAAAATAAAAATATGATACAAAGAGAATAAAGGAATTTATATTAGCAAAAGATTAAACTTGCTTTGGAGGCTGATGGTGGAAGCTTTTCATTAGCTTCCTCTGAACATTTATTCACCATGATAGATTATACGGAATAATGCTTCTTGTGCAGAAAGCGAGATGTTCAAGAATTTCAGGGGAAAGTATTAAATATCATTGGAAAAGAACAAGAACATTGGTTATAAATGTTGTACATCAATTTTTGTGTCTGTTATTGAGAAGAGTCTCCAGTCTCTAACCTGTATTTAAAGGGCGTCTCCACATGAGATTATATTTGCAACATAAATTTAACAGGTAAAGAGAAATTTGGTTCGAGTATTGCTATTCTGCTGGCATCATTGCTGCTAGAGATGAGCAAATTTCATGTTAAGAAATTCGGTGGCAAGAGCAGAATTGCGTTATGGATTCCGTTACCACGGACCATAACGCAATTCTAGAGCCATTTAAAATATGAAATTCGCTCATGTCTAATTGCTGCCCTTCCTTGGTGACAATTCTTCCTATAGATAGGCTAGGAAAGCAATGTGTGACAACCTCAAATAAAATCCTTTGGCTGGTTACACTGCACCAAGCAAACAATGTGCCAAAGTACCAGTCAGTAGATTGGTAAATACCTGGTGACAGCAGTCCCTTCCCTCTATGAGACTCCAAAAGTGCCAGTCAGGGGATGTAAAAAACCTAGTCACATGTCAGTGAGACTCCCAAAGTTGCAGTTTAGTGGTAGTGAACTAGTGACTATGATGCCAAGTAAACAGGATGCCAAGGTGCCAGTCAAAGGGCTGGAAAGTACCTGGTGGTGGTGGTGACCTCGAGGGTCCTGGATGTATTTCTGGAGTGTAATAATATTACAGGTTATAGTTACTAGAGAGGGGTCGTTGATCCAGGGAGTTATTCTGATTCCTGATTGGAGTAGGGAAGGAATTTTTCCCCTAAAATGAGGAAACATATGTTTTTTTCCTCTAGATCAACTTTTAGGATAACAGTCTGAACTGGATGGACGGACATACAAATTATGTTACTATCTTACCTGATCACAAAAGCCTCACCCCCTTCACCTACCTAGCCTTTCTGCTGCCTGAGGCGAAAACTGAAACAGTGCCCCCCCCATGCCAATTTCTTAACCTAACCCCTCTGCAACAATGAAAGTGCTCATTGCCCATGGTCCTTCCGCTGCCCACCTCTTTCCCCTATCTGGTGCTGCCTGAGGCGATCGCCTCCCCTAGCCTCATTGGTGGTGTGCCCCTGCCCTTTCCATGAGACTCCGATAGTGTCTGTCAATGGACTGTGAAATGCCTGGTCCATCCTCTCTATGAGACTCCCGGTGCCAATATGATGGCACTGAACTAGTGGAAGCATTGCAGCAAGTAAGCTCTGTGCCAAAGTGCTTGGAAATTACCTGATGACATATGTCCTTCACCTTTGAGTCTCCCAAAATACCATTTAGGGGACTAGAAAATACTTGGCTGTGAGACCCCCAAAGTGGAACTAAACTGGTGGCTATGATGCACAATATAAATCATTGACCAAAGTGCCAGTCAGTGGGGTGGAAAGGACATGGTTGCCCCCATGAAACTCCTATAGTGTCAGGTCACAGTCTGGTGGCACTGAACTAGTGAGAGCAATGCCCCATGTACAAATTCTAGCAAAGTACCAGTCAGTGGACTAGAAAATGAATAGCTACATATTCCTCTCCTCTATAGGACTCTGAAGTTCTAATCTAATGGCACTGAACTAGTGGATACAATGCTCCAGATTAGTAATCTTCCATAGTGACAATCAGGAGACCGGAAAATACCTATTCACATAGGGGAGACTTTCATGGTTCCAGTAAGTGACCTCATGGCTTAGGAAGAGGCTTCGACACTCAGTGGAGATCCATAAACTCTTCAAACAGCTGAGTGGTTGGACTGCCAGGAGTCAGAGCCCCTCTTATCTAAAGGACCTTTATGGAGGATATGTCATTAATTCTGAGAAAGACCTTTGTAAAATATTTACAATGTGATAAAACTAATTTGCCTGGAAAATAAATAACCGTGAATTCGCTTCCATAATTCTTCATGAACACAAACAACAAGATGACTAATTTGTAGCTGGTTACTTGACCTCACATTTCTCATCGTCTGTGTGACTTCATACACACATGAAATCATGAACAGAAAAATAACTTCATGCGGGGGCACAAACACCTGCACCTCCATACAAAGCTCGGGGAATACTTCTCCATGGAGCACAATAGCAAACTCTCAGAAGACTTCAAGTGGCGGATGAGGAATATGAGAATCAGGAAGCTGAGAATAAAGTCATTGTAAAAACCTGCAGCTTCTCAATCTCTTTGTAACAAAGCGTTTGGTCAGACGCCACTTTTTTTTTAGGCTTTTTTTGAAGGCTTTATTTAAGGACGGCCGCGCACAGCGAGACTAATAGAAAACTGTACTGTAGCAGCAATAATCACCACTGGGGGACAACCTCTAAAATTACTAAAAAGGAGCCAAGCATCCACAGCGGCAAAATCCAGTTATAAAAAATGTACAAGTGACAGGTCAAATATCAGAAATGTATATTAAAAGATACATTACAGTAGTTATATTCTTGTACATAGGAGCAGTATTATAGTAGTTATAGTCTTGTACATAGGAGCAGTATTATAGTAGTTATATTCTTGTACATAGGAGGCAGTATTATAGTAGTTATATTCTTATACATAGGAGCAGTATTATAGTAGTTATATTCTTGTACATTGAGGCAGTATTATAGTAGTTATATTCTTGTACATAGGAGCAGTATTATAGTAGTTATATTCTTGTACATAGGAGGCAGTATTATATTAGTTATATTCTTATACATAGGAGCAGTATTATAGTAGTTATATTCTTGTACATAGGAGGCAGTATTATAGTAGTTATATTCTTGTACATAGGAGGCAGTATTATAGTAGTTATATTCTTGTACATAGGAGCAGTATTATAGTAGTTATATTCTTGTATATAGAAGCAGTATTATAGTAGTTATATTCTTGTACATAGGAGCAGTATTATAGTAGTTATATTCTTGTACATAGGAGGCAGTATTATAGTAGTTATATTCTTGTACATAGGAGCAGTATTATAGTAGTTATATTCTTATATATAAGAGGCAGTATTATATTAGTTATATTCTTGTACATAGGAGCAGTATTATAGTAGTTATATTCTTGTACATAGGAGGCAGTATTACAGGGAGTGCAGAATTTTTAGGCAAGTTGTATTTTTGAGGATTAATTTTATTATTGAACAACAACCATGTTCTCAATGAACCCAAAAAACTCATTAATATCAAAGCTGAATATTTTTGGAAGTAGTTTTTAGTTTGTTTTTAGTTTTAGCTATTTTAGGGGGATATCTGTGTGTGCAGGTGACTATTACTGTGCATAATTATTAGGCAACTTAACAAAAAACAAATATATACCCATTTCAATTATTTATTTTTACCAGTGAAACCAATATAACATCTCAACATTCACAAATATACATTTCTGACATTCAAAAACAAAACAAAAACAAATCAGTGACCAATATAGCCACCTTTCTTTGCAAGGACACTCAAAAGCCTGCCATCCATGGATTCTGTCAGTGTTTTGATCTGTTCACCATCAACATTGCGTGCAGCAGCAACCACAGCCTCCCAGACACTGTTCAGAGAGGTGTACTGTTTTCCCTCCTTGTAAATCTCACATTTGATGATGGACCACAGGTTCTCAATGGGGTTCAGATCAGGTGAACAAGGAGGCCATGTCATTAGATTTTCTTCTTTTATACCCTTTCTTGCCAGCCACGCTGTGGAGTACTTGGACGCGTGTGGTGGAGCATTGTCCTGCATGAAAATCATGTTTTTCTTGAAGGATGCAGACTTCTTCCTGTACCACTGCTTGAAGAAGGTGTCTTCCAGAAACTGGCAGTAGGACTGGGAGTTGAGCTTGACTCCATCCTCAACCCGAAAAGGCCCCACAAGCTCATCTTTGATGATACCAGCCCAAACCAGTACTCCACCTCCACGTTGCTGGCGTCTGAGTCGGACTGGAGCTCTCTGCCCTTTACCAATCCAGCCACGGGCCCATCCATCTGGCCCATCAAGACTCACTCTCATTTCATCAGTCCATAAAACCTTAGAAAAATCAGTCTTGAGATATTTCTTGGCCCAGTCTTGACGTTTCAGCTTGTGTGTCTTGTTCAGTGGTGGTCGTCTTTCAGCCTTTCTTACCTTGGCCATGTCTCTGAGTATTGCACACCTTGTGCTTTTGGGCACTCCAGTGATGTTGCAGCTCTGAAATATGGCCAAACTGGTGGCAAGTGGCATCTTGGCAGCTGCACGCTTGACTTTTCTCAGTTCATGTGCAGTTATTTTGCGCCTTGGTTTTTCCACACGCTTCTTGCGACCCTGTTGACTATTTTGAATAAAACGCTTGATTGTTCGATGATCACGCTTCAGAAGCTTTGCCATTTTAAAAGTGCTGCATCCCTCTGCAAGATATCTCACTATTTTTGACTTTTCTGAGCCTGTCAAGTCCTTCTTTTGACCCATTTTGCCAAAGGAAAGGAAGTTGCCTAATAATTATGCACACCTAATATAGGGTGTTGATGTCATTAGACCACACCCCTTCTCATTACAGAGATGCACTTCACCTAATATGCTTAATTGGTAGTAGGCTTTCGAGCCTATACAGCTTGGAGTAAGACAACATGCATAAAGAGGATGATGTGGTCAAAATACTCATTTGCCTAATAATTCTGCACGCAGTGTATTCTTGTACATAGGAGCAGTATTATAGTAGTTATATTCTTGTACATAGGAGCAGTATTATAGTAGTTATATTCTTGTACATAGGAGGCAGTATTATAGTAGTTATATTCTTGTATATAGAAGCATTATTATAGTAGTTATATTCTTGTACATAGAAGCAGTATTATAGTAGTTATATTCTTGTACATAGAGGCAGTATTATAGTAGTTATATTCTTGTACATAGGAGCAGTATTATAGTAGTTATATTCTTGTATATAGAAGCAGTATTATAGTAGTTATATTATTGTACATAGAAGCAGTATTATAGTAGTTATATTCTTGTACATAGAGGCAGTATTATAGTAGTTATATTCTTGTACATAGGAGCAGTATTATAGTAGTTATATTCTTGTATATAGAAGCAGTATTATAGTAGTTATATCCTTGTACATAGGAGCAGTATTATAGTAGGTATATTCTTGTATATAGGAGCAATATTATAGTAGTTATATTCTTGTACATAGAAGGCAGTATTATAGTAGTTATATTCTTGTACATAGGAGCAGTATTATAGTAGTTATATTCTTGTACATAGGAGCAGTATTATAGTAGTTATATTCTTGTACATAGGAGGCAGTATTATAGTAGTTATATTCTTGAACATAGGAGCAGTATTATAGTAGTGATATTCTTGTACATAGGAGCAGTAATATAGTAGTTATATTCTTGAACATAGGAGCAGTATTATAGTAGTTATATTCTTGTACATGGGAGCAGTATTATAGTGGTTATATTCTTGTACATAGGAGGCAGTATTATAGTAGTTATATTCTTGTACATAGGAGCAGTATTATAGTAGTGATATTCTTGTACATAGGAGCAGTAATATAGTAGTTATATTCTTGAACATAGGAGCAGTATTATAGTAGTTATATTCTTGTACATGGGAGCAGTATTATAGTAGTTATATTCTTGTACATAGGAGGCAGTATTATAGTAGTTATATTCTTGTACATAGGAGGCAGTATTATAGTAGTTATATTCTTGTACATAGGAAGCAGCATTATAGCAGTTATATTCTCATACACAGGAGCAGTATTATATTAGTTATATTCTTGTACATAGGAGCAGTATTATAGCAGTTATATTCTTGTACATAGGAGCAGTATTATAGCAGTTATATTCCTGTACACAGGAGCAGTATTATAGTAGTTATATTCTTGTACATAGGAGCAGTATTATAGTAGTTATATTCTTGTACATAGGATCAGTATTATAGTAGTAATATTCTTGTACATAGGAGCAGTATTATAGTAGTTATATTCTTGTACATAGGAGCAGTATTATAGTAGTTATATTCTTGTACATAGGAGCAGTATTATAGTAGTTATATTCTTGTACATAGGAGGCAGTATTATAGTAGTTATATTCCTGTACATTGGAGGCAGTATTATAGTAGTTATATTCTTGTACATAGGAGGCAGTATTATAGTAGTTATATTCTTGTACATAGGAAGCAGCATTATAGCAGTTATATTCTTGTACATAGGAGCAGTATTATAGTAGTTATATTCTTGTACATATGAGGCAGTATTATAGCAGTTATATTATTGTACATAGGAGCAGTATTATAGTAGTTATATTCTTGTACATATGAGGCACTATTATAGTAGTTATATTCTTGTACATAGGAGGCAGTATTATAGTAGTTATATTATTGTACATAGGAGGCAGTATTATAGTAGTTATATTCTTGTACATAGGAGCAGTATTATAGTAGTTATATCCTTGTACATAGGAGGCAGTATTATAGTAGTTATATTCTTGTATATAGGAGCAGTATTATAGTAGTTATATTATTGTATATAGGAGAAGTATTATAGTAGTTATATTCTTTCTTGTACATAGGAGCAGTATTATAGTAGTTATATTCTTGTACATAGGAGGCAGTATTATAGTAGTTATATTCTTGTACATAGGGGCAGTATTATAGTAGTTATATTCTTGTACATAGGAGGCAGTATTATAGTAGTTATATTCTTGTACATAGGAGGCAGTATTATAGTAGTTATATTCTTGTACATAGGAGCAGTAATATAGTAGTTATATTCTTGCACATAGGAAAAGTATGATTGTAGGTGTATTTTTGTACTTGGAGACACTATTATGGTAATTCAGATGTTCATCTAAAAAATATTTGTCATAATAAGTAAGAAAAAATGTCTTTATGTAGAGTTTTTTTTTAAAGATTTCACTTATTACATTAATTTGAAATTGGTTTAGCAGATGTTGGTGGTAATTCTTGTCTTTAGTCACGGGGGGTGCAGTGATGTGTTGTACATCAGGATCTGGATTGTCATACTAACATCATCAGTCTCGGGGAATAAATAAGTATCTCACAAACAAACACGCTAATTATCCGGTCATGATTATGGTTTACCTCTATTAATAAATGAAAAAAATCACACATGTGCAAATCAATAAGAATGAATTATGTAGCAATCCTGTTCATTGACGGTGTGAATAATCATAATGATATAGGAATTAGAAACCTTAATATATATATTTTTTTTATTTAATTAGTTTTTTTCTGCAAGGTGAATAGAAGGTTAGTGAAGAAAGGCATGCTGGGTTATCATCCCCTCTGGTCTGACATGCTGTGAATTGCTCTCATACAATAAAATCTTCCATAATCATGTACAGGAATTAACTGATTCACTAGAAAAGTAGGCGATCCCTTACTGGGCCAAATTCCGAACACAATAAGGATTTTTAGCAGAACACAACCCAATATTTTTAGATCTGTCAGGTTTTTCCCAGATTCCAAATCCTTTGTTGCTAAATGTAACAACTCAGCTGAGAATTGAGAATGAAATGAATGGAGGACATGACTGGAGAACTTCAGGGTTTGTCTGTAGTTTGCTACCGCGATGATATATAGGTTTGCAGAGGAGCTGCATACACAAAACGGTAGGATATTTTTAATCAATACTATTTGCAAAATTACATCCTTTCCTATGATACCAGCACTAAATGTGAGCTTTTAGCTAGAACTATTAATGAGACTCAAGGCAGCCATAGAAGTGCAGGAACATTGGAAGGATCAAGGATATTTCCCTTCAGTTCTATAGAATTTCCACAGGGACTTTCCGCTATAATTGACAACCGCTGCCCTGCATGGTCCTATGCTCAGAAACTCTAGACAGGTGTGTCCAGCTCTGCAGTCCTTGAAAACTTTCCTCCTTCAGCACCTTGGACGGCTCCCAGACCGTGAGGCTCGAGCTCCAGATTAGGTTTTGCAGCCTCCCTTCTGCTGACTCAGAGATTTTTTAGATTTGTACTTGTGGAAAAGCTCCAATGAGTGAAGACCAAGCGCTCGGGGCTCCAATACCCATCACATTTACAAATGAGTTCATAAAATTATGCCTGGTACTTGCCAAGCTTAGCCGGCTGGCTGTCTTTTCCTTGAGTCGGCGGCAGTCGCCTTATAAATGTGAGGTAGGTAGAAGCCTTAATGAGGCCACATGACGGATGCTGTTAATAAGTCAGACATTTATGGCCTACAAAACTCAATTTTCAGCGTTTTCGTTTTTTAAGACTGACATTATCTTGCTCGGGACTTTGCAAATTTGCCACATCCCTGGAAGTCTTCCCAGCGTGGAGGGTGAAAAATGAATCAGCCTACGGTTTTTGAGAGATAAAATTAGGAATGTACCTTTTTTCTGAAACTTTGCCCCAAGGTTAGAACACAAGTGACAAACGCTTCTTGATAAATTTTGGCCGCCTTAAACGCCGGGACTGACTTTTGTTAAGCTGTGATAGCAGATACAATGTATCCTCTCGGACGCCGCCGAGGCACGCGTTCTCCAATTATATTCCTGTCTTCACATGGATAACGTGATTTAGGAGGAAATCTAGAGATGACAATGAAAACCTCCACAGAAGAGGCAACTAAAGGCCTTGTGTGAGATTAACCCCTTAAAGGGGTTATGTCATCTGAGACATTGGTGGCATATTGCTAGGATATGCTACCAATGGGAGATGTGTGCAGGTCCTACCTCTGTGACCCACACCTATTGCTCGAACAGGGCCCCCAAAGTGAACGAGGGCCCACAGCAGAAGCTAGGCCCCCCTCTATTCACTTCGATTGAAATTCCGAAAATAGCCGAGTGCCAGCTCAGCTCTATCTGAAACTCCCATAGAGGCCAATAGGGAGATGACCATATGCACTCCCTATGCACTGACTCAGCTATTTTCGGCACATGCTCGGTGTGCTCTCCTTTACTTTTAAGCCCCATTTTATAGATCCTAGTGATATGCACCAATGTCTCAGATGAAACAACCCCTTTAACGGATACGGTCTCTCTTGGACTTTCATTTTCACATTTCAAAATGCCATAACTTTTTTATTTTTCCATCCACATAGTCTTACAGTGGCTTATTTTGTTGGGGGACAAACTGTATTTTTAAATGGCACCATATTGGGGTACATATGTACATATAATGTATAACTATCTTTTTTTTTTTAGGGAGGGGGGGGCGAGTGAAGCACAGCAATTCCATCACAGTTTTTTGAGTTTAGATTTCTGGAATTCACAGTGCCATACAAGCGGCGTGATAGTTATTCTGTGTCAGTTTGATTATGGTGATACCAAATTTATATAGTTGTTTAATGTATTGATTTCTCCTAAACAAATGACCAAAAATTTGTATTCATTGAAACCCAAACTTTTTGGGAAAATTAGTGTTTTTACTAGGATTTATTTTAAAAGTTTTCCAAACATTGTTTTTAAACTTTTTTTTTTACTTTTTATTTCCAGTAGGGCACTTGAGCTTGCGATTCTCTGACTGCTCATATAATGCACTGTAATACTTCTGCATAACAGTGTATTATGTCTGTCAGTGCCCGGGGCAGGGCCTAATAAGCTCCAGTAACTGGGAGTCACGTAGCCTATTGTTAGGCCCAAGGCTGCCATAGCAACCATCAGCAATCAAGCCACGGGGGTGTTCATAGGTTGAGAGAAGGACCCCTCTCTATAACTATTTAGATGCCATAGTCAACAGTGAGTGAGGGGCCAGCTGAAAAATACAGCCGGCTCCCATAAGGTACGACACGAGCGCAGCTCCTGAGCCCGCACCATCATTGCGCTGTAGTAGAATGGAAAGTTGTAGGAATCACCTCCCTTCAGTGATGTATTATTACAGCACAGGGTGGGAAAAGGTTAAAAAAAAATGTTCTAGAAACAGCACCACTTTATCGATGGGCTGTGTATGGTATTGCAGCTCAGCTCCATTCAAGTCAATGGAGCTGCAATACTAAAAACAGCCTACTGACAATGATGGTGCTGTTTTTAAAATAAAACACATACTAAATTAGATAATCAGACCCCCCTCCCCCAGTGATGTTCACATTTAACCCCTTCTTTGAATACAATCTTCCATGCTATACATTGCGTCCTCTTTTATACATTGTATCAAGCCTTCAGGCTTCTCCCTGCAGAGTCTTCTGAAAGTGTAACAGCTGATTTAAGGTGAACCATATTTATAAGACGTCTCTGGCGGCATTTACCAAATGTTAATTGTCAGTTGGCGCGAAGAATAAATGACTCAGGATGCAGACGGCGGAAAACAGACTGACATTTGTCAAGCTTAAGCATGTGTCGTCCTCCTGAGTCAGCCTCCATTATATAGCATACAATTCCAGGTATTTATAGATTCAAAAATTTAAAGGGGAATTCCACCAAATGAGTAAAAGCCCCCAATATGCAATCCCATTGTCCACTGATAACATTGTTGCACATTTGACCTCATTCACGCTCTGCACAGTTGCCTGACCAGATTGTCATATACATATATAAAGGCAAAGTCTGACCGTACTGTATCATTCTGACTTCAAGGATGATCCCTGTGGTTGGACCCAATGCTTTTGGATAAAAAGGGGCACCTATGGCAAAATTTAATTAACCCATGACCTGGTACCCATATAAGCATTTAAAAGGGGGGCTCCACCTAAAATCATTTCTTTAACATGGCAAGGGTCTAGGCGCTCAGATTACCAACATATGTGGATTTAAAGGGACAGACTATTCCGGATTACTACTGCTCGAAAATCATCATCCCAGCAAATCAATGACACAACCCTCCTGCAACTTTATCTTAGTTTATATTTTCATTTATTTATTTTATTTATTTAGTTAATATATTTGAATTTCTTTTGTACATTTGAATTTTATAGTATTGTTTTGTTTTGACATTTTTTTTTTTTTACAGGCGAGGTCAGAGTTTAAAGGCAATGCCACATAAATGAAATGTCATTTGTCACATCCTTCTCCTTCCAACGAGGGTTGTGGCTTTTCCAGTCTGTAAACCCTCGGTTATCAATAAATGAATAGGTTTTCTTGTCCCTTTCCAGCTCTGGCTCAGATTGTTCCCCCATGTAGGGTTCAATGGTATAAAGCTCAGTGGGGGCATCGCATGTATAAATTTATTGGACTCTTATCTCCCTAATGGTCTTGGAATCCTGTGTCAGAAGCGAAGATTGCCCTGGAAGCTCGGAGCCGCCGTCTGCACGCTCTACATTCGCTTGGCTCGGCGTTCGCCTGTTGCTGCAATAGCTGGGACTATTTCTGTGCACTTGGCTCATCCAGAGTCCCAGATGCGGGCGATGGTGGCATGTGCACGGGTGGCTGGCTCCTTAGATGTTTTTGACACATATTCCATTAGTATTATGACTGAATGTGTGATAAATGTGGCTGCTGATATCAGCTGCTCTATATCATTATTTCGCCTTTTTTCATCCTATCATTTCTCTTCACCGGTTTTACAATCCACAACGCGGCCAACATAATGACTTAATGACAGGACGGAAATATTATCTCAGATGCTCATATTTTATCACATTATAGAGTTATTATGTCAATTTCATTTATTTAAAGGGAGCATTATCTCTGATTTTCTTTTTATCATTACCCTTTTTTTTTTAAACCTGTTTTTTTATTTTCTAATGTCATTTTTTTTCCTTTTATTTGTGCCGTTGACAGCATTCAGACATTTGACAATGAAGGTGATGCCTGAAGGTGACTCATTGACTTCTATGGTGGGCGTGCAAAAAAGCAATTGTGCAGGGAGGGAGAGGAAGTACGCTGTGACCATTTACTGTGATTACTGGATCCTGTGTTATCTACACAGATAGGTGTTACCTGTCACTGGAATCCTGCCTGTGATGATAATAAGATTACTACTGAGAAGTGATCTCTACCTGTCAGCTGATCATGAGGCTCAGAGTCAAGATTTCAGAATTATTTTGAAGACATGAGAATTAAAAAAAACACTTTTTTAAACATATTTAAAATAATAATGATTTATAGAATGTTTCTCGTTCTGAATATGCATTTATTTCAAAGGGGTTGTTGGGCTGTACATATTGATGTCCTATCCTCAAGATATCAGATTGGTTGGGTCGAGTGAATGGGACCTGAGCTACAGAACCGAACATGACCATTGGCCTCCACACAGTGGACTGAGCTGTTTGCTTCTGGTTCCGTCCCACCTGCTGGGAACAACTGATTGATGGGGGTCCTGGTCGTCAGACCCCCCCACAGCAATCTGGTATGATTACCAATCCAGAGAATAGGTCATCAATCTTTAGGAACTGGACAATCATTTCATATGCTTGGTGCAAATCCAACTTGACTGAACCAGAGGAAGAGAGATTCTTACGGTGTCTACATGAGACTTTTTATTTGCTTTTGCAACATTTTTCAAAAACAGTGTTGGTAAAACAGAGAAGAAGCCATTAAAGTACAGTAAATGCACGATCAGAGGAAGGAGGAGAAGGCAATCTAAAGCTGCCGGGCGAGGTGAGTTGAGGAGGCAGACTGGTAAACCTTGATGCTTACCCGAGATGCAGTAAGTGGTACATTAGCCCTGCAAAAGTGTACGGCCATAGGTTAAATCCCATCTTCCCGCTCAGCTTTGGCCCTCCTGAGTCTTGATATTTATCCCAGTTTAGAGACACTAAAACTTTAATCCTTAAACGTTCCAGCTCTGAAATGAAATCATTGCCTAAAGTGTTAATCCTCCTGATGGAGAAATCCCGATAACGGCGAGATCACGGCTCGCTAAGCCGAAGCTAAGGAAATGCCAACAAAGATTATAGACAATTTGCTTGATAATGAGCATCTCGGATTGATTAGTGTCTCTGTGGCCTTTTCAATTTTTTCCTGATCCAACCCATGGAGCAAGAATCCATGCAAAGTATCAAGATCAACCTCTAAACAAATGCAAGCGAATTACAGACTTTTCATCTTTATTCGCAAAATATTCTAAATCAGCCTAGAAGGGAAGGTGGATGATACTACTATGATGAATTGCTGACCATGAATCTGCTCTGTATAGATGCTGGAATGAAAGTGATACTGAATGATTCGGATCCCTCCTGCTCAGACTCCGCTTGTGATCTGCAATACCACACGCAACCAGGTGTGGTGCTATTCTCTAAAAGGTGAAGCATGCCAATGTCCTAGTGTTTGCAGTGAAGATAACTGAGGTCATCCCTCCCAGCTCTTTGCAATGTCAGGGTGATAAGTCGGGTTGTGTGGAAGTGTACCCTATTAGCGGAAATAGGCACCTCCTGCCTGAAAGTGACTCTTGCAATATTATTAAGTGACTCTTATATCATTAAAATTTAAGGAAACCTGTCACATTGAACATGCAGTTGATGTGCCAGCAACATCTTATAGAGCAGGATTGATATATAGTTTTGTGGGATGATATTTAGTAGAACTTATGGATTGAAATCCCTGAACTTTCCATACTTAGGAGTCCAGTGGGCGGTCCTAACCAGTGATTGACAGCAATCTTTGTATGCGGGCTGTGCAATAAATGCTGTCAAGTGCCAATCATTGTGTGAGACTGGACTTCTAAGAATGGAAAGAGCAGGATCTCATCAGGTCAGCAGCTGCCGGTCTATAACATGATACGGGAAGATTTGGCTGTATTTTCCTAGGGACAGGTCAAGGAGTAGGGAGCTGGTCAGATCGGCTGTTTGACCCATTCTTTGTCTTTCGCCATGGACACTGGATAAATTAATTTACGTTTTCATGTTTTCATTTTACTCCGAACTTCTAGTTACTTTGTAGCTAAATTTTACTCCCCAAAATGATATTCATAAAATGCATTTCTGTCTGGTCACAAAACGATTAAGTGTTACTCCTGCTGTGTCACTGAATGTAATCGGGAATGAGATGCAAATCTTATGCAAATGTTCTTAAAAAGTCTCCAATTCCTGATCGTGTGAAAGCAGTGGAGCCGGGCACTGGAACATCGCTCAGCCGGAGAAGGATTGTCACCATTTTACTGTTTACGTAGATTGAGCACATGGTTTTCTGATTTTAACCTTGTAAAAACTTAGACTTTCTCTTTACAGCTCCTCCTGGAGAAAAACCCAGAGCTAGGTCATGGACATGGTGAGATAGGGTCTGTAAGGGGCATACGAAGGGGGTACAACTCTGGGGGGTAGGAGTGGAAGGGTTCAAGGTACTTTGTGGCTTGTGAAACTACTGATAGATTCTCACCATGATATATATTCATATTTATATATTCATTTCAGCACCATCATGTGAAGGGACAGACGTTGCCACCATCTGAGCACATTTACGGTTTATAAATTCAGTTGTCACTTTTTCTGTCCCCCTGAAGACTTTAAGGAATTGGCTACTTTTTATTCACACTTCACAATCTGTGTTTATTCACCATGAACTTTAAGTCTCCTTTTAAGATTATGCATAGTAGAAATATTGCAAGCTCCTCGGGGGTAGCAACCAATATTTTGAGAAATTTTCTGTATGTGATGTTAACATAGATATCTCCACTGGAAAATTCTGAGGCCGACCCTCTGATTTCTGCCAGAGATGTCCAGTTTGCCATTACTCAGATCCACGTGGGGATTAGCCCCATCTAAGTAGTTGTTTGGGCCAAATATAAAATTTATTGCAAACTTTTCTAGTATCCCTTCAGTATCCCTCCTTATCATGTAACCATGGTGGACATTTCTTGCCATGTTGTCATTGACATCCATAAAGACACTCATGTTCTCAATGCCACAATGACATCATTTCATCCTCAATGACATTGGATTCCATGGTAGTGGTGGACCGCCATAGTCAAGTGAAGCAACATCACTGTGGATGTAATGCCATCACGTAGGATCCTTAGCAAAATGTGACTAAGGACCCAGGAGACCAGGGGGTTGGCAGCTGCTGAGGGGTTTGGGACAGAGCAGACATGGCATAGACTCCTACATTTTTTATGTGAATTCTGTGCAGTACAGCAGATGAATTCTCAAGAGAAGATGTCCCGGGCTCGGCCTGAATGTATTCTGAGTGTTTAAGCAAACATTATATATTCTTTTTATTCCTTTTTTTGATCCAGAATCACTAGAGGTGTTTTTATTTCCCCTGTTCTGTAAACCAAGATATCAGTGCATAATTATGTGCAGCGAAACACCGGCGATACAATCTGTAATCTCTTCGGTGCTAGAGGGGGCATGCGATGGGATAAAGATACGTGTGACCAAACAGACTAGATAGATTCATAGAGACACAAAGATTCTGAAGAAATAGACATGGCGCCCTACTGAGAAACTGAATGCAAGTCAGCAGGGTTTTTTCTGAACTGTGTTCGGTCTATCTGAGAAATATCTGGTTGTGTTCTCTATTATAAATCCACTGTGTGACCGGAGGGCTGAGCGCCGAACATTTTACAATTTCATTGGTATGGTCAGTTACAGAACCTGTTTTCCCAGGTAGCAAGTCCAGGGTGTAACATGATTGTTGGCTATGGGCAAAGGTATACAGTGGAGGCCCAATATTCTTCTAGGACATCTCTAACCCCCCTCATGTGTGCCCCTGACCCCCTGCCCATTCTCCTCAGACAGAGCTCTGTGGGATGTGAGACATTGAGCCATAGAAGAAGGGGTGGAGTAGAAGAGGAAAAATACATAATCACGGGTGCTCTGATGGGCATGAAGAACATTGGGGTGCAACGTGCTAGACATGTTAGGCTCCTCTTCCTTATGGTGCCCTGTGAGCAGTGTATTTTGCATAAAAAGTGCATCCACATTTTCCAACTTCTCATAACCCATTTTTAGACTCTGAAAATGCCTGACAACACATAATAAATTCAGTGCCCATCATGTACTATCTTGATCCAATATTCACCGAAAGTCTGGGGCATTTTGCTTAGTAAATCTCCTCCATAATTTAATGTTGAGAGATAAAAAGTAACCCTGGGGCCTTTGATGAAGCATTATTAAGAACCTTTTGGGTGGTCCCAAGACTTTCACCTCAATGCATTCCTATTTACTTATGGTCCCCTTTACCGACATGTAGAGGAACGGAAGTGACAACGGCTCTGAGCACACATTTGGTCTAAAAATTCAGCTTTTGATACTGTCCCACATAGAAGGCTTATCAATAAATTGCAGTCTTTGTGCTTGGACTCCCATATTGTTGAATGGATTAGGCAGTGGCTGAGGGACAGACAACAGAGGGTTGGAGTCAATGGAGTATATTCAGACCATGGTCTTGTTACCAGTGGGGTACCTCAGGGATCTGTTCTGGGACCCATATTGTTTAATATCTTTATCAGCGAAATTGCAGAAGGCCTCGATGGTAAGGTGCGTCTTTTTGCTGATGACACAAAGATTTGTAACAGGGTTGATGTTCCTGGAGGGATACACCAAATGGAAAAGGATTTAGGGAAACTAGAGGAATGGTCAGAAATCTGGCAACTAAAATTTAATGTTGATAAGGGCAAGATAATGCACCTGGGGCGTAAAAACCAAGAGCAGAATATAAAATCAGTGGTACAGTCCTAACCTCAGTATCTGAGGAAAGGGATTTAGGGGTCATTATTTCAGAAGACTTAAAGGTAGGCAGACCATGTCATAGAGCAGCAGGTGATGCTAGCAGAATGCTGGGGTGTATAGGGAGAGGCATTACCAGTAGAGAGGGGGAGGCGCTCATGCCGCTCTACAGAGCACTAGTGAGACCTCATCTGGAGTATTGTGCGCAGTACTGGAGACCATATCTCCAGAAGGATATTGATACTTTGGAGAGAGTTCAGAGAAGAGCTACTAAACTGGTACATGGATTGCAGGATAAAACTTACCAGGAAAGATTAAAGGACCTTAACATGTATAGCTTGGAAGAAAGACGAGACAGAGGGGATATGATAGAAACTGCTAGATACATAAAGGGAATCAACAAGGTAAAAGAGGAGAGAAGATTTAAAAGAAGAAAAACTGCTACAAGAGGACATCGTTTTAAATTAGAGAGGCAAAGGTTTAAAAGTAATATCAGGAAGTATTACTTTACTGAGAGAGTAGTGGATGCATGGAATAGCCTTCCTGCAGAAGTGGTAGCTGCAGATACAGTGAAGGAGTTTAAGCATGCATGGGATAGGCATAAGGCCATCCTTCATATAAGATAGGGCCGGGGGCTATCCATAGTATTCAGTATATTGGGCAGACTAGATGGGCCAAATGGTTCTTATCTGCCGACACATTCTATGTTTCTATGTACCCAGAAGAGGTTGGGAAAGGGGTTATATTTTGGTCATACTGCACTATCTGAATTGCCTTGTTGATGTGAAAATATGAGCCCTCATTTGAAGTTATATGTATTAGAGTATTACAAGCTCCTCGGGGGCGGCAATCAGTATTTTGGGTACTGTTCTGCATGCTTGTGCACTTTAGGCTTTGGATTTACCAACTTCAAAACCCACGGCATTGATCTGCTGCTGATTCGTAGTATTTCATGGCATAAATCTGCATTCGGATTAGCCCTATTGTAATATGTGTGGCTAATTACCACAGGTTCCACAAGTTACTCCCTTTTTTCCATATATTAAAGTCTGCAGTGGGAAAATTCTGGTCTGTATGAATTAGGGCATGGATTCTTACTGAAATCAGTGAGAGACACCTTGTGGCTGGATCTCACCCAGATCTCGGCGTGGAATATGCTTTAGAATCAATTTACAAACATAAACTTAAAGGGAACCTGGCACCAGTTTTATGGTGTCCTAACTAAGGGCAACATAAATAAGTGACTGATTCTCTTAGCACAATGCTGGGTCACTTTCTTTAATTTACCCAGTCAATCTGCCAACATCTTGTATTGAAAAGCTCCAGCTGATAATGATGAGTCATGAATATTCATGAGCTCCTGACTCTCCCCGCCGACCTGCTGCTGAATGACAGTTTGTTTCCATATTAATCAGCAGCAGGTGGGCAGGGGAGTGGCTATAGCTCTGAATTAAATATACGCTGGACTCAATGACATCACGCTGGACTCCAATCAGCTCATTAGCATGCGGCATGCGGCATCTTTGTGTGTATATTATGAGGTAACCATCTGTCACGCCAGTAAGTGAATACATCTAAGGTACTTTTTAGTAGTTAATGATTGTATTTAATTAGTTAGATTATAATCAAATATCCACATGACAGGTTCCCTTTAAAGTAAGTTACTAGCACACTTGAAGTACCTCTTTACAGTTATATGTAGTAAAATACTGAAAGCTCCTCGGGGGCGGCAACCAATGTTTTGGGTAATATTCTGTATATGTTTGTATTATATAATGGCACTAACAATGTGCCCTTCAGACTTGCTGCTACCATATATTGAATAACTGGATGCACTTACTGCAGCTTCTATATTTCAGATAACATTCTCCTCTAATTTTCACTAATAAAATTAAACAAAGACGGGAAGTCATTATGTCTGTAAATAAGCTGAGTCTGTCGAGATGTTTCTCTCAATCCTTCCATGATTTCCTTAAGACCAAATGTAAACTTCAATATGATGAGAGCGAACAGTTGGAAAAACAAAGTTATTTCCACTAATGAGAAATAAATGAACTTCTAATATTACAGCTTTGGGAAATACCAAATGAAATCGACATTGTCAGAATTATCTCCATCTGTAAATAAAGTCTCTGCCTGCGAGACCAGGCGGAAAAACACAGATCTGACTTATCATAGGAGAAAATTACAAGAATTAAAATGACACTTTATGAATGATCATTCCTCTAAATGTCTTAAAGGGGTTTCCTGGGATCCAGCTAGTCCGCTTTATTTACACAGAACACATCTGTAGAACAAAGTTTGTAATATACTTATGTCCCAAGTTCCGACTATTCGGGAATTGGGTCTTTTCATGCTCCTCTTCTAAAAATCCAGGTTCCCTAATGTCACATCCCATATCTGGTTTCTGGCCTGGACTATGAGCGGGATGTCAATTCTAATGTGGACGGAGCCACAACTGCTCATCTCTCTGGCACATATGCAGATGTCATAAATTCAAGAGTTTGCTCATGCTCCAGGGAGAAAAATAGATCTTGCACCATAAATAGCAGAAGTGACATACCATTTATAGCCCAGGCTGGAAGAGGATATGATGTTCATGGAAGCAGGGTTTTAAGGAGCATCACGTTGATGGGTTCATAAATGGCCGATCCACTCAACTTCAGCATGGTATATCATATATATAACTGTATTACAATCTTCCTTCTACAGGCGAGACATGTATCATTAAGATGAGTTTGCTGGACTTGCTGGGACCTGGACCAATTTAAAGGTAAACTCCAAAAACTGGAGCATTCCATTGTGATCTTTCATAATGGAACCCATCTAAGGGATTATTTCCTAAGTATGTGGACCCCTTGTAGAGGCCAATCGCAATCAATCTCATGGAGTAAAATTATATATTGTGTGTATTCATACATGTCACCAGCACATCTAGACTAAGCTGCAAAGAAAAGCAACATGACAGCGCAGACCTTGCAATGGATCTTCTTGACCATCTTTCTAGGCAGCAGGTATTGTTTAGACAACACGTTCTTCTGCCCAGAAATGATAATTTAGCTGCATGCATGAACGCTTGTTTCCCCAGATGAACAAGCGTTTCGCTCATTTATCAAGTTATCTAAGGCACCTTGAGATGGGCAGATTATCAAGAATGAGCGTTTGTAGGAATGTTTATCCACGATAATCTTCTTGAAAATTAGACAGTGCAAACCCGTATTAAGGAGAAGTCCACCCCTGTGACTTTATGAGGTTGATTATTTATAAATAATTGAATGAATGAATGAATAAAAGAACATGTGATTACCTGTAATACTGTTTGGCTCATTGGCATAGCATGTCATGGGGCATGTGAAAAGGGCTTGACAACTGTTTAGAGTGAATTCTTAAATATGAGAATAAGATAGGCTTGACAAGGCTTAGTAAATAAAAGTTTACTAAACAATATCAAAATTAAGTAACAATCACTTAGCCTGTAACAATGGGAATGACCCTGTCAACCAGAATGCAACCTGGGACATGGCTGACACCCCATCGTAATACAAGAGAGAGATAGTAACAAGTCAACATGTTACCCAATCAATGCCACAATGTTACACACCTAGAACTGTTCTAGCTCATAGGCCCTCCTAAAAAGTTCTCCAATGTGTACAACGCATGCACAATGACCTTAGTCCATAGGAATGCGGCTTAAAAACAATATTGCTCACTATCTCACAATAACAATTAGTATCACTTAGTCACTACATTAAAAGGTAATAATTAAAGGGAAAGAACCACTAAAAATAACTGGAAATAAATTTGCCACGGCAACACCTGCAATTGAAGCAAAATACCTGATGGTTATGTCAACCATTAGGGTTCAAATATGCATCCATTCCTTTGGTCACTGGATTGGGAGGGGGGTACAAAGTACAAAAAACTAGCCCCCATGGGCCCTATGATAGTAGCACCTGCAATTGGGGAACATCCTGATGGCTACATCAAGCCATACTCTTTAGAGCAGAGGTTTCAACACACATCAGTCCCTTTATTTCTTGAATTAGGAAGGTGGTGCACCTACAGTTTGGCTATGCCACAATTTACTCTTACAGGGCTTATGGCACCAACACCTTCCATATCACAATTACCAGGATGGGGGAAGATGCAAGATCTGAGACCCCATTATGATTGCTTGGCCATTAAAATGCTCTGATACTCTTAGGTAAATGGGCAGAAACTTTTCATATGAACAGAATGTGCAAATTTGTTCAACAGAATTTTGATTAAATGCATGATAAGTAAAATGTGCTGTTTTATTACACAGTGCACATATACAATCCGGCAGCAGCCTCCATATATCCGGACACTCGCCAAGTTCAGTGGGGCGGTGATGATAAATCTCAGGCCGAGGCCGTATGTCTTTGCTTTGCTTTTGGTGCTCAGGTAAACAGCGCGCTCACCCACACGGCGGGCGGAGGCGTGATGACAAATTGGCTTCATTGCTGAGTCCCTGCAGCCGGCCTGTCATCTCACATCGTAAATCCAACGTGTCATTAAGAAAAAAAAAAAGAGGAAGTCATTAAAAAATCTTCATTTACATCTTTATGGCCCGAACAAGGAAAGATTCCATAAACTTAACAAGTGGCTTCAGAAGTTTTTGCTCTGAGACGCATAATCTAAAAGGAGATGAAAAGGGACATTTTACTACAATCGAGTGAAGCGGGATATTTTATTTTATAATGATATTCATTGCTTTCGGGAGACCTCAAGGGCTTGCACTCTTGTCTGTCAGACAGGAAAATGGAAATGACGCATTATTACAGATCTCTATCGGAGAAGATTATAACACAGGAAGTCAGTGTATACAGGATCTGATGGTTGCTGGTGTGTTTATACCGGGCTGCGGAGAAAGTACACATAATATGAGAGCATGATCAATCACACATGGACATTGTACGGAACCATAAACTGGTACACAGAGGGCAGTACATAGGAGCAGTATTATAGTAGTTATATTCTTGTACATAGGAGCAGTATTATAGTAGTTATATTCTTGTACATAGGAGCAGTATTATAGTAGTTATATTCTTGTACATAGGAGGCAGTATTATAGTAGTTATATTCTTGTACATAGGAGGCAGTATTATAGTAGTTATATTCGTGTACATAGGAGGCAGTATTATAGCAGTTATATTCTTGTACATAGGGGGCAGTATTATAGTAGTTATATTCTTGTACATAGGAGGCAGTATTATAGTAGTTATATTCTTGTACATAGGAGCAGTATTATAGAAGTTATATTATTGTACATAGGAGGCAGTATTATAGTAGTTATATTCTTGTACATAGGAGCAGTATTACAGTAGTTATATTCGTGTACATAGGAGGCAGTACTATAGCAGTAATATTCTTGTACATAGGGGGCAGTATTATAGTAGTTATATTCTTGTACATAGGAGCAGTATTATAGAAGTTATATTCTTGTATATAGGAGGCAATACTATAGCAGTAATATTCTTGTACATAGGAGGCAGTACTAAAGCAGTTATATTATTGTACATAGGAGGCAGTATTATAGTAGTTATATTCTTGTACATAGGAGGCAGTATTATAGTAGTTATATTCTTGTACATAGGAGCAGTATTATAGTAGTTATATTCTTGTACATAGGAGCAGTATTATAGTAGTTATATTCTTGTACATAGGAGCAGTATTATAGTAGTTATATTCTTGTACATAGGAGCAGTATTATAGTAGTTATATTCTTGTACATAGGAGGCAGTACTATAGCAGTAATATTCTTGTACATAGGGGGCAGTATTATAGTAGTTATATTATTGTACATAGGAGCAGTATTATAGTAGTTATATTCTTGTACATAGGAGCAGTATTATAGAAGTTATATTCTTGTATATAGGAGGCAATACTATAGCAGTAATATTCTTGTACATAGGAGGCAGTACTAAAGCAGTTATATTATTGTACATAGGAGGCAGTATTATAGTAGTTATATTCTTGTACATAGGAGGCAGTATTATAGTAGTTATATTCTTGTACATAGGAGCAGTATTATAGTAGTTATATTCTTGTACATAGGAGCAGTATTATAGTAGTTATATTCTTGTACATAGGAGCAGTATTATAGTAGTTATATTATTGTACATAGGAGCAGTATTATAGTAGTTATATTCTTGTACATAGGAGGCAGTATTATAGTAGTTATATTCTTGTACATAGGAGCAGTATTATAGTAGTGATATTCTTGTACATAGGAGGCAGTATTATAGTAGTGATATTCTTGTACATAGGAGGCAGTATTATAGTAGTTATATTGTTGTACATGGGAGCAGTATTATAGTGGTTATATTCTTGTACATAGGAGCAGTATTATAGTGGTTATATTCTTGTACATAGGAGCAGTATTATAGTAGTTATATTCTTGTACATAGGAGCAGTATTATAGTAGTTATATTCTTGTACATAGGAGCAGTATTATAGTAGTTATATTCTTGTACATAGGAGCAGTATTATAGTAGTTATATTCGTGTACATAGGAGGCAGTACTATAGCAGTTATATTCTTGTACATAGGGGGCAGTATTATAGTAGTTATATTCTTGTACATAGGAGGCAGTATTATAGTAGTTATATTCTTGTACATAGGAGCAGTATTATAGAAGTTATATTATTGTACATAGGAGGCAGTATTATAGTAGTTATATTCTTGTACATAGGAGGCAGTATTATAGTAGTTATATTCTTGTACATAGGAGGCAGTATTATAGTAGTTATATTCTTGTACATAGGAGCAGTATTATAGAAGTTATATTATTGTACATAGGAGCAGTATTATAGTAGTTATATTCTTGTACATAGGAGCAGTATTACAGTAGTTATATTCGTGTACATAGGAGGCAGTACTATAGCAGTAATATTCTTGTACATAGGGGGCAGTATTATAGTAGTTATATTCTTGTACATAGGAGCAGTATTATAGAAGTTATATTCTTGTATATAGGAGGCAATACTATAGCAGTAATATTCTTGTACATAGGAGGCAGTACTAAAGCAGTTATATTATTGTACATAGGAGGCAGTATTATAGTAGTTATATTCTTGTACATAGGAGGCAGTATTATAGTAGTTATATTCTTGTACATAGGAGCAGTATTATAGTAGTTATATTCTTGTACATAGGAGCAGTATTATAGTAGTTATATTCTTGTACATAGGAGCAGTATTATAGTAGTTATATTCTTGTACATAGGAGCAGTATTATAGTAGTTATATTCTTGTACATAGGAGGCAGTACTATAGCAGTAATATTCTTGTACATAGGGGGCAGTATTATAGTAGTTATATTATTGTACATAGGAGCAGTATTATAGTAGTTATATTCTTGTACATAGGAGCAGTATTATAGAAGTTATATTCTTGTATATAGGAGGCAATACTATAGCAGTAATATTCTTGTACATAGGAGGCAGTACTAAAGCAGTTATATTATTGTACATAGGAGGCAGTATTATAGTAGTTATATTCTTGTACATAGGAGGCAGTATTATAGTAGTTATATTCTTGTACATAGGAGCAGTATTATAGTAGTTATATTCTTGTACATAGGAGCAGTATTATAGTAGTTATATTCTTGTACATAGGAGCAGTATTATAGTAGTTATATTATTGTACATAGGAGCAGTATTATAGTAGTTATATTCTTGTACATAGGAGGCAGTATTATAGTAGTTATATTCTTGTACATAGGAGCAGTATTATAGTAGTGATATTCTTGTACATAGGAGGCAGTATTATAGTAGTGATATTCTTGTACATAGGAGGCAGTATTATAGTAGTTATATTGTTGTACATGGGAGCAGTATTATAGTGGTTATATTCTTGTACATAGGAGCAGTATTATAGTGGTTATATTCTTGTACATAGGAGCAGTATTATAGTAGTTATATTCTTGTACATAGGAGCAGTATTATAGTAGTTATATTCTTGTACATAGGAGCAGTATTATAGTGGTTATATTCTTGTACATAGGAGCAGTATTATAGTAGTTATATTCTTGTACATAGGAGGTAGTATTATAGTAGTTATATTCTTGTACATAGGAGCAGTATTATGGTAGTTATATTCTTGTACATAGTAGCAGTATTATAATAGTTATATTCTTGTACATAGGAGGCAGTATTATAGCAGTTATATTCTTGTACATAGTAGCAGTATTAGAGTAGTTATATTCTTGTAAATAGCAGCAGTATTATAGTAGTTATATTCTTGTACATAGGAAGCAGTATTATAGTAGTTATATTCTTGTACATAGGAGGCAGTATTATAGAAGTTATATTCTTGTACATAGGAGCAGTATTATAGTAGTTATATTCTTGTACATAGGAGCAGTATTATAGCAGTTATATTCTTGTACATAGGAAGCAGTATTATAGTAGTTATATTCTTGTACTTAGGAGCAGTATTATAGCAGTTATATTCTTGTACATAGGAGCAGTATTATAGTAGTTATATTCTTGTACATAGGAGGCAGTATTATAGTAGTTATATTCTTGTATATAGGAGCAGTATTATAGTAGTTATATTCTTGTACATAGGAGCAGTATTATAGTAGTTATATCCTTGTATATAGGAGCAGTATTATAGTAGTTATATTCTTGTACATAGGAGCAGTATTATAGTAGTTATATTCTTGTACATAGGAGGCAGTATTATAGAAGTTATATTCTTGTACATAGGAGCAGTATTATAGTAGTTATATTCTTGTACATAGGAGCAGTATTATAGTAGTTATATTCTTGTACATAGGAGCAGTCTTATAGTAGTTATATTCTTGTACATAGGAGCAGTATTATAGCAGTTATATTCTTGTACATAGGAGCAGTATTATAGCAGTTATATTCTTGTACATAGGAGCAGTATTATAGTAGTTATATTCTTGTACATAGGAGCAGTATTATAGTAGTTATATTCTTGTACATAGGAGCAGTATTATAGTAGTTATATTCTTGTACATAGGAGCAGTATTATAGTAGTTATATTCTTGTACATAGAAGCAGTATTATAGTAGTTATATTCTTGTACATAGAAGCAGTATTATAGTAGTTATATTCTTGTACATGGTAGTAGTATTATAGTAGTTATATTCTTGTACATAGGAGGCAGTATTATAGTAGTTATATTCTTGTACATAGGAGCAGTATTATAGTAGTTATATTCTTGTACATAGGAGCAGTATTATAGTAGTAATATTCTTGTACATAGGAGCAGTATTATAGTAGTTATATTCTTGTACATAGGAGCAGTATTATAGTAGTTATATTCTTGTACATAGGAGCAGTATTATAGTAGTAATATTCTTGTACATAGGAGCAGTATTATAGTAGTTATATTCTTGTACATAGGAGCAGTATTATAGTAGTTATATTGTTGGACATAGGGGGAGTATTATAGTAGTTTTATTGTTGTACATAGGGACATAAGGACATTGTTATAGTAGTTTTTCTTGTATATGTATGTGGTAGGTACATATAACATGACCATAAATGTCAGTATTTGATTGTCATTGACAACCAGGGTTTACAGTGAATGTCTTGAAGCAGGTATGATAGTAACATAGATATATGTTTGTGGTAATAAACATATTTAACAGACTTTGGCTAAAAGCTGAATGTTTCTGGTTTATCTTCCATTTCCACTTTCTATTGAATCCACATGAGCTCAGATTATGCAGCATTTCCCGGACTATGATTATTATTTGCGGCCATTCTATGATATGACACCACACGTTCTGCAGTCATCACTGATAAATTTGTGTCTGCAACGCGGTGAGTTTAGGAGAACATCCTGACATAAGCATTTAAGGACAAGATTAGTTGTAAATGTAGAGCAGCAACATCGACCCTCTGTGCCCCTCGGTCCAGACTCAGCAGATTTATCAAGCTCATTTCTGAGACGTCTCCAGGATTTCCTGCTTCTTCTGCAGGTGCCCTGATTACCGTAAAACAAGAAATCTTTTATGTTCTCTTTATATCGAAAAGGACAGTAAACATCTTAAAATATAAATAAAAAAAAACCACAAACTTATTTTACTGCAGAACCCAAATTTAGTCATTCTGCAACCTTCTAGTAGTCTGGCTGCATCAGGACAAAATCTTTCCTTAGGCTTCTTGCAGAGGATGAGAGGGCGGCGCATAATTTTTTTAATTCTGTGTTATGCTCCACCTCCTTATATCTTATACTAGGCATGACACAATAGATTAGTTTTGCCTGGAATGTTCCTTTAAAGGAGTCCATTGTTTTCTGCCTTTTAGGTCTGGTTCAGGGTAATAACTGTAAAGAGGCTTGATGAAGACATCTGACTCAGCCCGGGAAGTTCTCTGCTAAGTTGGTTGACCACCTTCTAGAGTTAACACATGCAAATGGCCAGCCCAGCATGCAGTATCTCCATAGAGGAATCACCTGCCTGCATAGGAAAAAGAAATCTACTCAACATATTTGCTCTATCTTGTGCAAAGAGGTTTTTTGGGAACCAGTATTGCACTTGCACTCCTGGAGCCCACCAAGGAGATACGGACTCAAACTCCATCTCTACAGAACATGTGCAGATTCCCTATAATTGCATTATTGTTGTCATTGCACACACAGAACGGATCATTAATGGTATCTAATAGGCTGTGTGTGGTCACCCCTCAAAAAACAGATCCAAGTGGTAACTGCAATCGGGGTTGTCTGCTCAACCAATTGGGTCCATTATTATGTCAGAGACTAGACTAGAATCCCATGCCACTCTGTTGGGTCATTCTGACCCCATGTTTTAACCAAGTGTAATGACATTTTTGCATGATTTTTCAGAAAAAGCCAACATGTGTCCATACATTACATGATTTACAGTATTTATGGTCATTATATGACTTGTATTCTGCATTTTCTCCTCTGCAGGCTTCTCCTCTAAATGTTCGTTTCCAAGTAGCTATTGATGTAGACTAGCTGCTATGATGTCTCCCATGCACAGCACACAGAGAAGAGGAGATCCTGTCCTCCTGTAACTCTGCTGCACCCCCTCAGAAGCAGCTGCACAGCAGTGCTGAGCGGTGCAACTATGAATTCAGCACTGGGTGGGCATCTTCTCCTCACAAACAGGGTCACACTGGCCCACCAGAGTACCAGAGGGTCCTCCGGTGGGCCTATGCTCCAACATAATAATGGGTCCCTTATTAAATTGGGCTTCATATAAAACATGGCCCCTAAACTCTAGCGGAGGATAACTTCTAGCTGACCTTGTAACCAGTAACCGCCAGATATCCTATTAAACCATATTGATAACAAGCCCTGAATGTGCAGTGATAAAAATATGCTTAAATGTGAACATGCCTGTGTCCTCAGAATCGCTTTGTTGGCTGGGCCCAAGGACATTTATTCCTCATCTCTCCCTAAGGTTCTTTGGGCAGCAGCTGTAACCTGATTTCTCAGCGTATGCAGTTTTGTGCACAGATTTTATCAGTAAATTCAGAGTGAACAGTGCAGGAGGCACAAGGAGGCGAAGAAGTGGCTGATAACTGGAGAAAGGGGCATTTTTCTGTAATTAACTATATTACACAGTTTCTTGAACAAATGATTAATGGGGAAAATTTAATTTAGTTAAAGGGGTTATCCAATATCATAAACAGCCTCTCCCCCATGTGCCAGGCCCCTTACAGGGAATGTACTTACCCCGCTCCCTGCACCGTTCCTGGTCCCCGCACCGCCACCGCTGCTTCTTCCTTCCTGTACACGGATTAAAACATCTGGTGGCGGGGGGGAGCAGCCAATGTGGCAGGAGGGGATGGGGACGAGCCTCCCAAGAATCGCGGGTGATGCTAGGGAGGCTTGTCCGCGTCTGCTATTGGCTGATCCCCCCGACACCGGATGTTTTAATCCGTGTACAGGGAAAAGCAGCAGCGGCGGTACGGGGACCCGGAGGGGTAAGTATATTCCCTGTGAGGGGCACATGGGGGGGGGGGGGGGGCAGTCTATGATATTGAATAGCCCCTTTAACTTATAACTCCTTTAACTACACATTGTTACAACTCTTAGACAATTGATACAAAGTAGCCGCGGATCCTCCCACCGCCTGTCATTACACAATATCTTCAAACTGCAGACAAAGCACTAATGCTTTCTGTTACCATGGCATCTTATATAAGAAAGCTGGGGAAAGTTTTCTTCTGTCTTTAAATGTCACTTTTTGCTTTGTTGATATGTTTAAAGTTATTCACTTTTTTATTATTTTTAAGAGGCATCTATTGTACTGTATGGAACGGCAGCTTATTTTGCTGGGGCGTGAAATTATTCTCATCAGCCCTGGCTCTGGTGGAGCCGATGCTGTAATTTTCCATCATGCACATCATTGGGACATTTATTATGAGCAGCCAGTTGAGTGGATATAATGGGTCTTTGCAGCATTGAAGGAAATGGAAGAAAATGGAGGAGTCACTAAAGAGTTTTCCAATATTCTGTTTAGTATTACATAATGAAAAGTTCAGCAACTTTCTCGTTTACTTTGTGTTTGAGCTCCCCATCATTTTCAGATCTCAGAATGAAAACCTATTAAACCACACCCTGAAAAGTTGCTTTGAAGTCATGCAGCTTTTTTTAGCTTCTGATTGGAAGGAAAGTTTATATTCACTTACAGCAAGCAGAGAATTGGGAAAAAGTGAGGAATTAGAAACTTGAATAACTTTTCAATGTGCAACTTGAAATGGGAACATCCCTTTTAGAGGTGTTCTCGTCTTGTAAAGTGATGATAAGGTATCACAAGTATATGCTATCGCTTCATAATCAAAGAGGGTTCGCACCCACATGGACCATAGGAGCCTGCAGTCTGGAGACAACTCATTCACTTCAATGGGAGAGTGTTGTGGGCATGCTCTATGACCTGTGGAGAGATCAGTGCAGAGGGAAGTGGAGGAGGTGAGCGGTGGCATCATCTATACATAGGTGTTACCTGTCATTGTAATCCTACCTGTGATGATCATGAGATGACTGCAGAGAAGTGACCTCTACAGAACAGGAAGTGTCAGCTGACTCTGAGTCTCAGAGTAAAGACTGCAAGATGCTAATAAAAAAAAGAGAGTGGCATGGAATATTAGAAATAACATCACCAACAGTTCTTAATACTGTGTTTAACATAAAAACTTGACTTAAACAATAGGTTGTTTCCTGATAACACATTCTCTCTCTGGAAATTGCCCTTCTGCAAGAGCAGCGCTCCTGCGGCGCACTTCATAGTCATTCTGGATGGATAACGCCATTACGTTGGCATCTGGGCAATGCTAGTAAATGCCCTCTTGTGATGCTGCTCTTTCTGGTAATCTCTGCTCTTTCTTGAAAGGGTCTAAAAAGAATATTATAAAAGTCTCAGATGTTTTTGTTCTGTTTTACAGCCGTTAATCGTGAGTTATGATCCTTCTGGCGCTATTAAGTCTCTCGTGGTTTCTAAGGATTGCAAATATCCCGCTGTATATTTTGCAGAACTGTCATGTGTGCACTTGATTTGTGTCTTGAGGATTACAGCCTTGTCCCTCTGGCAGACTATGGATGATTTGCTGGAAGTCCTTCTGTGTCACCAGGAGCTTCTGTAGAAAGAAGGATGGGAGTGATTGGTATACTTAACAGAGATTCTCAAGTGACACAGAATCCCAGCTCAACCTAGTGATAAGTGATGGTGTCTGTTGAGGCAGTGGTCTTTCCAGCTCTCACAAGCCAGCATGTGTCTGTCAGGACATGCTGGGAGTTGTAGTTTTGCAAAATCTGAAGAGCAATAGGTTGAATTTTGATAGATAGGATTTATGACATGCACAAGGTATGCCATAACTGTCTGGTCTCAACTCTGGGAACCACACTACTCTCCAGAACGGGGGTCCCACGACCTCCATCCCACCTGGTGAGATGATCACTGCAATCACTAAAGAGGTGGCCACACATTTGCTTCCATGGGAGTTAGCTAAGAAAGCATGCTTGGCTGTTTGCTAGTCCCCTGTAGAAGTGAATAGGGACAGCCATGCACATGTGCGGCCACCTCTCCATTCAGTGGCTAGAGGACGTCCCACCAAACTGGAAAAGGTTGTTGGAGCCCAGTTCTGGAGAGAGAGTCCAGAAGGTGAGATCCGCATCTACTATATCAGATATATGGTGTCAATCCAAGAGCCAAGAAATTGCCACGATGACTTCCCGCATTATCCTAACTAATTGGGATCTTGCTATGTTGATTTCCGTAAAGGGGTCATAAGGGAAGGGACGGGGGATTTTTAGTAAAGTGCTTGCAGTGGTTTGATAGAGTAAAACAAGAAGCAATATTAACCTCACCGATCCCCAGTCACTGCTGAGCCAGAGCACTTCCAAGGTCCTCGTTGGTCTCTGCTTCCTTGTCCACATTCAGCACACAGGACATGGTAGGAGATGCCGGTCCAACCAGTCACTGCTGAGCCAGACCACTTCCAAGGTCCTCGTTGGTCTCTGCTTCCTGGTCCAGGTTCAGCACTTAGGACATGGTAGGAGATGCCGGTCCAACCAGTCACTGCTGAGCCAGACCACTTCCAAGGTCCTCGTTGGTCTCTGCTTCCTGGTCCACATTCAGCACACAGGACATGGTAGGAGATGCCGGTCCAACCAGTCACTGGCTGACATGGTGACCCAGTACCTAAACGGGCCTCTCCTATAATTTCTTGTATGTTGAGACCGGATCACGAAGGAGACACCAGTGAGGACCCAGTGAGCAATGGAATCGGAGTGGCGAAGAATCAGTGAGCGTTACTAAAAATGATACAAAATGAAAGTGATTACATTACCACTTTCCTTCCTTGAATCTGCAACAGCCTCACACCATCTATTAATTGTCCTCCTATGTGTCAGAGGAACACATGCCACCAGCATCTGGGTGTGACGGCTTCTTCTGCACCTCCTTAGCTACTCTCAAAGTAAAAATCTTCAAGTTTACTGCTCTCTGATACTTCTTGCATTTGCCTTGGTCTACATTGAAGGGTCTCTAGACTCCAAAGGTCTGAGTCCTAGAACTTCATGTCATAACTTTTGGCTGAGAGGGTTGACAGTAACATCCCACTCCCTTTCCATACACCACCACTGACCAAAAAGTTGCGCAGATGCAATACCAGAAAATTGCAGTATGTTCTACCATTACCTCAGAAAACCTTAAGTCTGTCTGGAGACTGGTCCCCCACCCCCAGCCCGAACTAAGAGCAAAGTCATGAACTTAAGCTTTTATCCTCCCTCACGGCTTCGAAGCTCTTTTTTTTTTTTTGTCTTGCAGAAGCAAATATGTGTTAAATGGGGCAATCCTTGATAAAATAACCATTGAGGATACCTGGGGAATCTGATAGTCGATGAACTAAGTGAGCATTTGCATCTCACTGCTATATAAGTCATGCATATTTTATAAAAAGATGCCATCAAATAAGCGCTTCTTGTGCGGGGCGACATGCATTTCCATACAGATAACCATTTAGTAGCAATGCACATCAACGGGCCCCGTCATTTAGGAAATAATATCTTGTGTGCGCAGAAAGTTTGATTAGGTTGGCAAGATGCAATAAAAAGTTGTGCACATGAATAATACAAGGGAAGGTGGCACCGCAGCAAACAAATAACCTGCTATGCTGCAAATAGAACATCTAAAGTAAGAGTGAGCTCAATTTATGGGGAGGGGGGGTTAAAATCCAATTGGACCAGGACATTGCATTAATCCATGTCATGATATCTTTAGTCTTCTGTGTCTCTATCCAGTTAAGAAAACCCATTTTCATACATTTCATCAGAGGATTCTTGGTTAATATTAAGGGGGATTCTAATCTCCTGATCGTGAACGGTTATAAAGTGTCTCTCACTCTCTGGAGGACCCATCCTGTCCCGCATGAATGGACATTGTGTAATACTTTATTTCCCCTGTGATGGCACCACAGGGACCCATTGCCAGGTTTTCCCACAGATCACAGATGATTACTGGGGGCCCCAGTAGTGGCAAATTTTGCAATAAATTTTGTCATGGTACCCTTTCTAATTATTAGGAATTGCCTAAAGTGAAAACCACCTTTAAAGGGGTTGTACACTTTTTTTTTTTTTTTTGGTGGGGGTAGGGGAGAGTTAGGCTCCCTGCTCCTTCTCTCCCCGGCCATAGCTTCTCCACTCTGCTCCCAGGATGCAAACTTCCGTTTTTATGTGGCTGTAGCCAATCCCTGTCAAATAGTCACATGATGCAAGGGGGGGGGGGGGGGCAGGTCAACACTGCAGCCAGCGATTGGCTGCAGCTGCGTCAAAACAGAACTTTGCATCCTGGGAATGCAGCCAAGCAGTTTAAGCTGTTGCATCTTCCCTGTACGACTTCCTTTCCTTTACAGTCCTTCAAAAACTGCATGAAGTTTGGGGGAGGGGCTGTGACAACCACAGGGTGAAAGATGTTATGAACACATAATCAATGGCTGCAAAGGCAAATCTTGGATTATAGGGGCGGGGCCTTGACAACCACTTGTTATCATTATAAAGTAATCTCCAAGAATCCGATGAACGCCCCCAATCAACATCTACAGTGACTGCATGTGTAATCTATAGATTATAGGGGCGGGGCTGTGACAACCAGCCTCATCATGATGGTCACAGAGCATGCCCACAACTGGGTATATAGATATTACTTGTCACCATAATCCTGCTTGTGATGATAATGAGACGGCTGCTGAGGAGCGATCTCTAGGATGTATCAGCTGATTTGTAAATATAGACAATGACATGGAAATTAAACAAAAACTTCAAAACATGTTTTCATATAAAAAAAATAAAAAAAAGAATTTAAAATCACAGTTCATTTCCTTATAAAAATGTTCCCATTAAGGTAGCAATAGATACTTTTTTTTGTAGCAATGCCTCCTTTAAAATCCTAATGCATCATGAGCTGAGAAAGGGTCTGAGTAGCCGCCCAACATGCGGCGCAGAATACCAATAAGGGCTCGCGGAATTTATGCTTAAATATTTCAGTGCAGAATGAATAAAAATTCATCTTCCCGGAGTCAACAGCACTTTACTTTCAGCTTTATTTGGTGGGGATTTGATAAATATTCACCACGATAGCAATGAAAGCCTTTACTCCGAACTCCCTGGGTCCGCGCCAAGAAATTACTTACATGATTACCTCCCCGCCATTTACAGGACGGTGGAGCCATTAGACGATTATGTGAGACAGGTGAGAGGAATTCAGCATCGAGTGGAAACTTATCAGCCACCGGCCAAAAATGTCACATTAATTGAACGTTTCATTCCTGGTGATGGATCCTGTCGGGTCTGGCAAAGGAAACGAGGATCCAAGCAGCGGCGTAAGATTACGAGAGATTACTAATCAGGTACAGAGGAAGAGCATGCGCTGGGCTGTAAGAGACCGACATAGAAGTGCAGGGAACAAAAGGAGCTACGAAAAGCCAAGTCATACCTCATACCCCAAACAGCAGCGTCTACAGGACACAGCAGGGACTCCATCTTAAAGGAACTGTCTATTGGGGTCTGAGGTAGTCCAGAATCCACCACCCATCGCATCAGAGCTTTACGTTACTTCTCTGTCAACTCTCATGCTTTAAACTGCATATTTACCAGTATATACAGGCTTATATATAGTGATATGGAGCATGCCGGTATAACCTGGGCATCTCCTGTATATAATTATATATGTACAGCTGGTATAAGTTATACATCTTCTTGTATATAGTGATATGGACCATGCCGGTATAACCTGGGCATCTCCTGTATATAATTATATATGTACAGCTGGTATAAGTTATACATCTTCTTGTATATAGTGGTATGGACCATGCTGGTATAACCTGGGCATCTCCTGTATATAATTATATATGTACAGCTGGTATAAGTTATACATCTTCCTGTATATAGTGATATGGACCATGCTGGTATAACCTGGGTATCTCCTGTATATAATTATATATGTACAGCTGGTAGAAGTTATACATCTTCTTGTATATAGTGATATGGAACATGCTGGTATAACCTGGGCATCTCCTGTATATAATTATATATGTACAGCTGGTATAAGTTATACATCTTCTTGTATATAGTGGTATGGACCATGCTGGTATAACCTGGGCATCTCCTGTATATAATTATATATGTACAGCTGGTATAAGTTATACATCTTCCTGTATATAGTGATATGGACCATGCTGGTATAACCTGGGTATCTCCTGTATATAATTATATATGTACAGCTGGTAGAAGTTATACATCTTCTTGTATATAGTGATATGGAACATGCTGGTATAACCTGGGTATCTCCTGTATATAATTATATATGTACAGCTGGTATAAGTTATACATCTTCTTGTATATAGTGATATGGAGCATGCTGGTATAACCTGGGCATCTCCTGTATATAATTATATATGTACAGCTGGTATAAGTTATACATCTTCTTGTATATAGTGATATGGACCATGCTGGTATAACCTGGGTATCTCCTGTATATAATTATATATGTACAGCTGGTATAAGTTATACATCTTCTTGTATATAGTGATATGGAACATGCTGGTATAACCTGGGTATCTCCTGTATATAATTATATATGTACAGCTGGTATAAGTTATACATCTTCTTGTATATAGTGGTATGGACCATGCTGGTATAACCTGGGTATCTCCTGTATATAATTATATATGTACTGCTGGTATAACCTGGGTATCTCCTGTATATAATTATATATGTACAGCTGGTATAAGTTATACATCTTCTTGTATATAGTGATATGGAACATGCTGGTATAACCTGGGTATCTCCTGTATATAATTATATATGTACAGCTGGTATAAGTTATACATCTTCTTGTATATAGTGGTATGGACCATGCTGGTATAACCCGGGCATCTCCTGTATATAATTATATTTGTACAGCTGGTATAAGTTATACATCTCCTTGAATATAATGATATGGACCATGCTGGTATAACCTGGGTATCTCCTGTATATAATTATATATGTACAGCTGGTATAAGTTATCCATCTTCTTGTATATAGTGATATGGACCATGCTGGTATAACCTGGGTATCTCCTGTATATAATTATATATGTACAGCTGGTATAAGTTATACATCTTCTTGTATATAGTGATATGGACCATGCTGGTATAACCTGGGTATCTCCTGTATATAATTATATATGTACAGCTGGTATAAGTTATACATCTTCTTGTATACAGTGATATGGACCATGCTGGTATAACCCGGGTATCTCCTGTATATAATTATATATGTACAGCTGGTATAAGTTATACATCTTCCTGTATATAGTGATATGGACCATGCTGGTATAACCCGGGCATCTCCTGTATATAATTATATATGTACAGCTGGTATAAGTTATACATCTTCTTGTATATAGTGGTATGGACCATGCTGGTATAACCCGGGCATCTCCTGTATATAATTATATTTGTACAGCTGGTATAAGTTATACATCTCCTTGAATATAATGATATGGACCATGCTGGTATAACCTGGGTATCTCCTGTATATAATTATATATGTACAGCTGGTATAAGTTATCCATCTTCTTGTATATAGTGATATGGACCATGCTGGTATAACCTGGGTATCTCCTGTATATAATTATATATGTACAGCTGGTATAAGTTATACATCTTCTTGTATATAGTGATATGGACCATGCTGGTATAACCTGGGTATCTCCTGTATATAATTATATATGTACAGCTGGTATAAGTTATACATCTTCTTGTATACAGTGATATGGACCATGCTGGTATAACCTGGGCATCTCCTGTATATAATTCTATATGTACAGCTGGTATAAGTTATACATCTTCTTGTATATAGTGATATGGGGCATGCTGGTATAACCTGGGCATCTCCTGTATATAATTATATATGTACAGCTGGTATAAGTTATACATCTTCTTGTATACAGTGATATGGACAATGCTGGTATAACCTGGGCATCTCCTGTATATAATTACTAAAGAATATAACTACTATACATATTTGTTACATATTTTGTATAACACTGTATATAATTGTATAATCAGCATTTCCAGGAGTGCAGTTAATTATGAGTATAGTTACTCATAGATAAGAGCCATATTTGGTCTTTTCCACATTATATCCTGTAGAACTTTTTTTCCTTTGAATATAAGAAAGTCATTTTATTTGCATTTTCAGCTCATCAGGAGGAATCTGCTTATCGAGCTTGAAATTCACATGAATTATACCAGAAAAAAAAATGTTCTGTGTGAAAATGTTGCTTCATTTGTGTTATTTTAAGCTTTTTTTGACTCCACCTTGGAAATACTGTTATTGTAGTAAACACCTAATTTCTCTGGAGAGTGATAACTTCTTATCAGTTGTACAGCAGCCAACAGGTGTTGTCTGTGCCGACTGCTAATGTAATCCTTTAGTAACAGCCAGAGTCTCAAACATACGGCCTTCCCTATACGTCTTTGAAAACTATTTCGTACTTTATGAAAGGAAATCTCACAAGACTTGATTATGCTAACACAAGCATTATCTGATTGAATATTTCAAGTGTGAAATCCATTTGAAGCATGCCCACATCTTGCACCGGAGACTTAAAAGACCCTTCACCATATGTATCGGAAAGATTGGGAAAGGATTAAGCTGGGGGATACAGATAATTTAAACCGCACCAGCTCCGGGAGAAGCAGAATGGTTTCCTTGCGGATGCGCCTTGACTCACGCTCATTGTGAGTAGCAGAAGATTCTGCAGAAGAAAAGGTTTCTCTTCTAAGAGATGCCAACTGGCGCCAACACCTGGAAATATTCTCATGTTGATAGGGGCAAGCCGTTACCATTTTTGAGGATCAGTCCTTATTATGTAGGAGTTAAAAATAACATAATATATTAATAAAGAAATTGAATGCCTTTTTTTTTTTATATCTATACATGGCGCAATTGGCGACAGTCAGCATTGGGCCAATGCAAAGCAGATTGAAACATTGTATACCTGTAATAAAACAATGAATATCTATATTGAAACAGTGTATATCTCAAATGAAACATTGTATATCTGAATTGAAACATTCTATCTCCAGTCTAGTAGAGCATTACTTTATGGTATATGGAGTTTGGTGTTATTTACACTACTGGTTCGCAAATAGAATGCCAGCTCTAAAGTGAAGACTGACACATATGTATAGCAGATGGATGGAGAAAAAGGTAAATTCAGGTGCTTATACTGCTATGAAAAGCTAGCATGACATACCCCATCGAAAAGAGATATTGTCCATAATTTTTGTCTTTTGGACTGCTCATAGGTTCGACTTTTGAGACCACCCCCAAAAACATTCATTTAAAATATGCTTTAAAGCTGCCTATATTAGGGGGGTGTCCTCCCAATTGGATGGGGCTTCTGTACTGATCACTCCCAGCCCCTGTATAACCGCTATAGGTGAATATGTTTTGCACTGACTTGTCCTTCAGACTAGACCCTCAGCATGAAGCAGTTTGCAGCGTGCCGCGCAGTGAGGCTCCTGCTCACCTGGTGGGTGCTGAGGACGGATAATGAACATTTCAAGGAACATTAATGTTAATGAACAGTAAGTAAGAGATTTGTTAAGTAAATTGGGTTAGTGAGATGTGATTAACACCTGGAATGATGCGGCTAAGGGCAGAAGAATGGCGGCTGCAGCTCACAGGTTCCTGGGAAATAGATTTAGGATCCCAGAGAGAATCCGAATGTACAACCAAGAAGTTTTCTCTCTGTCAGATTCAATTTAACTGAAAGTTATTCTACAGCATTATGTGAGATATCAGCCAACAGGAGAGCTAAACTAAGAGCAACGGAACGATATACAGTAAATAAGTAATAAGAGGAGAAGAGCAGCCCAGATATAAATAAAAAATGTATCTCACATCTAGATAAATGTACATAGGAGGCAGCATAATAGTAGTTATATTCTTGTACATAGGAGGTAGTATTATAGTAGTTATATTCTTGTACATAGGAGCAGTATTATAGCAGTTATATTCCTGTACATAGGAGGCAGTATTATAGTAGTTATATTCTTGTACATAGGATGCAGTATTATAGTAGTTATATTCTTGTACATAGGAGGCAGTATTATAGTAGTTATATTCTTGTACATAGGAGCAGTATTATAGTAGTTATATTCCTGTACATAGGAGCAGTATTATAGTAGTTATATTCTTGTACATAGGAGCAGTATTATAGTAGTTATATTCTTGTACATAGGATGCAGTATTATTGTAGTTATATTCTTGTACATAGGAGGTAGTATTATAGTAGTTGTATTCTTGTACATAGGAGGCAATTTTTATTGGTATAAAACAAACATAAATGCAGAAATACTTTTTCATCATAATAAATCAGACTTTTTCATCATTCAGTATAAATTATACATGTTCATCAGGAAATAAAATGCATATTAACTGTAACTTAAAAGCACATTTTAGCTAAAGCAGAAAAAGAAGAAAAGTAAAATAAAATAAGAAACAAACACAGTTACATCGTACACTTGAACCGTCAGTCTAGATGGACGTTCCTCCATAGTTTTATATTTTCCCCTTTTTTCCTGACCTCTAATGACCGGATCCACCTGAGTTCTGACATGATGAGGGTTATAGCTGTGGTATGATGGAATGGTTCGTTATGGATGGACACTCGGGTTCTGGTTTGCCAGTGGTAATATTTGATGACGGTGATTATCAGATACATGGTCCCCCGGTCGATGTTATTCACATTAGATGTGACACCATAAATAATTTCTGGGTATTTTAGGGACTGTAATGATGGGATTTTTAGCTTGGCGGATATGTCATGCCAGATTGTCCACCCACCCCAGCACTCTGATATAAAATGGAGCATAGTCTCCTCCTGCTGACAACCTAAGGGACACATGCGGTCTGACACACTGAGGAATTTTAGATTCCCCCTGACAAAGAGTTTTCCCTGCAATGAGAGCCAGCCAATATCACAGAACTTACGGGGCAGCCTTGGTCCATTCAGAAGCCTCAGACTATCCTGTAAGGTTGAGGTTGGACAGTCTGGAAGTGCTAGCTGTAAACAGTAGAAGGTCCTACATACTCTGGAGTATAGATCTTTCCTGGTTTTACTCTCAATGAAAGACTTGTCTATACCCCATTTCTTCAGACATCTTACACCATAGTCCAGGTACTGGGGGAGGAAGTCACGAGTCAATCGGCCCCTCTTGAGACCGCCGCCTCGCATCCAAGGTTCTGCAAAAGGCAATATCCAATCCCTGATACTATTCACCCACAGGGAGCTGTTGTTTGAGTCCAGGTCACCAAAATTAACTTTAAGAAACATGGAGTCAAAGAAAACCCTTGGATTTAACATATCCAGCCCACCCTCTCTCCTCTGTAGGTAGGTGATCCCTCTTTTTACTGGGTTCAACCTGTTCCCCCATAACAGCTGGAAGAACAGGCTAAAGAGCCTAGCCGAGAAAGATTCTGGCAAAGGAAAGACGACAGAGATGTACAAGAAGACAGGGACCAGGTAAGTCTTCAGCATATTAACCCTTTCTCTATAGGTCAGCCTCCAGTTCTTCCATCGCTGAACCTTTATATTTCCGGCATCCAACTTTTCCTCCCAATTTAGTTTGGCATTATCTTCCCTACCAAATTTAACCCCAAGGATTTTAATATGGGTGGAGGCCTTCGCAAACTGTGGCAGATCAAAATCAGGGTCAGTATCCGATGTCCAGAAAGCTTGACTCTTCTCAAGGTTGACCAGAGACCCTGAGGCCTCCGAGTAGCTTCTGATGGCTGCCGACAACATCTCCACCTCACGAGGCTCAGATATCACCACAGTCACATCATCCGCGTAGGCAACAATACTCAGGGGCAGGCAATGGGGGACTGGCACCCCCTGAAAATCACACTCCTGCAGTGACCTCAGGAACGGGTCCAAGGCAAACACATACAGCAGTGGACTCAGCGGGTAACCCTGTCTCACCCCAGCCTCAACCCTGAACGTGTCACCCTGCCAACCATTGATTAGAGGAAAGCTCTCAGCCTCTCTGTACAAAGTTCTCAGCCAATCTACAAATTGTCCCGGAATGCCGTACTTTGATAAAGTGGCCCATAGATACTCGTGGTCTACTCTGTCAAAGGCTTTAGCCTGGTCCAGACCTACAACATATCTCCCACACCTCAGAGCTTTACATCTCTCAAACATCTCCCTTATCGAGATGACTGCTCCAGAGATGTTCCGCCCTTTTACTGTGCCGAACTGACAGCCTGCCAACAGTGCCCGGGACAAACAAACTAACCTAGAGAACAGAATTTTTGCCAAAATCTTCCTGTCGACATTCAAGAGGGCAATTGGCCTCCAGTTCTTGATGTCACTAGGCTCTTTCCCTTTAGACAGCAGAATTAACGAGGACACCCTCATGGACGGAGGCATCAGGTGATTTTCTAGACAATTTTTGTACACATCCACGAGGATTGGAGCTAAGTGGTCTCTGAACTTCTTATAAAATTCTGCAGTAATACCGTCTGGACCTGGTGCCTTCTTCAGATGTAATTTATCAATGGCCACTTTAACCTCCTCCACCGTTATTTCTGCTGTTAAAGGAGAAAAGTCCAAATCTCTAGTATCAGGCCCTGGAGTTGCCTCCAAAAATTGGGTCACTTTTTCCTTATCCAAAGCCTTCCTCTGAAACAAGTCAGCATAGTAGCATCTCACCACCCCCAGGATACCCTCCCGAGATTCTTGTAAAACACCCTGGGAGTCAGTGAGACCTGTGATCAGTTTTTTAGCTACGTGCTCCCGGCAGTTCTCAAAGGGATCAGGAGCCCCTAAGGACCCATAATCCTGTTCAGCTACCAGGGAGGTGTACCTGCTGTACTGATACTGCCTTATCTCAGATTTCAGACGGTCAATCCTTTGTTGGTCATCCCCACCCATCGAATAGAGTGACTCCAATTCTTTGCGCAGTCTCAGATACTGGCCATACTTACTCTTCCCCTTCTTAACTGACAGTCTCTGTAAGAGGGACCTGATCTCCTCCTTGACATCCTCCCACCAGTCAGCCATGTTCTCATAGAAATCCACTCTGTCAAGTTGGTTCTGAAAGAAAGAGTAAATGTATTCCTGGACAGAGCTATCATCTAAAAGACTAGCGTTCAGTTTCCATAGCCCTCTACCAAGATCTGGATGCTTAGTGGCGCCCAAACAAAAGTACAAGGCCAAATGGTCAGAATAAGGGACTGTCTTTTCCCCTCTTTCACTGATGGCTTCAGTAGGACTCACCAGAGCCAGATCTATCCTACTACTGCGTCCTGCACAGGTGTAAGTGAACTTTGGACGCCTACCACCCTGTACAAAAACATCAGACAGGCCGGCATGCAGAATAATGTTGTTTAGGACCTTACAGTCCCTAGTAAGGGGTCTACCACTAGGCCTGTCACTGGTTGTAGTGGTGGCATTAAAGTCTCCAGCCATGATAATAGGAATAGATGTGAATAAATATGGCTTAACATCATTAAAAATCTGAGTCCTTTCGCTCACTATCTGTGGCCCATAGACGTTAATAAGCCGGAGTCTTCTACCTCGGATGGTAATCTCTAGCAGAAGGCACCTTCCCATCGAGATCTCCGTTAGTCTATGTACAATTACATCATGGGTGTTAAACAAGATAGAGACCCCGGCATAAGGCTCCACAGACATCGACCAAAAGGACGGACCAGACTGCCACTCTCGCTCTGCCTCTCGTATGAGACCTGAGGTGTTTAAGCGTGTCTCTTGCAAGAAAAACACATCGGCCTTGAGGTATCTCAGGTGTTCGTAGACGGCATGTCTGGTTTTTCTAGCTCTAATACTATTCACGTTGCTGGTGACCACTTTAAGATGGAAGTCTGCCATCAGGAGAAGAAGAAGAAAGATAACCCCCATCATCATAAATCAGGGTCAGAGTTTTCTTGCTGACTACCAGTTTCCATATCCCATACAGACTGTGACTCGGCATGAAGAGGTCTCCTTTTTGTGGGAGGATCCCCTCCTGGGTCGTCATCACATTCCGCCATCATACGCTTCAGCTCTCTCTCTATTTCTGCCTCTCCATCTGACTCGGAGAGCACACCGTATCTGTTGGTTGTTACAGTTCCATCAGCCTGCCTGTCCACTCTCATTTTAGTGGGTTTTTGGACGGTGGTCCATTCACCCTCAGGCCTGCGGCTGGACTTATCTTTTTTCCGTTTAAGGATTTTATTTTCCCCAGTGGTGGGTGCTGGGGCAGGGGAGGAGACAGACACTGGATGCTCTACAGGCTGCTCCACAACCTCCATGTCCCCCTCGGTGTTACCTGCCTGCGGGTGGTCCGGCACAGTATCATTCATGTGTGGGGTCTCTGGCACTGTGTATAATGACCCTGACAATAGCGCCTCCTCCTCCTGCTCCTCATCTGGGACATCTGCCCCTTCCACCAAGTCCTCATCAGGGAGATTTCTACAGATGTTATGCCACGCTTCAGGACAGTCTCTATGGGGGTGACCGATGTTACCGCACAGGTTACACCTTATGTTCTGGCAGGTGGCGCTCACATGGCCGATGTCCCCGCACAGGCTGCACTTCATCATGGTGCAGACACTCGCCACGTGACCTGATTTCCCACACTTGAAGCATAGCCTGGGCTGACCAGCATAGAAACAAACCCCTTTCTCCCGGCCAATGAAGAAGGAATTGGGAAGGTGATGGGTGATGTTCTGGTGCTGGTGTAATGTAACCAGGACCCTCCATCCCCCAGTCCAGATTCCATCCTCATCCCTGGTCTTGGTCAGGTTTGACTTGAGGTCGCAATGCCTCCTGAGCCAGATAATAATATCCTGAGGGGGGACAGACTCGTTCCAGAAAATGATGGTGACATTTACAGTGTCAGGCTTAGAGATGGGAATGAAGCTGAACTTGTTCCACCCATCAGTATCTCTGACCCGGGTGTAGAGAGCCCAGAACCGGTCCAGATCAGACATGAGCTTGAAGCTAATATCATAGCCCTGTCTGTCTGGGAGGTTTATTACTGCCAGGATGTTGGCTGGCAGGAAGCCCATCTGGGTGCACAACATGTCTCTGACCACACACCTTCTGTCAGGGAGATCTTCTTTTGCCCCTTTATGTCTAAACCTGACAACGTTCCTTCTCTTGAAGGCCTGGCCTGTGTATCTGGCGTTAGAGGGAAATGATGGAGAACCCCGACTCCAAGCATTCCCAGATGTCTGACCAGTACCAGTATCCTGCGGGGGGCGACGTGTGGGCTGCTGACCGCCCGTACTGTGGGACTCTGCTGCCTGTGGTGTAACTAAAGGGGGGAACTCCTCAGCCTGAGACTGCACTGCCCCCTCCCCACCATCAATACCAGGGTTCTCTATGTTCCCAGCAGCCATAGATGACTCCTCCGCTGGAACATTATCACCCACAGAGACATCAGCAACATCAGACATGGCAGCCATAGAGGACTCCTCCACTGGGACATTATCACACACAGAAATATCAGCGACATCAGACATCTCAGCAGCCATAGAGGACTCCTCAGCTGGGACATTATCATCCACAGAGACATCAAACATCTCAGCAGCATTACAGTCCTCAGTATTAAGCCCCTGCACCCCACAGTCCTGAGCGTCCTGCTCAGACACACCCTGAGGTGCTGCTACAGTGTTACCTGTAGGTGTCAGTCCACAGTCCTCCTGCAATGCACTGCCTCCTGGGACTTGTGGTGTCTGCACTGCCACTTCATTGCTGTCATCAGGTAAGAGTCCACAGTTTTCATTTTGTGCAGTACTTACTGCTGGGACTTGTAGTACCTCACCGGGGGCTGATGCAGGACTTGGCTCTTGTTTCTTAGATGTACTTTTCTTGTACAACTCTCTCTCCTCAAAGGGAAGAGTTGCTGGCTGTAATATGGGTCTTACGTGGGACTGCAGGGTTTCAGACCTAGATGTTGATTTGGTCCCAGAGTTTTTGTCCTTCTCAAACCTCTGCTGGTTCTGGTATGTCTCTCCCACTGGTCCCATTTTCTCCAAGACAGAGTCGATCTCCTGCGCATTGTCAGCGAGTTCCTTAGCCAGTGAGTCCAGCTTCTTGTCCAGTAAGGCCTGCTTCCCTGGGTTTGCAGCCTTTAGTTTGTATGTGCAGTTTATCTGTTTCTGCAGGTACAGCTTATGTTTCTTCAGCGTCTCCATTCTCCTCACCAGTGCTGGGATCTGCTCAGCCAGGTGGAGCTCAGGTGGCTGCTCTGGAGGCCTCTGATTGCTGCTGGGGAGTTTTGCAGGCTGTTTGTTTGCAGTACAGGTTTCTGTCTGTCCTGGAACAAGAATCTGCATTTTTGGTGCAGAGCCTCGCAGTCCCTGGAGTTTTGCGGCTGCTGTCACTGCTCTTGGGTCACAATCTCCTGGTGGGCGACTGGATCCCGGCTGTGTAGCAGAGACGGTACTGGTAGCACCTTGAGGTCTTCCTCCATTACTGCCTTTGATCTCCTTCACAGCTTGCATGCCCCCAGACTTTCTGCGCTCAGAACCTATCACCACACGCTGCTGCAGATTCTCCTGGATGGTTTGCTTTTCCAGAGATGTCCTCCTCTGCCTCCCCGGGGTGGAGGTGGATTGTCCACCTGAGGCCGGCAATGGAGATTGTCTCAGCTCCTGCACACTCTGCACGGTTCTTACTTCTGGACTCTCCAACACTTTGGTCTTGCACACAGGTGACCCTTCATTCACACTGGCAGGTGGATTCACCGGACACTTACTTTTTTCTTCTTCTTCTCTTATGCTGGAACTGGTACTGCTGACATACTTTCTGTCCATAGAAACTTTGGGATTTACATCCCCTGACGGAGTTGTCTGGGTGCTTCCCAGATTTGGCCTAGAAGCCTGGGCCTTGCTTGGGGAGCTTCCCCCCCGGGGGTGGCCACTCCCTGGACTTTCTCCAGACATCAAAAGCCTCAGGAGAGCTCCTGACACACAACCTCTCAGCAAGGAGGCAGTATTATAGTAGTTATATTCTTGTACATAGGAGGTAGTATTATAGTAGTTATATTCTTGTACATAGGAGGCAGTATTATAGTAGTTATATTCTTGTACATAGGAGGTAGTATTATAGTAGTTATATTCTTGTACATAGGAGCAGTATTATAGTAGTTATATTCTTGTACATAGGAGGTAGTATTATAGTAGTTATATTCTTGTACATAGGGGCAGTATTATAGTAATTATATTCTTGTATATAGGAGCAGTATTATAGTAGTTATATTATTGTATATAGGAGGCAGTATTATAGTAGTTATATTCTTGTACATAGGAGGTAGTATTATAGTAGTTGTATTCTTGTACATAGGAGCAGTATGATAGTAGTTATACTCTTATACATAGGAGGTAGTATTATAGTAGTTATATTCTTGTACATAGGAGCAGTATTATAGTAGTTATATTCTTGTACATAGGAGCAGTTTATAGTAGTTATATTCTTGTACATATGAGCAGTATTATAGTAGTTATACTCTTATGCATAGGAGCAGTATTATAGTAGTTATATTCTTGTACATAGGAGGCAGTATTATAGTAGTTATATTCTTGTACATAGGAGCAGTATTATAGAAGTTATATTCTTGTACATAGGAGGCAGTATTATAGTAATTATATTCTTGTAAATAGGAGCAGTATTATAGTAGTTATATTCTTGTACATAGGAGCAGTATTATAGTAGTTATATTCTTGTACATAGGAGCAGAATTATAGTAGTTATATTCTTGTACATAGGAGCACTATTATAGTAGTTATATTTTTGTACATAGGAGGCAGTATTATAGTAGTTATATTCTTGTACATAGGAGCAGTATTATAGTAGTTATATTCTTGTACAAAGGAGGCAGTATTATAGGAGTTATATTCTTGTACATAGGAGCAGTATTATAGTAGTTATATTCTTGTACATAGGAGGCAGTATTATAGTAGTTATATCTTTGTACACAGAAGCAGTATTATAGTAGTTATATTATTGTACATAGGAGGCAGTATTATAGTAGTTATAGTCTTATATATAGGAGCAGTATTATAGGAGTTATATTCTTGTACATAGGAGCAGTATTACAGTAGTTATATTCTTGTACATAGAAGGCAGTATTATAGTAGTTATATTTTTGTACACAGAAGCAGTATTATAGTAGTTATATTCTTGTACATAGGAGGCAGTATTATAGTAGTTATAGTCTTATATATAGGAGCAGTATTATAGTAGTTATATTCTTGTACATAGGAGCAGTATTATAGTAGTTATATTCTTGTACATAGGAGCAGTATTATAGCAGTTATATTCTTGTACATAGGAGGCAGTATTAGAGTAGTTATATTCTTGTACATAGAAGGCAGTATTATAATAGTTATATTCTTGTGCATAGAAGCAGTATTATAGTAGTTATATTCTTGTACATAGGAGCAGTATTATAGTAGTTATATTCTTGTACATAGGAGCAGTATTATAGTAGTTATATTCTTGTACATAGGAGCAGTTTATAGTAGTTATATTCTTGTACATATGAGCAGTATTATAGTAGTTATACTCTTATGCATAGGAGCAGTATTATAGTAGTTATATTCTTGTACATAGGAGGCAGTATTATAGTAGTTATATTCTTGTACATAGGAGCAGTATTATAGAAGTTATATTCTTGTACATAGGAGGCAGTATTATAGTAATTATATTCTTGTACATAGGAGCAGTATTATAGTAGTTATATTCTTGTACATAGGAGCAGTATTATAGTAGTTATATTCTTGTACATAGGAGCAGAATTATACACTGCGTGCAGAATTATTAGGCAAATGAGTATTTTGACCACATCATCCTCTTTATGCATGTTGTCTTACTCCAAGCTGTATAGGCTCGAAAGCCTACTACTAATTAAGCATATTAGGTGATGTGCATCTCTGTAATGAGAAGGGGTGTGGTCTAATGACATCAACACCCTATATTAGGTGTGCATAATTATTAGGCAACTTCCTTTCCTTTGGCAAAATGGGTCAAAAGAAGGACTTGACAGGCTCAGAAAAGTCAAAAATAGTGAGATATCTTGCAGAGGGATGCAGCACTCTTAAAATTGCAAAGCTTCTGAAGCGTGATCATCGAACAATCAAGCGTTTCATTCAAAATAGTCAACAGGGTCGCAAGAAGCGTGTGGAAAAACCAAGGCGCAAAATAACTGCCCATGAACTGAGAAAAGTCAAGCGTGCAGCTGCCAAGATGCCACTTGCCACCAGTTTGGCCATATTTCAGAGCTGCAACATCACTGGAGTGCCCAAAAGCACAAGGTGTGCAATACTCAGAGACATGGCCAAGGTAAGAAAGGCTGAAAGACGACCACCACTGAACAAGACACACAAGCTGAAACGTCAAGACTGGGCCAAGAAATATCTCAAGACTGATTTTTCTAAGGTTTTATGGACTGATGAAATGAGAGTGAGTCTTGATGGGCCAGATGGATGGGCCTGTGGCTGGATTGGTAAAGGGCAGAGAGCTCCAGTCCGACTCAGATGCCAGCAAGGAGGAGGTGGAATACTGGTTTGGGCTGGTATCATCAAAGATGAGCTTGTGGGGCCTTTTCGGGTTGAGGATGGAGTCAAGCTCAACTCCCAGTCCTACTGCCAGTTTCTGGAAGACACCTTCTTCAAGCAGTGGTACAGGAAGAAGTCGGCATCCTTCAAGAAAAACATGATTTTCATGCAGGACAATGCTCCATCACATGCGTCCAAGTACTCCACAGCGTGGCTGGCAAGAAAGGGTATAAAAGAAGAAAATCTAATGACATGGCCTCCTTGTTCACCTGATCTGAACCCCATTGAGAACCTGTGGTCCATCATCAAATGTGAGATTTACAAGGAGGGAAAACAGTACACCTCTCTGAACAGTGTCTGGGAGGCTGTGGTTGCTGCTGCACGCAATGTTGATGGTAAACAGATCAAAACACTGACAGAATCCATGGATGGCAGGCTTTTGAGTGTCCTTGCAAAGAAAGGTGGATATTGGTCACTGATTTGTTTTTGTTTTGTTTTTGAATGTCAGAAATGTATATTTGTGAATGTTGAGATGTTATATTGGTTTCACTGGTAAAAATAAATAATTGAAATGGGTATATATTTGTTTTTTGTTAAGTTGCCTAATAATAATGCACAGTAATAGTCACCTGCACACACAGATATCCCCCTAAAATAGCTAAAACTAAAAACAAACTAAAAACTACTTCCAAAAATATTCAGCTTTGATATTAATGAGTTTTTTGGGTTCATTGAGAACATGGTTGTTGTTCAATAATAAAATTAATCCTCAAAAATACAACTTGCCTAATAATTCTGCACTCCCTGTAGTAGTTATATTCTTGTACATAGGAGCACTATTATAGTAGTTATATTTTTGTACATAGGAGGCAGTATTATAGTAGTTATATTCTTGTACATAGGAGCAGTATTATAGTAGTTATATTTTTGTACAAAGGAGGCAGTATTATAGGAGTTATATTCTTGTACATAGGAGCAGTATTATAGTAGTTATATTCTTGTACATAGGAGGCAGTATTATAGTAGTTATATCTTTGTACACAGAAGCAGTATTATAGTAGTTATATTCTTGTACATAGGAGGCAGTATTATAGTAGTTATAGTCTTATATATAGGAGCAGTATTATAGGAGTTATATTCTTGTACATAGGAGCAGTATTACAGTAGTTATATTCTTGTACATAGAAGGCAGTATTATAGTAGTTATATTTTTGTACACAGAAGCAGTATTATAGTAGTTATATTCTTGTACATAGGAGGCAGTATTATAGTAGTTATAGTCTTATATATAGGAGCAGTATTATAGTAGTTATATTCTTGTACATAGGCGCAGTATTATAGTAGTTATATTCTTGTACATAAGAGGCAGTATTATAGTAGTTCTATTATTGTAAATAGGAGCAGTATTATAGTAGTTCTATTCTTGTACATAGGAGCAGTATTATAGTAATTATATTATTGTAAATAGGAGCAGTATTATAGTAGTTATATTCCTGTACATAGGAGCAGTATTATAGTAGTTATATTCTCTTACATAGGAGCAGTTTTATAGTAGTTATATTCTCTTACATAGGAGCAGTATTATAGTAGTTATATTCTCTTACATAGGAGCAGTATTATAATAGTTATATTCGTGTACATAGGAGCAGTATTATAGTAGTTATATTCTTGTACATAGGAGGCAGTATTATAGTAGTTATATTCTTGTACATAGGAGCAGTATTATAGTAGTTATATTCTTGTACATAGGAGGCAGTATTATAGGAGTTATATTCTTGTACATAGGAGCAGTATTATAGTAGTTATATTCTTGTACATAGGAGGCAGTATTATAGTAGTTATATTTTTGTACACAGAAGCAGTATTATAGTAGTTATATTCTTGTACATAGGAGGCAGTATTATAGTAGTTATAGTCTTATATATAGGAGCAGCATTATAGGAGTTATATTCTTGTACATAGGAGCAGTATTACAGTAGTTATATTCTTGTACATAGAAGGCAGTATTATAGTAGTTATATTTTTGTACACAGAATCAGTATTATAGTAGTTATATTCTTGTACATAGGAGGCAGTATTATAGTAGTTATAGTCTTATATATAGGAGCAGTATTATAGTAGTTATATTCTTGTACATAGGTGCAGTATTATAGTAGATATATTCTTGTACATAGGAGGCAGTATTATAGTAGTTATATTCTTGTACATAGGATGCAGTATTATAGTAGTTATATTCTTGTACATAGGCAGTATTATAGTAGTTATATTCTTGTACATAGGAGCAGTATTATAGTAGTTATATTCTTGTAGATAGGAGCAGTATTATAGTAGTTATATTCTTGTACATAGGTGCAGTATTATAGTAGATATATTCTTGTACATAGGAGGCAGTATTATAGTAGTTATATTCTTGTACATAGGATGCAGTATTATAGTAGTTATATTCTTGTACATAGGCGCAGTATTATAGTAGTTATATTCTTGTACATAGGATGCAGTATTATAGTAGTTATATTCTTGTACATAGGAGATGTATTATAGTAGTTATATTCTTGTACATAGGAGGCAGTATTATAGTAGTTATATTCTTGTACATAGGACGCAGTATTATAGTAGTTATATTCTTGTACATAGGAGGCAGTATTATAGCAGTTATATTCTTGTACATAGGAGCAGTATTATAGTAGTTATATTCTTGTATATAGGAGCAGTATTATAGCAGTTATATTCTTGTACATAGGAGCAGTATTATAGTAGTTATATTCTTGTACATAGGAGCAGAATTATAGTAGTTATATTCTTGTACATAGGAGCACTATTATAGTAGTTATATTTTTGTACATAGGAGGCAGTATTATAGTAGTTATATTCTTGTACATAGGAGCAGTATTATAGTAGTTACACTGCGTGCAGAATTATTAGGCAAATGAGTATTTTGACCACATCATCCTCTTTATGCATTTTGTCTTACTCCAAGCTGTATAGGCTCGAAAGCCTACTACCAATTAAGCATATTAGGTGATGTGCATCTCTGTAATGAGAAGGGGTGTGGTCTAATGACATCAACACCCTATATTAGGTGTGCATAATTATTAGGCAACTTCCTTTCCTTTGGCAAAATGGGTCAAAAGGAGGACTTGACAGGCTCAGAAAAGTCAAAAATAGTGAGATATCTTGCAGAGGGATGCAGCACTCTTAAAATTGCAAAGCTTCTGAAGCGTGATCATCGAACAATCAAGCGTTTCATTCAAAATAGTCAACAGGGTCGCAAGAAGCGTGTGGAAAAACCAAGGCGCAAAATAACTGCCCATGAACTGAGAAAAGTCAAGCGTGCAGCTGCCAAGATGCCACTTGCCACCAGTTTGGCCATATTTCAGAGCTGCAACATCACTGGAGTGCCCAAAAGCACAAGGTGTGCAATACTCAGAGACATGGCCAAGGTAAGAAAGGCTGAAAGACGACCACCACTGAACAAGACACACAAGCTGAAACGTCAAGACTGGGCCAAGAAATATCTCAAGACTGATTTTTCTAAGGTTTTATGGACTGATGAAATGAGAGTGAGTCTTGATGGGCCAGATGGATGGGCCCGTGGCTGGATTGGTAAAGGGCAGAGAGCTCCAGTCCGACTCAGACGCCAGCAAGGTGGAGGTGGAGTACTGGTTTGGGCTGGTATCATCAAAGATGAGCTTGTGGGGCCTTTTCGGGTCGAGGATGGAGTCAAGCTCAACTCCCAGTCCTACTGCCAGTTTCTGGAAGACACCTTCTTCAAGCAGTGGTACAGGAAGAAGTCTGCATCCTTCAAGAAAAACATGATTTTCATGCAGGACAATGCTCCATCACACGCGTCCAAGTACTCCACAGCGTGGCTGGCAAGAAAGGGTATAAAAGAAGAAAATCTAATGACATGGCCTCCTTGTTCACCTGATCTGAACCCCATTGAGAACCTGTGGTCCATCATCAAATGTGAGATTTACAAGGAGGGAAAACAGTACACCTCTCTGAACAGTGTCTGGGAGGCTGTGGTTGCTGCTGCACGCAATGTTGATGGTGAACAGATCAAAACACTGACAGAATCCATGGATGGCAGGCTTTTGAGTGTCCTTGCAAAGAAAGGTGGCTATATTGGTCACTGATTTGTTTTTGTTTTGTTTTTGAATGTCAGAAATGTATATTTGTGAATGTTGAGAAGTTATATTGGTTTCACTGGTAAAAATAAATAATTGAAATGGGTATATATTTGTTTTTTGTTAAGTTGCCTAATAATTATGCACAGTAATAGTCACCTGCACACACAGATATCCCCCTAAAATAGCTAAAACTAAAAACAAACTAAAAACTACTTCCAAAAATATTCAGCTTTGATATTAATGAGTTTTTTGGGTTCATTGAGAACATGGTTGTTGTTCAATAATAAAATTAATCCTCAAAAATACAACTTGCCTAATAATTCTGCACTCCCTGTATATTCTTGTACAAAGGAGGCAGTATTATAGGAGTTATATTCTTGTACATAGGAGCAGTATTATAGTAGTTATATTCTTGTACATAGGAGGCAGTATTATAGTAGTTATATCTTTGTACACAGAAGCAGTATTATAGTAGTTATATTCTTGTACATAGGAGGCAGTATTATAGTAGTTATAGTCTTATATATAGGAGCAGTATTATAGGAGTTATATTCTTGTACATAGGAGCAGTATTACAGTAGTTATATTCTTGTACATAGAAGGCAGTATTATAGTAGTTATATTTTTGTACACAGAAGCAGTATTATAGTAGTTATATTCTTGTACATAGGAGGCAGTATTATAGTAGTTATAGTCTTATATATAGGAGCAGTATTATAGTAGTTATATTCTTGTACATAGGCGCAGTATTATAGTAGTTATATTCTTGTACATAAGAGGCAGTATTATAGTAGTTCTATTATTGTAAATAGGAGCAGTATTATAGTAGTTATATTCTTGTACATAGGAGCATTATTATAGTAATTATATTATTGTAAATAGGAGCAGTATTATAGTAGTTATATTCCTGTACATAGGAGGCAGTATTATAGTAGTTATATTCTCTTACATAGGAGCAGTTTTATAGTAGTTATATTCTCTTACATTGGAGCAGTATTATAGTAGTTATATTCTCTTACATAGGAGCAGTATTATAATAGTTATATTCGTGTACATAGGAGCAGTATTATAGTAGTTATATTCTTGTACATAGGAGGCAGTATTATAGTAGTTATATTCTTGTACATAGGAGCAGTATTATAGTAGTTATATTCTTGTACATAGGAGGCAGTATTATAGGAGTTATATTCTTGTACATAGGAGCAGTATTATAGTAGTTATATTCTTGTACATAGGAGGCAGTATTATAGTAGTTATATTTTTGTACACAGAAGCAGTATTATAGTAGTTATATTCTTGTACATAGGAGGCAGTATTATAGTAGTTATAGTCTTATATATAGGAGCAGTATTATAGGAGTTATATTCTTGTACATAGGAGCAGTATTACAGTAGTTATATTCTTGTACATAGAAGGCAGTATTATAGTAGTTATATTTTTGTACACAGAAGCAGTATTATAGTAGTTATATTCTTGTACATAGGAGGCAGTATTATAGTAGTTATATTCTTGTACATAGGCGCAGTATTATAGTAGTTATATTCTTGTACATAGGATGCAGTATTATAGTAGTTATATTCTTGTACATAGGAGCTGTATTATAGTAGTTATATTCTTGTACATAGGAGGCAGTATTATAGTAGTTATATTCTTGTACATAGGACGCAGTATTATAGTAGTTATATTCTTGTACATAGGAGGCAGTATTATAGCAGTTATATTCTTGTACATAGGAGCAGTATTATAGTAGTTATATTCTTGTATATAGGAGCAGTATTATAGCAGTTATATTCTTGTACATAGGAGCAGTATTATAGTAGTTATATTCTTTTACATAGGAGGCAATTTTTATTGTGAAAACAAACAAAAAAATACAATTAAAATACATTCTTACAATACAAAAACTAAAAAATAACAGGCATTGTACACACAATGACTACTCAACTAGAATGACTATAGAATCATATTAAACTTAGAAAGTCCACATTTGCTGGGGGGGGGGGGGGGGAAGAAGAGAGAAAAAAAAACACACAAAATAACATCATATTTTCTGTTTCAAACCAAAGACACATTTCTCCATAATTTCCTATTATTCGTGTTACTCCTTATCTCTAATGACTTAACCCACTGGAGCTCAGACATTATTTGGCTTACGGCTGTGGTGTGGTGGAATGGCTCATTGTGTATAGACACGCGGGTTCTCATGTGCCAATTGTAATATTTTATGACAGAAATGATCAGGTACATTGTCCCCCTGTCTACATTCCTATTTCTGGATGGAACAGCATAGATTATATCAGCATAAGTCAGGGACTGCAGTAATGGGATGTTTAGCTTTTGTGACACCTCTTCCCATATTCTCCTCCCACCCCTGCAGTCAGATATTAAGTGCTCCATTGTCTCCTCCTGCTGACAACCGAGAGGACAGTTCCTATCTGAAACACTTAAAATTTCAGGTTACCCCTAACAAATAGCTTTCCATGTAATGACAACCAAGCTATGTCAAATAATTTGGCGGGGAGTCGTTTCCCATTGAGGAGCTTCAGACTTTCCTGTAAAGTGCTAGTCACACAATCCCTCAAGACAAGTGGAGAACAAAAGAAAGCCCTACAGATCCTCACATATAGATCTTTCCTTGGCTTACCCTCAATGTAGGACTTCTCTATCTTCCACCTTCTCACACACTTCAGCCCATAGTCCAGGTACTGGGGGAGGTAGTCACTCGTCCATCGACCCCTCTTGAGACTGCCGCCTCGCACCCAAGATTCTGCAAAAGGCAATATCCAGTCCCTGATACTATTCACCCACAGGGAGCTGTTCTCTAAGTCCAGGCAACCTAAATTACTTTTAGAAACATGGAGTCAAAGAACACCCTTGGATTCAGCATATCCAACCCACCCTCTCTCCTCTGTAGGTAGGTGATCCCTCTTTTTATCAGGTTCAACCTGTTCCCCCACAACAGTTGGAAGAACAGGCTAAAGAGCCTAGCGGAGAAAGATTCCGGCAAAGGAAAAACAACAGAGACATACAAGAAGACAGGGACCAGGTAAGTCTTCAACATTTTAACCCTTTCTCTATAGGTCAGCCTCCAGTTCTTCCATCGCTGAACCTTTGCATTTCCGGCTTCCAACTTCTCTTCCCAATTTAGTTTGGCGTTAACATCCCTCCCAAATTTGACCCCTAGGATTTTAATATAGGTGGAGGCTCTCACAAATTGGGGCAGATCAAAGTCTGGATCACTGTCTGATATCCAGAGAGCTTGACTCTTCTCAAGGTTGACCAGAGACCCTGAGGCCTCCGAGTAACTTCTGATGGCCGCAGACAACATCTCCACCTACGTGGCTCAGATATCCCTACAGTCACATCATCCGCATAGGCGACAACACTCAGGGGCAAGCAATGGGGGACCGTCACCCCCTGAAAACCACACTCCTGCAGTGACCTTAGGAATGGGTCTAAGGCAAATACATACAGCAGCGGACTCAGTGGGCAACCCTGTCTCACCCCTGCCTTAACCCTGAAGGTATCACCCTGCCAACCATTGACCAGAGGAAAGCTCTCAGCCTCACAATACAAAGTCTTCAGCCAATCGATTAATTGCCCCGAAATACCGTACTTTGACAAAGTGGCCCATAGATACTCATGATCTACTCTGTCAAAAGCTTTAGCCTGGTCAAGACTCACAACATATCTCCCACACCTCAGGGCTTTACATCTCTGAAACATCTCCCTTATCGAGATGACTGCTCCAGAGATGTTCCGCCCTTTTACTGTGCCAAACTGACAGCCTGCCAACAGTGCTGAGGACAGACAAACTAATCTAAAAAACAGGATTTTTGCCAGAATCTTTCTGTCGACATTCAAGAGGGCAATCGGCCTCCAGTTCTTGATGTCACTCGGCTCTTTACCTTTGGACAGCAGAATCAGCGAGGAAACTCTCATGGATGGAGGCATCAGGTGACTTTCTAGACAATTTGTATATACATCCACAAGGATTGGGGCCAAGAGGTCTCTGAATGTCCTATAGAATTCTGCTGTTATCCCATCTGGACCTGGTGCCTTCTTCAGATGTAACTTATCAATGGCCTCTTTAACCTCCGCCACTGTCAAATCTGCTATCAAAGGAAAAAAGTCCAAATCATTAGTATCAGAGAGCGGAGTTGCCTCCAAGAATTGGGTCACCTTGTCTCTATCCAAAACCTTCCTCTGAAACAAGTCAGCATAGTAAGATCTCACCACCCCCAGGATACCCTCCCGAGATTCTTGCAAAACACCCTGGGAGTCAGTGAGATCGGTGACAGATTTATTTGCCACTCGCTCCCGGCAATTCTCAAAGGGATCAGGTGTCATGCCCTGCTCAGGCTATGTGCGGAGGTCTGCCAGATTATCAGCACGTGTCTAGCCTTTTGTTTTGTTTTGTTTTGGAGTCAAGCTAGATCCGCCTCCCTTCAGGTGCACTGGGTGGGGTCGTTGGTTTCAGTTTAAATCACACCCACTCCCAGTGTTCCCTGTGGGTTATAGCTTCTGTCTGGCTCTGTGTTTGCAAGAAAGGAAGGATTGGCTGTTCCTGCTCAAAAGATAAGTTGGTTTTTTGTTCTCTTGTGGTTTGCTGTCTAGGCTGTTAGAGAGACGCCTGCCCCTCCAGGTTCGGAGGGAGCAGGCTGCCTCTATTCCCCCTTTCATCATTTTAGGCATTTTCAGGGTATTCTCAGCCCAGGCACGAGGACACGTTATTTCCACCTTAAGGGTCTGAACGTGGGCTTAGCAGTATAGGGAGAGCTGGTAGGGATTTATCAGGAGGTGACCTTGATCCCCAGCTTCTCGCCTAGAAACTTGTTTGTTTATTTATCTGTGTTTCTATATCCTGTCCGCCGTGACATTATAACCCGCCAATACTTTGACTGCCATTGCTCAGTGGTTTTGAGATGGAGTCAATTGATGCACTAGTTGATCGCATGCAGGGATTATCCCTAGAGGTTGCTTATCTGCCCATTCGGTCACACGGTGTCAGAATGCTCTGGCATCAGGTGCAAGTCAAATTTATGGGGAGCCTAAAGTCGCACTCCCTGATAGATTTGCAGGGGGTGTGGATGACTTTATCCGCTTTAAAGAATCATGCAAGTTGTATTTTCGGCTGCGTCCATCTTCATCTGGTGATGAAAGTCAGAAGGTTGGTATAATCATTTCTCTGTTAAAAGGGGATGCGCAATCCTGGGCATTTTCTCTGCCGCCCGGTTCTCTGGCCCTCCGGTCGGTGGAAGAATTTTTTAATGCCTTGGGATTAATATATGATGATCCAGATCGGGTCTCGATGGCGATTGCGCAATTTATTACAAGGTGAACATACTGCAGAGGCTTATTGCGTTGAGTTTAGGAGAGGGGCTACCGAGTCAGAGTGGAATAACCCCGCGTTACCTAGTCAGTTTTGTCAGGGGTTATCTGAGAGATTGAAAGATGCCCTTTCATGAGTATCAGTATCCGGATACTTTGGAGAATGCAATGTCTTTGGCAGTACGGTTAGATAGACGTATTAGAGAGAGGTGTAAGGCTCCCTCCGCGCAAGGGATCCCTTCTGTGAGTGGTTTCGTCTCACCTGCTCCCCAGGGTGATATTACATGTAACGCCGGGGTAGGGGAGGAACCCATGCAGCTAGGTCAGGTATCTTTCCGTTCTGGTCGTAGAGACATTAGGAGGTTGCATAAACTATGTTATTACTGTGGAAAAAGTGGTCATTTTATTTTTGCTTGTCCTTTCGTTAAACCGCATGTTGATGAGAAAGAATCAGCAAGAGGTTTACTTAAAGAAAA